>NC_092380.1:87090979-87400743 GCF_030028105.1 Mobula birostris | reverse complement strand
TATGTTCTGCACTTTGCACTTGAACTTGAACCACGCAGCACCAAATAACATCCACAGCATCTGCAATCTTTTTCTACAAAAGAGTGTGATGATGATAGCGGTAACCCTTAATTATCTACCGGTTGATTATTAATGGATCAGAGTTGTTGCAACGTAAGGTATGTTCAAAGGGCATCCAGATGGGAAAGTGATAAAGAAAGGATTAGGATGAGATGAACAGAGTTGATGGAGCTCGATAAACAAGAGTAAGTGGAAGTTGAAGTAAAGCAGACTCATTGGTACAAATGCCTTATTGTTGTGCTGTAAATACAGCATCCACCAATGGTCCAAGTAAAAAAATTTAACCCCTACTTAGTTTTACTAATGTTTTCCGCAAGTTGCTTTGTGATGAAAGACCAAGTTATCAGAAGATTGATGCTAATGAGAGAGATAAGAGAGACAAAAGGGAGAAGCGTTCAAAATGTTAATGAGAGACGAGAGAGATTAACGAAAAGAGACACAGTTCCGAGTATTGACAGACCGGTTGCTTTGAACCTGAACTGTTTGAAGTTTGATGGACAGGCAATACCCCAGCAGGGCGATAAAAGGAACAGGTTCGCTAAGGCAAGATACACCACGAGATCACGAGATAACGAGACCCTGGAAGTGCGGTGTGCCCCCACAAGTTGGTGGGAGTTTGGAGGTCTGGTCGCGGGATTGACCATAGACGCACAGGGTGAAAAGGTACGATCGGCGGGAACCTGGTGTGTGTGTCCACCCTTGCCTGGCTACCGGGTTCACCGTGGAAGAACGATCGTATCCGGAACGGAGGGGTCACAGTCGGTGACCTCAGAAGACATTAAAAAGGGCTCACTCGAAAGCTAACTGCAAGGAACATCAAAGGTCTGTGAATCGAAATTTGCATTCGCTCGCTCTCTCTCTCTCCAACGGCACAACAGCGATTGCTGCGAACTGTACTCAGCTGAACTGAACTCTGCGTCACTTGAGACTGATCATTTTACCCCTAGACTGCGATAGAGCTTGATTGATTCCTATTATCCTAGTTCTGTGTACATGTGTTTTATCATTGCTAACCTGCTACATTTATATCCTTATGATTAGAGTACTGTGTTACTTATTTCTTTAATAAAACTTTCTTAGTTCCAGTAATCCAGACTCCAACTAAGTGGTCCATTTCTGCTGGTTTGACAACCCAGTTACGGGGTACGTAACAGCTTGAATTGAGTTATATTTACTCATTTAATCTTGTCTGAATGCATTAATTTAAATGTATAATACTCCACTCACCTGTTATTCTTATTAATTTTTATAATGTAGAGGAAAATTGTAATCCTTTCTTGTTTTTCTCATTCACAGGACACCGGTGCCTCTGACAAAACCAACGTTTTTTGCCCATAGCTAATTGTCATTGTGTTCTGCCACTGCGGTCCTTTTGCGTAACTATCCACATAGAACTTCTGAAAGAGGGACTTCCGGGATTTAGGTACAGCGATTATGAAGGAACAGCAATCTATTGGTAAAGCAGAAAGATGTGTGACTTGTAGGGGAACCTGCAAGTGACACTCCCATTTCTCTGCTTGGTGGAATTAGCAGGGAGGTGAGAGGTACTGCCGGAGGAACATAGGCCATGATCTGCAGTATGATCTCAAGATGATATACTGCAACTACGGTATGTCGGTGGTAGAGAGAGTGGAAAATATTTCTTCACAAAACTGATGCCTTGTAGTTGGTGTAAGTGCTTTGAAGTTGTTGGGATTCACATCACAGGATGTCTAGCCTTTGACCTGAGCTTGTAGCCCATTGTATTTATTTACATAACTGGTCTCATTAAATTTCTGGTGGATGATGGTTCAAGGATGTTAATGGCAGAGGTCGTGGCACTGTTAACACCATTGAATTTGAGAAAAAGTGTTTAGATACATGCAGCACAATCATTAATTGTTGAACTTATTTGAAATTTTCTTAGAATCGCTTGACATACTGTGGCAGTTGTATTACTTACCGGAGCTGAATCTTTTGTACTCAGTAAGCTTCCATGTCTACAAGTCACATCTATTATCAAAGGGACTGAAGCAAGATTTGAATTCATTGCTTAAGGTTAATAGCTTCAAGCTGGGAATGAGATTCAGATCAGGCTAAAGGTTTGCCTGTGAACAGAGATACTCCAGAAATTTGTGGTTAACTGTTAATGTTTTAGTTTTTCAGGAATCACATTCAAATTCAAATATTGTATTACTTTCTTATTCTCTTTTATACTATAGCTGCTAATTTAGGTTTATCGATTTACGACCCATTGGATTTTTTTTTACAAGGAATACATGGCTGTCTCCTGATTTCCTTCATTGTATGCTCAGTGCCTTACACCTGATCTGCTACATGGTGCACACTAATAACAGCATTCCTAGAGTACAGGAGAAATTTCTTCAACTTTAGGCCTGTGGAACATTCTTTCGTAGATTCCTTGTGATGCAGAGCACTGATGCATGCAAACAGAATCATAAGAAGCTTTCAAGGGAGAAAAGCAAAGGAAGATATAAATAGGTAATAAATAGTTGTTGGTTGGAACTAAAACACCGTCCTGAAGAACTTTGATTTCTTTTTTATATGTATTCTATGTGGTATTGGAAAGTTGGTAATTTAACTTATCAACAAAGACACTTTATTATTTGAGGAGGAGTAGCTTACAGCGTCTAAAAGCTTCCGACGGGAATTTTATTCACTTAATCCTCTTAAGTCACATGAACCAATTTATAACAGGGTGAAAGTAGTCACAGAGTCACCAACTGACGCAGCGCAGAAATAAGTCTTTTGACTCACTCTATGTCCCTCTCAATCTCATTCTCCTGCCTTCTCCCCGTAACCTTTGACACCCTTACAGATCAAGAACCAATCAACCTCTGCTTTAAATCTGTATGCCCAATGGCTTGACCCCCACATCAGTCTATGGCAATGAATTCTGCAAATTGACCACTCACTGTGCCCTCTGGTTCTTGATGCCCCCATGATGGGATCATCATCTTCATGTTAACTATTTCATACTACTGAGTACCTATCTATATTGATTGTTTTTAACAGCACTTGGTCCATAACTTAGTCCTTTTGTGATTAAGGTCCCTATCTAGATTCATCTTAAATTAAGTGAAGGTACTTTCCTTCACTACCTTCTCAGGCAGTGCATTCCAGATCACAACCACTACTGGCTGAAAAATAACATTATTAGAACCTGCCTAAGTCTCTGCTGACTCGTTCTTGTTCCAGTGATATCACGTCAGTCCGATAGTATAGTTGTCATGGTCCTGTCTGGCAATTCCCCACCTTGCTATTACTTTAGTAACTGTGCCTCATTCCCTCGTCTAATTTCCAATCATTCCCAGTTCCACTAATTGCACACACCTGCCTTCTATCAGGATTAAAAACCCAGTATCACAACAAGGAGCTGTCAGTTTGTTGGTCGACTCTTGTATGAGTAACCTCGTTTCATGATTCTTTAGGACTGTCAGTTCTAAGTTTGGCATCGTTTTCCTGGATTCTCTACGTGAACCTTGTCTCTGTGTCAAGACTCTCCTGGATACCTATTGTACGCTCGTGACTGTGCTAACACCTCTTGATCCTGCCTCCGTGCCTGTGTCCAGCGCTTGGGTTCCCCCCTGCAGCCACGTCCTTGCAACAATAGTAATCAGAACAGGACATAGTATTTGTCAGTGGCCGAAAAGTTTAATGAATATTCTATGAATGTTATTGTATTTGGTACATGTATTATCAAAATTAGGTGAAAATATTTCCATACAAATAATTCCACTTAACAAGCTGTGAATAATGTATACAAAAAAAGGGATGAAATTTCAAATTGTAATAGCAAGTTTGTTCAGCTAATTTTTGCAAATTGACATAATGGTGAATATTAATTGTTGTTTTGTAATATTATTTCTCTTGTGTGTATTGTAAATGAAACAGAAGAAGGACATGAATTGTTTAAATAAGTGAAAATTAATTACTGCATTTGGAAGTTATGTATGCCTCAAGATTGTAAGTAGTTCAAAAGAATATCTGAACCGCAACATCATTAACAGAAAAATTACAACTAAAGTATTGATTGCTATAAGGCTAGATAATTAGCTTCATGGCCACAATTAATTATGACCAACCCATTGGGTTGAATTGAATGCTAGCATTTAAAAAAAATATACTAATATTTGACTATAACTGACAAAATAAATGCAAGTGGTTTATTTTGTAATATGTAATGATTAACAGTTATTTTCTTTTCCAATATGCTGCTTATTTTAGCAACAGCTATAGATGACATGTGTTTGCCATCTAACCCTTAACAAAGCCCACATGATAATCTAGTGCCAACAATACAACCTGCCATCCGATGGCAAGTTCAAAGCAATCATGCAAATTAAAGAACTTCCAACCAGAAAATTTTCAGTTGTCCTTTGTTAATGTGGATGGATTATTTAGTAGTCGTGTTTAATGCAGCTGAATGCAGAACCTTTGTGAAATTAAATTATTTGTTGAAATAATGAAAGGCTCCAGAAATAAATGATCAGTGTTCCTGATGTCAGAACTAGAATCACAGAAGAAATGGTAGGTTTTTCTTCTGCAAATATGTAAAAACTTGAAAAGTTCAGAAATTGCAGCAAAAAATTGACTACAGGTAGGATGTTTGCTGCTGGTCACTATTAAACAATGTACAACAATGTGATTATTAATGGTCAGTTGAAGATAACAACACTAAGAATGGTTTAGATAGATGTTGGCCAGAAAGAACTAATATCTACAAATCAGTGAATTCGAATGAATCAAGGATAGTGAAGCAGGCAGATCAATTGCCTTTGCTCTTGCCATGAGGGAGAAGATGGCAGCTGCCACCTTATGAAGAGACTGTGTTCTCTATTTTGTGAGTTAGTTGCTTGGCTTAATTAGTGTTTTAAAGTTGACACAATGATGCCTCAGGTAATCTGCTGGACTAGGGATCATTTCCAAATAAGAAGTTATTTGTGAGTTGTTCTTTGGTTGGATATAACATTCAGGTTTGTGACAGTTGCGGTCTGCATCTGTTCTGTATGATTCAAGCAGGTTGCTGATTGAGAAAAAAAAACTGTAAATTACTGACTGTCACTTGTTTGGATGATGGCAATAATTGGATGCTGGCCTGGAGCAACGCCAATAAAAAGGGGTTAGAAGTCAGACACGTTACCTATAGCCAGTGACACTGGAAAGTAACATTTGAATTGATAAGAAATGAATATAAAAGCAGATGCCTTAAATGTGCTGGTAGTGGTAACTCTGTAGGAGACCAACTATCATGGATGTGAGACACCATGGAGATTTGAAACGGGAGTTATGAGGAACATGTGGCCAGTAACAGAGACTTCCTTTTAACTGGTATTATATTTTCTATTCTTTGACTGTTCATGGAAGGTCAGGGAAAAATTAGTAGGTGTGTACACAGGTACTTGGTTGTGTAAGTTTGTGTGTTCTTCTGTTGAGACATTAAAGGTTCTTCTCGGTATTTACAGATTCTCTTTGTGCCTCCCTGATCATTATTACAAAGGGTGATTCTTGGAATAGTTATATGCAAGATGGACTGATTTTTTATTAATGCTAATTTTGTGTGCTTTGAATCCAAATAATTCTGTTCAAGTTTCGTTAATCAAAAAAGATTGATGAATTGAAAACGGGCTCAATATTTTCGGCAGAGAAGTTAAACTTATAAGATGTAAATTCGAATTTCAGATAGACTGTGGCTTGTTGAAACTTCTTCATCACTGGGATATGAGCTTTGCAATTTAGGTCCCGAACAGAGCTTAAAAAGACTAAAAACAGATGGAAAGATCACTTTGAGCTGAGATACTGAAACACAGAACAAAGTTATGAAATGAGGTTTGTGGAAATATTTATTGGTATTGGCTGAATTTTAACTAATTTATGCAATGGGGCATCATTAGCCTTTGCTTGTTGCAGCAGGCCCGAGAAGGCAATGTGAAAAATTAGCAGACTTCTACAATATGGAAATTCACATTATCTGATGAAAACCAAAGTTGAATATATTTTTGAGGTCTGGGTGGAGATGCATGTTCAAGAATGGTGCCGGTGGAGCAGAGACTGTGGTGAACTGGCTAAAAAAGAATCTAGGTCCACAAATTTTAAATTATAGATGACTTAGATTTGTGTGTTGGTGCATGAGAGAGATAAATAGAAATATTTATTTGGAGTACTCCTGTTTGCCAAAAGAAGTTGTATGAGCAGGTAGGTAGAACCAATCTACCATCATGCAAGTAAATAGATTATAATTTTCATAGCCTCCAGTCTCCTGAATGCTCAAGATGTTCCAGAACGCAATGACAAAAGTGCTTTACCAGTCCACTTCAATGTTTAGATTGCTGTTTCAAAGAGTATTATTTCATCCACTTAAACTTGTTACTTTTTGTACTGAGACCAGTCTCAATTACAAAGACATAGAATTCTATTAAACTCTGATTCACGTAGAGAGAAGATGTACGATTTGTATTAAGTTGTTCTAAGATAGATCAAAGAGCTCCAAGCTACTCACAGTACCTCCCACAGTGTAAAAATCTCCAACATTTGAGAAGAACAAAGGGAACAGGTGCATGCAAAAACGTCATCGCCTGTTGAATCCCCTTCAAGTAATATAACATTGTGTCTAGGAAATAATACCCTTTGCTTCATGGGCCAAAGTTAAGAATTTTATATCAAATCACCTTGAAGGCAACAGTTCATGCAGAGAGTACACTCCCATGGGAAATTACATATAGAAAATTAATTTGTATTCATATTTTTTACAGATTAGCTCATCATGTTTTTGCCTGCTCTCAGAGTATTCCCTTTAATCCTATTGTTCTAATTCTACTTGTCCTCCCATCCCTCATCAACTCTCTCGCTCTCTCCTATTAATTCTTCTGCTAATCACCTACTAACTAAGGACTACCTACAGTTGATATAAAGCCTACCAAACAGCCTGGAAATGGTAACACCTGGAAGAAATCTATGCGAGAACATACCTCCCTTTTCAACCGCTGCCCAAATGGTGCCAATGCCCAGATCATCTCGCTGAGCAGCTGCCACTTCCCCAGAGCTTAATTCCGGCAGCTGATTTGTCTTCAGAGCAGTCAGGTTACAGTAACCTTGGGGAATGGCATCATCAGAAGCTACCAATTGATCCA
Source organism: Mobula birostris (assembly GCF_030028105.1). Classification (NCBI taxonomy): domain Eukaryota; kingdom Metazoa; phylum Chordata; class Chondrichthyes; order Myliobatiformes; family Myliobatidae; genus Mobula; species Mobula birostris. The sequence goes on along the minus strand of NC_092380.1, from coordinate 87,393,553 downwards.
CCACTTGATCCTGCCCCTCCTTTCCCTCTGCCTTCATGGTGATGGCAGACTGACACATGGCCTTCACCCCCGGGGCAGGAATGCTCTCCCTCTCCTCATCCCTGACCAGTCCTTCATGAGTCCATCGGGACAAAGCATCAGCATCAATATTCCTGCATCCCACCCGGTACTTCAGCCTGAAATCATAGGCAGACAATGCCGCCAACCACCGATGGCCTGCGGTATCCAGTTTCGCGGAGGTCAGGATATAGTTAGGGGGTTGTTGTCCGTCCTCACCTCAAACTTGGCCCCATAGAGGTAGTCACTTGGCTTATCTACCACCGCCCATGCATGGCATAGTTTTTCTCGGAGGGTGACAGACTCCAGTTGACAAATGCAATGGGCTGCAACCCGGTGCCCTGATCCTGATACAGGATGTCCCCTACACCCTCTCGGCTAGCTTCCATATGCAGTACATACGGCAATCGGGGGTCCACAAAAGCCAGCACTGGCGCCTGGGTCAGCAGCTTCTTCAGCGACTGAAAGGTCTCTTCACGTTTTGCATCCCACCTTAGTCCAAAGGGCTCCTACAGGCTAAGATACTCTCCACCTTCCCCAAGGGAGGGTAACCGCACAGACGCACAGAAGCTGATTCAATGGGTGACTCACTTTTGCGTAGCCTTTCACAAACCTCCGAGAGTAACCACAGAACCTGAGGAATGAGTGCAGAGTGCTCACAGCCTAGGGTCTTGGCCAAGTGGTGACCACCTCTGTCTTAGCTGGATCCATACCTACTCCATCCCATAAGGCTATGTGCCCAACATAGCTAATAGGCTTTTGGCAAAACTGGCACTTGTCCAGGGAAAGTTTTAACCCTTCAGCTTTCAGGCAGTCCAGCACCTTCAGCAAACTTGCTTCATGTTCTACCAAGGTGGATCCAAATATTCTGAGGTCATCCAGGTATACCAATACCTCAAGCAAGTTCACATTCACATCCCCATCATCTTCTCCATGACCCGCTGGAAGGTTGCAGGAGCTCCCAAGATGCCCTGGGGCATCGTTTCGAACTGGAAAAGTCCCAGGGGACACATAAATGCCATTTTCTCTTTGTCAACCTCACTCATGGGGATCTGGTAATATCCAATCCTCAAGACCAGCCCACTGAACCACTTCGCACCACTCAGGCAGGCCAGTGCGTCTTCAATCTTCGGGACAGTATATTGGTCAGGGACGGTGCAACTGTTCAGAGTCCGATAGTCCACACACATCTGTACTTTCCCATTCCTTTTTTTGGCCCATTACTAATGGCGACGCATAGGGGCTTTGGGACTCAGTGATGATCCCAGCTTCCTTCAACTTACACAAATTCTGCTGAACACCCTCCACCTCTGCAGGGGCCAGTTGCCGCGACCTCGCTCTGAAAGGGGTATCGTCAGTCACCCAGACAGTGTGACGCGTGCTCTTGGAACAACCCACATCAAACTCGTCAGTGGAAAAGACACCTTTCAGCTTCAACATCTTCTCTACCAGCCTCCTCTTCCAACCCGCAGGAACTGGAAAGTCCCCGAAGTTGAATGACTCAGCAGTCAACTTTCCCCCTTCTTCCAATAGTTTCTCCCTGGCTTGTCTCACAAGGACAATAGACATTACCGTCACCGGGAACAAATGCGCCAGGGGCATCCCCCACTTGAAGGTGACCTCCCTCTTCGTAGTGTTCCTGACAATCACTGCCATCCTGCTCCCCTGTACAACCGAGGACTTTTGCAACTCCGGCCTCACCAATACCCCAGCAGGAAATCCCAACTCCCCCTCGTAGTCTTCCGGAGCATCCACTAAGACCGCCTCGTCATCAGGCGCTCCGGGAAATGTGGGTGTCCCCATCACTCTCGCTACTTCTCCAGCCGTAATACCATTGTACAGAAAGCAACCAAGTATCAGCCTCAAACCCAGGTTGTTGGGGCTGTGAGGCAGTGGCATTAATTACTGCATCACTGCACTGCTGTTGCCACCAGTGCCCACGTTCTTAAAGTCAGTAGCTGTGAATAAAGATAATTAAAAATTTTAAGATTCTAGCGTTATGCATGAAAGTAATGTAGAGATTTATCCTTGATTAGTAGTGCAAAGAGCATAATGTCACTTCTAGTAATCTGCTTCTTAAATTCTTTCTGTTGCTTCAGTGAAATGGATTTCAGAGGCATGTACCATGTACTAATGCTGCTCATAACATGATTAGAATTACTGACTGAGCTGAATTTCTGGGATGAGATGGTCTCTGGGTCAATAGAGGATTCTGGCCAATTCTTCCATTTCTCTGCTGGACAGATATGCAGACACTATCCAAATCCTATTGCAAGATTAGTCATTGTACATGATGATGAATTGCCTGCTGTTTCTCCACTTACATGGAGATTCATTTGGGTTCTCCTTAACAAATAATAGGCATCCGTTAGTCTCGTGAGACCATGGATTTGCGCCTTGGAAGGTTTCCAGGACGCAGGCCTGGGCAAGATTGTATGTAAGACCGGCAGTTGCCCATGCTGCAAGTCTCCCCTCTCCACGCCACCAATGTTGTCCAAGTAAAGGGCAATAGGGCCGATCCAGCTTGGCACCGGTGTCGTCGCAGAGCAATGTGTGGTTAAGTGCCTTGCTCAAGGACACAACACACTGCCTCAGCTGAGGCTCAAACTTGCAACCTTCAGATCACGAGACCAACGCCTTAACCACTTGGCCACGCGCCAACAAAACCAAGTCAGGATTCAACAAAGGTCAGCAACCCATATCAGGAAGTATTCATACAGAGCAACATTCCAACACTGAGCTGCAGATCACTGGAGCTGGAACAGATTCTGGCTTAATAACATCTTCCATACTTCATGCAACGTAATTAAATTTAGCTACTAAATTCTGATTTGTGCATTGAGTGTTTTATTAATTAATATATTTACCTGGAAGCCCCAATCTGGGTTGAAAGCTGCATGTTTGAATTGGTTTTATTTCCAAACCTATGACTCATTCTTCATTAAAGAGAAACAAAAGTTGCAACAAGAAAATGATTGATTTGAAAGGCCTAATCCTGTCTTTTCTAAAGGTTAACTTAGAGTATTTATTTGTCCGGTTTATTATCGGTTTGCATATTGCTGACTTAACTACCTGTTGACCATGTTACATCCAGTCGACTATTTCACTAATCATTTTGACTCTAATGATCAACATCCAATCAGTCCTGGGCATTGATTAAGGACTTCATATATACCATATGGACGAAACATAATTCCTCTCTATAGTTTAATGTAATCCCCTCTGCCGATCCCAGTCCGATGAATTATTAGGTCCATGTTCTGAATTAGTTGTCCAGCTAATCTCAAAGCTACATCACTTATGAAAGCAAAGAAGTAACAACTCCAAAGAAGGTGAGATGTTGAAAGTTTCATTGATTACAAATGCTGCAACATTTAAATGCAGACTTGCACATTGTGAACGTGCACTACATTGGCTGCATGCCGATATTTATGCGGCATCGTAGATTGCTCCCTCACAGAGGTGAAAACTGAGTTCAATAAAATCTGGACTAAAAATTTAATGCCGTGAAGAAATGAAAACTGAGAAGAAATGCCTTTAGAATGTCACAGCTTTAACAGTCCAGGAAAAAGAAATCCAAGGAGGATCTACATTTTGCTAAAGTATATTATTCAAACTGAGAAGGCAATACCAAACCAACAGAGGAAAATTCACCAATATTTGCCATATGATATTACATGAGAAGAAATAATTGTTTTGAATTTTGACCTGGCACTTGGGAAATGTGGGAGTTTCAGTGCCTTCAGTCAGTCAGTTAGAGCACATTTTAATTTAGTGAATGTTTCTGGATAAATAAAAGTCTTTTTTTTTATATCACCTTTCCTTCCAGAGATGATCATTGGTTAGAGAAAATAAAATAGTTCATTATCATAGATTGGTATACAGTATAGTTAGCAAATATGCAAATAGTGTTCTGTGTGAATCAGATGAGATACAAGATACAGCACTTCTTTGCAAGATAAAATGGTGGTAGATTTATACAGAGACACAAGAGATTCTGCAGATCCTAGAAATCTTGAGAAACACACAGAAAGTATTAGGGGAACTTAGCAGGTAAGGCAGAAATGAACAGTCAATGCTTTGAACGAAGACTTGTCATCACTCCTGATGAAAAGTCTCAGCCCAAAATTGACAACTGTTCATCTTCCTCCATAGATGCTGCCTGACCTGCTGAGTTCCTTCAGTGTTTTGAGTGCGTTACCATGGTTTCAGATGGCCTACAATGAAGACAAGAGGGCTAGCTCAGTATCAGAATCCCATTAAGCTTCTGCAAGAATTCTTTGAAATCTGTTGTCCAAGTTTGGAATAGCATATTACTGTGTAATTCACCAATATTGAAGAGCTATTCAACTCTTTCTAGGTCAGTTTGGAGACAGCACAAGGAAGAGTGGAAAGACATCATCACCACCAATAAAGTCCAGGAGGCAACAGGAGATTGAGCAACTGGTTTGAGAAAGGAGACAGTTGAGGGAACAGTGGAAGAAACACCCAGATAGTGAGAGGGAAGGCCTCAACCAACTTCAAATGGACATCAAGAGCCAGATGACAAAGTTGCAGAGAGCTGAGAATCTAAGGAAGCTGTGTAGATAGAAAGAACATGGTTTAAAAAGACCCTTTTAAGTTCATTAACACCGGAAAAAAAGTGGAACTTTGAAAACATCAAAGCAGGAACTGGAAGAGCACCTGGAAAAGATTCACACTGACTTGAAAAGGCAGGAATATATGATTATTCCATCTGACATTCCACCAATTCATCCCCCACCTACCACCTGGATTTTGACGCTCCAATATGGAGAGAAGTGGAGAAGGCAGTCCAACAGGCAAGGGCGGAATCTGCTCCCAAGCCTAAGGGAGTACCATATAGGCTTCATTAGAACATGCCGGAGGTCTTGTGGTTTCTCTGGAGGCTCATGAGGGTAGTGTAGCAGAGGCGAATAATACCCAAAGTATTTGAAATGTTGGCAGTGTCCTGATTCCAAAAGAAAAGGATGCAGGAAACATCAGTCGTTCTTGACCAATCTGCCTTCTGAACTTCAGGGGGAAAATCTTCTTCACTGTAATAGCACAGTGGCTGGCTAGCTTCGTGGAGAGAAACAAGTACATTGATACATCTGTTACAGAAAGCAGGAATTCCAGGGTTCTCCAGGTTTTTGGATCATACAAGCATGATATGGCACCAGATCCAAGCAGCTAGGGAGAAGAAAAGAAATCTCTATGTGATCTTCCTAGACCTCGCCAATGCATTCAGCTCAGTTCCCCATGTACCCCTCTGGGAAGCATTTGACTTCTTCCAGATTCCAAAGCCCATCACAACACTGGGGAAGTTGTATTTTCAAGACCTGCAATTGTGCTTCACAACAGCAGATTTTCCCACAACATGGCAGAGACTGGAAGTATGCGTAATGGCAGTTTGCACTATATCATCCCACAACTTTCACAATAGCCATGAGGTCATTATCAGGGTTTCGGGATGGGTGGTTGATGGTGAAAGAAGAAGTGCTGGACTTTGTCTTCCCCCGACATAGTGATATATCAATACTGACCACTACTGCAGCATGCACCAAGCGACTACTTGGAAAACTGTAGGAAAACATCAAGTAAGCCAGAATGAAAATAAAACCCAGCAAGTAATGAAGCATCTCCATAGCCAAGGGCGTGCTGAAAGACATAAAGTTCTTCATCTGTGCTGACACAATTCCAGCAGTGTCTGAACAGCCTCTCAAAAGCCTGGGTAGATGGTACAATGCCAACCTCATAGACAAAGAACAGGTGCAGCAACTAAAGCAACACATTGCCAACAAGACCATGCTGTGTGGAAAACTGAAGCTCTGGTGCTTACAGTTTGAACTCCTACCACAGGTGATGTGGCCACTCACTCTCTACAAGGTCCTACTAACAACCATGAGGAAGCTCGAGCAAACTATCACGTCATTCGTAAAATGGCAGATTAGTTTCCCAAGGTGTATCAGTAACTTCAGTCCCTATGGTAAAGGAGTCCTTGAATTACCTTTCACTGGTCTTACAAAGGAATTTAACTGTTCTAAGATGCATCTACAGATGACATTCAAAGACGCTTATGACAAGACCATCAGTAATGTTGCACGGACTTTATCAACTGGGCAGAAATGGACCCCAGCTGATGCGGTGCAGCAAGCAACAGCAGCCCCTAGGCATAGAGACATTGTGGGGAAAGTCTAACAGGGAAGGGGCAGCTTTGGTCTCGCAGCACGTGGACCTACCTGGCACAAGGCCACAATTCCAGATCAAAGGAAGATGGTTGTCGAGGAAGTGTGGCAACAGGAAGAGTTAGACAGGTGCAAGGGCTGTCTCCCTGGCTAAGAAGAGGCAATGGATGCGGTGGGAAAGCATTAAGATGAGGAAAATCAGCTGAAAGGACATAAGGGAGATGGAAGCAAACAGTCTTAGCTTTCTCATCAGGACTACATATGATGTGCTTCTCTCACAAATAAATAGCTCTATCAGTGGTTTGGTGAGGGCCCAATTTGTGCCTGATTCCAACAACCCTCAAGCATATCCTGGCAAGCTGCAAAACAGGCAGATACATGTTGCGTCACAACCACATGTGGAAGACTGGCGGTGGCAATCGAGACCAGGAGGATAACGACAAACTCCTTGCCCCCCTAGAAGGACTAACACTCTGATACCAGCAGCATTCATCCAGGAAGGAAGGAAAAGACCAACTAATCTCACTCCTAAACCAGAAACGGGACAAATAAACATGGCCCGTGACTCAAAAATGCTGGTGGATGTCAATAAACAACTCACCATTCCACTGAGAATTGCTACCACCATCCTCGGGCCAGACTTGGTTCCCTGGTCCAATTCATTACAGATCATCTACATTGTGGAACTCCGTAGGAAAATGTATTGGCTGAAGCATAGGAGCACAAGAGGCTACAACATGCAGATCTAGCAACTGAAGCTCAACAATGGGACTGGAAAACCATAGTTCATCCTATGGAAGAGTTTTGTAGGGGATTTATAGGCACATCCACCATCAAATTACAGAAGGAGCTAGGGATCATGGTCAGACTGTACAGCAAACCATTAGAGCCACATCAGAGACGGTGGAAAGAAGCAGTCACTGGCTTTGGATCAAGTGAAAAGACCTCTCCTGTGCTCCAGGATAGCATCAAGAGAGTTGGAAGGCTCAACAGAGAGTGACTCTGGGATGCCCTTCGGAGACGTAGTGGGCTAATCGATGAAGCATTGAGGAAGGAGGGTGCCCACCTGGAAAACTCTGCATGGCAACCCTGTGCTACTCCCAACATCAAGCCAGACTTGAGCAATTGGCACGAGGAATATTAATATCTTATCCTGTGATTTTTTTTTTGTAACACTGTAGCACAACCTGCAAACCTCCTGCCAATTCCTGAAAAGTAAAAACAAGTCAGAAAATGCAAATCAAACAAGCCAGAAAACAAACTCCATAGCTCTAAAGGAGAACGATGTGGACAGACAGATTTGGACTGAAAACTATACCGAGGAGCACTCTAAATCAATTCAGCACAAATGGTGACTTTCTACTACACTTGGCATTATAATTTCAGATGATCTGTCCTGGGAACAGCATGTAAGTGCCATTACAAAGAAGGCACTGCAGCACCTCTATTTTCTTGGAAGTTGGTGCAGATTCAGCATGTCATTCAAAAATTCAATAGATGCACAGTGGAGAGTATCTTGTCTGGTTGCATCTGGGCCTGGTATAGAAACATCAATACCCAAGAACATGAAAGCCAACAAAAAGTAGTGGAAACGGCCAAGTCCATCACAAGAAAAGAACCTCCGTACCACTGAGCACATCTGCAAGGAGTGCTACCCCAAGAAGGTAGCATCCATTATCAAGGACACCCACCATCCAAGCCATGCTCTCTTCTTGCTGCTACAAGGAGGTATAAGAGCCTTGCATTCCACACCACCAGATTCAAGAAGTTGTTACCCTTTCACCATTAGGTTCCTGACCCAATGTAGATAACTTCAGTCACCTCATTAATGAACTGATTCGACAATGTGTAGACTCACATTGAAAGGCTCTACAACTCATGTTCTCAATATTACTTATTTACTCTTTTATTTATATTGTTTTGTATTTGCTCAGTTTTGGTTCTTTTGCATGTTGTTTGTCTGTATTTGTTTGAGTGAAGTTTTTCATTGATTCAATAGACAATAGGTGCAGGAGTGGGCCATTCAGCCCTTCGAGCCAGCACCACCATTCACTGTGATCATGCTGATCACCCACAATCCTTTTCCTGCCTTCTCCCCATATGCCTTCACTCCGCTATCTTTAAGAGCTCTATCTAACTCTTTTTTGAAAGAATCCAGAGAATTGGCCTCCACTGCATTCTGAGGCAGAGCATTCCACAGAACCACAACCCTCTGTGTGAAAAAGTTTTTCCTTAACTCCGTTCTAAATTGTCTACCCCTTATTCTTAAACTGTGGCTTCTGGTTCTGGACTCCCCCAACACCGGGAACATGTTTCCTGCCTCTAATGTGTCCAATCCCTTAAAAATCTTATATGTTTCAATCAGATCCTCTCTCAGCTTTCTAAATTCCAGTGTATACAAGCCCAGTTGCTCCAATCTTTCAACAAGCCCAGTTGCTCCAATCTTTCAACATATGACAGTCCCGCCATCGGGGGAATTAACCTCGTGAACCTACGTGGCACTCCCTCAATAGCTAGAGTGTCTTTCCTCAAATTTGGAGACCAAAACTGTACACAATATTCCAGGTGTGGTCTCACCAGAGCCCTGTACAACTGCAGAAGGACCTCTTTGCTCCTATACTCAATTCCCCTTGTTATGAAGGCCAGCATGCCATTAGCTTTCTTCACTGCCTGCTGTACCTGCATGCTTACTTTCAGTGACTGATGAACAAGGGCACCTAGATCTCATTGTACTCTCCCTTTTCCTAACTTGACACCATTCAGATAGTAATCCATTGTATTTCTTTGTTCTACTGTGAATGCCTGCAAGTAAATGAATCTCATGTTAAAATATGGTGACATAGAGTGTACGTACTTCATTAATAAATTTACTTTGACCTTTGAACTTTTGAAATTTACAGGTTTCATGCAGGACAGCTCTTTTATTTCTAATCCATGGTCCTTGCCCATTGTTCTTGATGAACTCCAGGATACTGCACATACCTGATCTAAGGATGATACTGATTCAGAGAATCTGTTGCTGATTTAAAGTTTTCACAATTAGCCAGAAAAGATAGGGTGCTAAGCAGCCCAAGCAGGCAGCACTCATTTGAATTTTGCCCACTTTTTATGGTGCAGCATAAGTGGGGCAAGTACGAGGGTAATTGCCCTCTGTGCAACTCCACTGTACCTTTCCCAGGTTAAAGCATTTTAACATCTAATGATATATTTTATTTATATTATTTTTATTTAGAAGTACAGCACAGTAACAGGCACTTCCAGTCAAATGAGTGTGCACTGCCCAGTTATGCCCATGTGACTGATTATCCTGAGTTGTATGCCTTTGGAATGTGGGAGGAAAGCGGAGCACCCAGAGGAAACCCATGTGGTCATGGAGGCAACATACAAGCTTGTTACAGAGAACATAATTCTGTTCTTGAGTCCTTCCCTATTAAATTATTTCAGTTTCATTGAAAATCCAAGGTACTGTCGCAATGACGACAATCATTTGCTTGACATCCCCTGGGAAACTTCAATGTCTCCTGCTTAAAACTTTGTACCTAAGCTACACTCTGTTAACATTCTAAGCTGCACAGTTGAATTAGCATTCACCTTCTCGACACTCTGCAAATGCCTTGTTAATATCTGAAGACAGGAGCAAACCTCTCACCTGTTTTGACGACTTTGTTTGGAACATCCGGGAAGTGTAATGCTGAGATACAGACCTAGGGTGAGCAGGGACACATTATCAGTAAATTAACCTGGGGTCATCAAGTGTTTCTGTCTTTTGACATCAGACACCCTCGCCCAGGTGACCCAGCCAGGGTTGATCAAGCCCTGCCTTATGTCACAGCGGCATTAGTCCACCGGTCTCACCTCTTGATCCATAGCCATCCGGAGGCTCGCTCAGCACCTCTGTTATGGTCCTGATGACTCTTTTCTTTGCTGCCCCCATAATGCGAAAGAGAGTGTAGATTTTGCACAGCGAGCTGCCAGCAAAACTTCTACGTCCCACCTCCAAAGGGCTCGAATCATGCTGTCCACCCCAGTCTTTGGCACTGCTCTACCATCTCCTGGTATTTGACATTTATGCTCAAATGCCTCCTCACTCCGGTCTTCTCAAGGCAATGCCAGTTCTACAATGATCACCAGCTTTGAGGTTTCTGACAGAATAAAACTCAGTGACGATGATGTGATGAACTCAGGTCAAGATTGACTTTCAGTTGCCGGTCAGATGCCGCGGCGAGCAAGCCTGCTGGTGGTCTGAGCTGAGACTGTGTAGTCTCCAGCTTTAACAAAGGCTATGGGCTTTCTGGAAAATATTCCAGACCCTGACCACAGTTTGTGGACCTGCGTTCTGAACTTGATTCATAGCTAAAAATGCTGCTCATTAAAACAGGTCTAACATTTTACTAAATAAAAAAAAATGAGGTAGGTTAATAATTATCTGGTGCCAGGCAGGAAGCCATTGGCCTTTCTCATGTTCAAAATGTTGTGACACTGACAGCGAAGGTTTTTACCCAAATCCTTGAAAGGAAGATAAAAGCGTTGAACAAGAATATTAAGTTTAGAAGGAAAAACAATCAAAGTACTCATTCAGATGTTATATGGTCTGTTGATTCCTGTTGGGAGGAATAGTTCTGTCAAATGCAAAAGCTGACATTTTTCATTACAAAGTCACAGTGTTTTGATTTCTCTATTTCATATATTTGTCGTACTGCAAGAAAAGTCAAAGAACGAGAAAGATGGGAAAAGACTATTGCTTAAGCAAAATCTGCAAACAGCTGCAACATTTTCTAATGCTATTAGATCATAATTCTGGAGATTAAAATTTATCTTACTGTCTCAATCACAACTCCCACCACTTCCTACATTTGACTACTCAGTCTGAGTACTGAGGAGGAGGTAAACATTTGAGGAGCATGAAGTGATTTATTTCTTATGAAGAATTAATTTCTTTTTAGCTTAATTGAAAGTTGAATAATGTTTCTCGAATATCAGTAATTTGCACAACCTTGGACTCAATGCATAAAAACAAGAAGAAAATGACTAATTCGTGGGAAAAGTGCAACATCTGACCATTCACCTCTTCCCTCGCCTCCATTCAAGACTCCAAACAGTCATTCCAAGTGAGGCAACACCTCACCTGTGAATCTTGAAGTTGAGGTTGCTCCTGATGCTTCCTCCTCTATATTGATGAGACCCAGCATGGATTGGGGGACTGCTTTGTTGAGCATCTTCACTCCACCCACAAAAAGGAGGACTTCCCAGTGATTAATCCTTTTAATTCCACCCCCCATTCCCATTCTGATATGTCAGTCCATGGTCTCCTCTACTATCATAACGAGGCCACTCTCAAGTTGGAGGAGCATCACCTCATATTCTGTTTGTGTAGCCTCAACCTGATGGCGTGAACATTGAGTTCTCTAACTTCTGGTATCTTTTCCCCTCACCTTCCGTCTTCTTCAATCCCCCACTCTTCCCACTTACTTCTTCTCCTCATGTACCTATCAGCAACCACTGGTACCCCTCCTCCTTCCCTTTTGTCCATGCTCCACTTTCTTCTAACAGATTCCTTCTTCTTCACTCCTTTGACTTTTCCACTTATCACCTCCCAGCTTCTCACTTCATCCCCACTCCCCTTCTTATTATGGATTCTTCCGCCTCCTTTTCCAATCAAGATGAAAGTCTCGCCCAAACCCCTCCATAGCTGCTGCCAGAACTGCAGAGTTCTTCAAACGTTTTGAGTGTGAAGCAAATGACTCTTTAGCCTTTACTGTGAGGGGTTTGGAGGCCAAGAATAGGGAGATTTTGATGCAGTCATGCTGTACATTGTGAGGGTGAAGCCACAACTGGAATATTGGGCACAGTTTTTGTTCCCTTACTGATTAGTGATATAATAGCTCTAGACAGCCTGAGGGAGATTCATCAGGCTAATTCCAGGGAAGAGAGGGTAGTCCTACCAAGAGAGACAATTTTGGTCTGTATTGTTGGGAGCTTAGAAGAATGAGGGGTAACCTTAGTCAAACATAAGATCCTAAGCAGGTTTTAGAACGTAGATATTGAAATGGCATCACTTATAGAAAAGTCACAAGGCTACAGAATAAGTGGGCAGTCGTTTACAATTGAGGTGCTCTGAAATTACTTCTTTTAGAGGGTTATGACTCTCTCAAATTCTCTGACCCCATGGATGGTGAAGGCCAGATCATTAGATATACCTAAGGTAGAGTCAAGTAAGTATTCAAATCATCTCAGAATTGAAGGTTGTGGGGAACTGGCACAGTAAAGGAATTGGTATCAGTGTGGATTAGACACAATTTCATTGACAAACAGCATAAACTCAAAGGGTCTGGAGACCTACTCCTGATCCTATTTTCAAATGGTTTGTATTCATTCTTAACAACACTGGGTTACTCACCATTCACTGTGAATTATTGCTAAATCGGAATGAGGACTAATAAGTTGTGGAACGTATATCATGTCATGTGTAATGGGAATCCTTCAGACATCACCTTTTGAAGGTGATCATTGTTGGGGAGGCTAGTGCCCATGATGGAGCTGATTGAGTTTACAACTTACTGCAGCTTTTTCTGATCTTGTGCAGTGCCCCTCATACCAGCTGGTGATGCAACCATTTAGAATGCTTTCTATGGTATATTTGTAGAAACTTGTGAGAATCTTTTGTGACGTACCAAGGCTGCTCAAACCTCTAATGAAATATAGCTACTGTTGTGCTTTCTTGTAATTGCATCAATATATTAGACTAGGATAGATATTCAGAGATGTTGACACTTAAAACTGCTCATCCTTTCCACTGCTGATCTCTCAAATAGGACTGGTGTGTTCCCTTGACTTCCCCTTCCTGAAGTCCACAATCAATTCCTTGGTTTTACTGATATTGAGTCCAAGGTTGTTGTTGAAAAGCACCACTCAAACAGCTGATCTATCTCACTTCTGTACTTCTCATCACTATCTGAAATTCTGCCAAAAATAGCTGCATCTTCAGCAAATTTCTAGATGGTGTTAGAGCTGTGCCTAGCCACAGAGTCTTGGGTGTAGAGAGAGTAGAGCAGTGGGCTAAGCCTGCATCCTTAAGAACATAAGAAATAGGAGCAGCAGCAGGTCATCTGGCCCATTGAGCCTGCCCCGCCAGTCAATAAGATCATGGCTGATCTGGCCATGGACTGATCTCCACCTCTCTGCCTTTTCCCCACAGCCCTTAATTCCCCGCTTATGTAAAAATCTATCCAGCCTTGTCTTAAATATATTTACTGAGATAGCCTCCACTGCTTCATTGGACAGAGAATTCCACAGATTCCCCACTATCTGGGAAAAGCAGTTTCTCCTTATCCCAATCCTGAATCTACTCCCCTGAACCTTGAGGCTATGTCCCCTAGTACTTGTCTCATGTGCTAGTGGAAACAACTTTCCTGCCTCTATCTTATCTATTCCTTTTATAATTTAATATGTTTCTATAAGATCTCCTCTCATTCTTCTGAACTCCAGCAAGTACAGTCTACGTGATTCAATCTCTCCTCATAGTCTAACACTCTCATCTGTAGAATTAACCTGGTGAACCTCATCTGCACCAACTCCAAAACCAGTTTATCCTTCCTCATGCAAGGAGACCATGCAGTATTCCAGGTGTGGCCTCACCTGTACCCTGTACAGTTGCAGCATAACCTCCTTGCTCTTAAATTCAATCTCTCTCTCTCTAGCAATGAAGGCCAATATTCTGTTTGCCTTCCTGATAGCCTGCTGCACTTGAAAATCAACCTTCTGGGATTCATACACAAGCACTGCCAAGTCCCTCTGCACAGCAGCGTGCTGCACTTTTTTACCATTTAAATAACAATCTGCTCTTCTATTTTTCCTTCCAAAGTGGATGACCTCGCATTTACCAACATTGTACTTCATCTACCAGACCCTTGCCCATTCACTTAACCTATCTATATCTCTCTGCAGACTCACCGTATTTTCTAAACAACTTGCTTTTCTCTCAATTTAGTGTCATCAGCAAAGTTAGATACAGTACACTTGGATCACTTTCCCAGATCATTAATGTATATCGTGAACAGTTGCGGGGCCCAGTACCGACCCCTGCAGCACACCGCTCACCACTGATTGCCAACCAGAGAAACACCTATGTATTCCAGCTCTCTGCTTTCTATTAGTTAACCTGTCCTCTATCCATACTAATATATCACCCTCAACTCTATGCGTCCTTATCTTATGGAAAAGACTTTTATGCGGCACCTTATTGAACACCTTTTGGAAATCCGAGTAAATAACGTCCATCTGTTCTCCTCTATCCACTGCGCTCATTATATCCTCAAAGAACTCCAGTAAGTTTGTCAAACAGGACTTGCCTTTGCTGAATCCATGCAGCATTGCATCTGCCTGATGGATCGATTTCTTTCCAAATGCCTCACTATTTCTTATTTAATGATAGCTTCAAGCATTTTCCCAACTACAAATATTAAACTAGCTGGCCTCTGTTTACCTGCTTTTTGCTTACATCCTTTTTTGAACAGTGGTGTGATATTTGCCATCTTCCAATCCGTTGGAACCTGCCCAGAGTATTTTGGTATATTATCACCAAAACCTCTACTATAACTTCCGCCATTTCTTTCAGTACCCTGGGATGCATTCCATCAGGACCAGGGGACTTATCTATCTTCAGGCCCATAGCTTGCTTAGCATTACCTTGATGCGCCGGTGTTGATTGTCAGCGAGGAGGAGATATTATTCCCAATTCACACTGACTGGTCTCCTGGTGAGGAAGTCAAGGATCCATTTGCAGAGGCTGACAACTGACAAGTTTCAACATATATTTCATGTCTCCTTGTCAATGCTCAGAGAGCAGGACTGGTTGTGATCAGAATAGAGAATCATACCTTGTATTCTGTAAATTGGCATAGTAGCATACGTACAGTATATATTATTGCATTCTAATAACTACTGAGTACACATATGCAATGATGGATATTTTTATAATCTTCCAGAGGCATCTTTAACCTTACAGTTGCCTTGCCTAGTCAACTTGATATAAAATATCTATTTTAATTTTTTGATCATAGATCGAATAAAGATGAAATCAGGAATCAATGTTTGTATTAGGATAGATGAGGGTCCTGGAGTGGGTAAAAATATTGAAGAATTGAATTGGAAAAGTGGGGGAATAGTCTAAGATCAGTTAGGATGGTGATTAGGATTGTCAAATGATATTACAGGGACATACAGTAGATCAGTTATAAATTTGGCAAAGAAATGGCAGAGCTTATTTTAGAGAAGTGATGTGTTGCATTTTGAGAGGTCAACTGCCAATAGGGAAGCATATAGTGAATTCAGCACCCTGGGGTGCAAGTCCATAGCTGCCAGAAAGTGAGAACACAAATGAATAAGATGACTAAAAAAGATCTCTCCTGCATTGTTTTGAGCATTGAGTATAAATGTCAGGAAGTCATGGTGCAAATGAATAAGATATTGAGAGACCAAATTTGGTCTATGTTGTGCATTTTTGGTCACAGCACCATAGGAAGAATTTGGAGGCTTTGGTGGTGATGTGGAAGAGGTTCACTGGAATGTTGCCTGGATTGGAGTGCAATAACCGTAAGGAAAGTTTGGACAAACTTGGACTGTTTTATTGGAGTGCTAGAGGCTGGAGGATGACCTGATAGAATCATGAAAAGTGATGAGAGGAATAGATAGGCTATATAGTCAGAGCCTTTCTCCCAGAGTGAAAAGGTCACTCACTGGAGGGCATAGATTTAAGATGAGAGGCAATGTTTAAAGGAGATATGCCTGGTATGTTTCTTACACATGGTGTGTTAGAGTACTGGAAAGCGCTGCCGAGGGAGGTGCTAGAAGTAGGTACAAAAACAACATATCCCCTTAGAGCAGAGAGGAAGCAAAACTTCTTTAGCCAGAGGTTGGTGAATCTGTGGAATTCATTGCCACAGATGGCTGTGGAGGCCAAGTCAAAGGGTATACTTAAAGTGAAGGTTGATAGGTTCTTGATTAGTAAGGACATCAAAGGTTACAGAGAGAAGGCGGGAAAATGGGATTGAGAGAGAAAATAAATCAACTATGATCGAATGACAGAGCAGACTCAATGGGCCGAATGGCCTAATTCTACTCCTATGCTTTTCATCACAAAGAAAAATGCTTCATCACCTGTCCAAACAAATGTGATTAAAAACATAATTAATCATGCTCATTGAAACATTGATGCATTTTTTAACTATACCATGAATATTGAAGGGTTAAAGATTGGCTCTCAGAAAATCTGAGTTCAGTTGTTGACTTGACCTTCATATACAAACCACAACACTGACAAATATTGCTTCAGATCCTACAGGATGTGCATATTTTTATGGTCTGCCTTGAGGCATTGTTGATTGAACAGTGTTTTAATGTTAATCATTCTTCACTTATATGCTTGTTCACAGTTTACTGTGTAACAGCGTTATTTATGTTATGAAGTAGAAATCATATTTTTGATTACACAACATGTCAGTTAAAAGGGTGGTTTAATCCGCATGCAATTGCTGTTCTGAACAGCTCAGACAGAGCAAAAGATTCATGCTAGAGATTTTGTTAGATCCTAATTAAGCAGCATATTCACCAGTGATAAAATTTTCAAGACCTACTTATAGCTATAAACATAAAACATAACTTGGGTGCCACAGCAGCAAAGCAGTTAACGTGATGCTATTATTGCTTGGGTGTTCCGGAGTTTGGAGTTCAATTCTGGAGTCCTTCTGTAAGGAGTCTCTGTACATCCTCCTCATGGAATGCGTGGGTCTTCCCACAGTTCAAAGGTGTAATGGGTAGGTTAATTGATCATTGTAAATTGTTCTGTGATAAGATTAAGGTTAATTGGAGTTGTGGGGTTACTGGGACAATGTGGCTTGAAGGGCCAGAAGGGCTACTCTGCGCTGTATCACTAATACTTAAAAAAAATTTCAAAATTAAAAGATTAACAGTATCACGAGAGAGGAAGGCTGCATCAGTTAAATTTAAAGTTTATTTAAATTTAATGAAGGAGTCAAGGTGAAAGAAAATGTGAAAAGAAAATGAACTGAAGAGAGCATGTGGGATCAATGTCAGGGATGTTTCTCTCTGCGCAGTCAAGTTTGACCTTTGCTTTCCCAGTAGACACAGTGAAGTTATTAAAATTGTCAATATAAAAGTTATTTGGCAATTCTCCAACAGGGCATTATCCTGTAACAAGCAATCCACTTACAGCACCAGATCCTTTCCTGCTTTGGGCTCTTTCTTCAGGCTAATGGAAAATGTTTTAACACTGACAAGCCATCACAATGCTAAGTAATGGTTCAAATCCAACAAATACAAATGGATAACATATGTGAGGGATTTGTGTCACAAAAGAACCTCCTTAACCTCACTAAATTGTACAGAAGGTGACTGCCTTCTCCTGCTTCTAGTCTTGCATTCTTATAAGAAGGATCAGCTACGATGGAATGGCAGAGCAAACTCAATTAGCTGAAATGATCTAAGTCTGCTGCTATGTTCTACGGGTCTCTTATGCTGTTATGTGTATGAGGAAGGCTTTCACTTCTTTAAACATGCTGGTAAAAAAAAAGGTTAAACATTCCCAAATAAAATCAAGACAAAATACCTACAGAGTTATGCAGGATGTAAAATTTGATAATTTTACATTGAGAGGGTGAAGACTGTATTGCTTTCAAAGTGATATCATCAAGCACAGAACAGTGGTCACTGAACATGTTTTACATAATTTTTACAAATACACACTGTTCAAAATTCAGAGTAGGTTTATCATCGAAGTACTTATATGGCACTATATACAGCTGAGATTCATTTTCTTGTTGTGTACTCAATAAATCCAAAATTTGTAATAGAATCAATGAGGTGCCACACCCAACAGGATGGACAAACAACCCATGTGCAAAAGACAATAAACTGCATAAATACAAAAGAAAAACATAAATGGTAAGAAGAAATAAATATCGAGAACATGAGATGAAGAGTCTTTGAAAGTGAATCCATATGTTGTGGGAATACTTCAATGATGGAGCAAGTGAAGTTGAGTGAAGTTATCCCTTTTGGTTCAACAGCCTGATGGCTGAGGGGTAATAACTGTTCCTGATCTTGGTGGTGTGAGTTCTGAGGCTCCTTTACCTTCTTTCTGATGGCAACAGCAATAAGAAAGCATGACCTAATCGCAGGGATCCCTGATGATGGATGTTTCTTTCTGTAACCGCACTCCGTGTAGATGTGCTCAGTGGTGGGGATGGCTTTACCTGCGATGGACTGGACTGTATCCACTACTTTTTGTGGGATTTTCCATTCAAGGGCTTTGGCGTTTCCATACCAGGCTGTGATGCAACCAGTCAATATACTCTCCACTACATATCTATAATAGTTTGTCGAAGTTTTAGATGTCTTGCAAAATCTTTGCAAACTTCTAAGGAAGTAGAAGAACTGCCGCGTTTTCTTCGTAATTGCATGTACATACTGAAAGCAGGACAGGTCCTATGAAATGATAATGCTGAGGAATTTACAGTTGCTGCCTTCTCCCCCTCTGATCCTGTGATGAAGGCTGGCTCATGGTCCTCTGCTTTTCTCCTCCTGAAGTCAGTAATCAGCTCCTTGGTCTTGCTGACGTTGAGTGAGAGGTTGTTTTTGTGGTACCACTCATCCAGATTTTCAATCTTCCTCTTATATCAGATTAGATTTAACTTTATTGTCATTGTGCCGAGTACAGATACAAAGCCAATGAAATGCATTTAGCATCTGACCATAAATGCAAAGAATAGTGTTACTTATAAAATAACTGCAAACAAAAAAAGTGCTACAGCACACAAATATAAAAGTACTGAGACAGTACAATATGGATGCAATACTGCTTAGCGCTGTGATGACAGGTTCAGCAGTGTCACAGCCTCAGGAAAGAAGCTCTTCCTGTGCCTACTGGTGCGGGAGCGGAGGCTCCTGCAGTGCCTACCGGATGGGAGGAGAGTAAAAAAGTCCATGGTTAGGGTGAGATGCATCCCTGATAATGCTTTGCACCCTGCCCAGGCAGTACAGATTCATATGCTGATTCATTACCACCTTTGATTTGACCAGTGACAGTGGTATCATCAGCAAACTTGAATATGGCTTTGGAGCTGTGCTTAGCCACACAGTCATAAGTGTAGAGTGAGTACAGCAGGAGGCTAAGCACACAGCCTTGTGGTGCACATGTGCTGTTAAGAGACTGTGGAGGAGATATAGTTACCAATTCAAACTGACATGAGTCTGCAAATGATGAAATTAAGCATACAAATGCACAAGGAGGTATTGAGGCTAAGGTCTTGAAACTTTATGAATGATTAGTTTTGAGAAGATGATGGTACTGAACAGATCTGTAGTCAATAGAGAGCATGCTGATGCATGTATGCGTCTTTTTATACAGATGTTCCAGCATTAAGTGAAGAACCAATATGATGCATCTGCCACGGACCTGTTGCGCTGGTAGGCAAATTGGACAAGACCTAAATTGCTTCTCAGGCAGGCGTTGCGGTATTTTATCACCAACCTCTCAAAACATTTCTTCACAGTGGATGTAAGTGTTCTTGGACGATAATCATTGAAGCAGGTTGCCACATTCTTCATGAACAGTGTGACCGTGCCTGGGTAATTAGCTAGCTTATACCCACTTTCTGTAATGTGTTTTTCCACAACATTAGCTCAATTGAATTGTAACACTGTTGGAAATAGTCAACTATTATGAACAAGTTTAACAAAAGCATTTTTTCTGGTTATTCCAAAACATTTACTGGGCATATTACAGTACACTGAATGTTCATCTTGCTCAGTAATTCTCCAGTATAACTGCTCAAGAAAAGGATTGACCTATATGCAGCATTCATCCAATTAAAATGATTCAAATTACAGAAGGCCATTGATACACCAGAATTGTAATTTATTTTCAGAGCTTCATTTAATGTTCCCTTTTAAGTTTTTAAGCAGTGGAAAAAAATTGGTATTAAATCTGATTGAATTGACTTTATGAGCTGTGCCAAAAAGTGTTTTAATGCATGTACAGTGATCCATCTAATGCACCCAATATTCATGAATACAGATTAACACTGTATGGATCCCTGTAAATTTTGGGAAAATTGGGATAATTTGCAATGCCATTATTTCGTCATTTCTCTTATTTCCACAGAGGAGTTAGACAGTGAACCATAGTGAATGACAGCGAATCACAGAGCCATAGAGTGATACAGCATTAATACAAGAGCTTTGGCCCAATAAGACCATGCTGACCACAGTGCCCACCCAATGTCATGTCCTTGTTCAGCCTGTATCCTTCTAAGTCCCGCCCCCTCCATGAACCAATCCAAGTCCTTCTAAGTCCTGCCCCCTCCATGAACCATGAAAATGTTGCCCCTCAGGTTCCTTTCCCCCTTACCTTAAATCTATGCAAGCATCTTTTGGTCTCCCCTACCCTGGAGATTGTTATGATCCATCTTTTCTCTGCCTGTCATAATTTTAAGCATTTCTCTGAGGTATCTCATTATCTCCATGGAATAATGATCTGGCCTTACCAACTACCCTATCTACCCTATAACTCAGCTCTCTAGTCCTGGCAGCATTCTTGTCAATTTTTTCTGTACTTAGTTTAACCACATCTTACCTATAAGATGGTGGCCAAAACTGCACTCATTTCTCCAAGTGTGGCTTCACTAACAATTAATACAACTAATATAATACCCTAACTCCTATACTCGATGCCTGTTGGATTAAGTCCAGATCTCTAAATGCCTTTTTCTCCACTCTACATACTGGTGATACCACTTTCAATGAACTGTGCTCTTGTACTTCTAGGTCCATCTGTTCCACTCTTCTCCTTCTTACCCTAGTGTTCATCATATAAATTCTATGCTGTTTGACTTTCCAAAATGCATTACCTCACTCTAAGCTGTATTGAAATCCATTCGCCACTT
Source organism: Mobula birostris (assembly GCF_030028105.1). Lineage (NCBI taxonomy): Eukaryota > Metazoa > Chordata > Chondrichthyes > Myliobatiformes > Myliobatidae > Mobula > Mobula birostris. The sequence continues at coordinate 87,372,351 of NC_092380.1, read as the reverse complement.
TTTGGCCCTTTCCCCAACAGGGGCTAACTGAGTAAGATCCTCTAGTAATCTCTGATAATCTTCTTCACTTTTAAGAACACTTCCTGATTTTGTGTCATCCACAGGCTTACTGATCAACTGTGTGCTTTTTAATTGCGGCAGAAAGTTCTCACATATTTGCTGCAAAATGTTGAATAATCAATTAAGCTCAGTGAAAAAAATTGTTATTCAGCTGAAAGACCATAATCAATATTATCCTGAATAATACATTTGATGTTTTCTGATTTTTAAAAAAGAGCAAAAGTTGCAAGTAAGCAAAAGAGATTGAATCCTGGATCTTACTTTATCCTTGTACCTATCAGAAATAGCAACATGGACTAGAGATGGAGAGGGCGGTGGGCTGAAATGCAAAGCAAACCTACTGCCTTATTAATAACCAGTCTTGGAAAAAATGAATGCCTCTTTACTCCATTCCATCTTAAAGTATTGAGCTGGCATGATAGTGCAGGAATTAATACTGCTGAATCAGATCTCCAGGAGCCAATGCTTGATTCGGACTTCGGGTGCTTGCAATTTATAACCATATTGACTTCCTTCTGTTTCTTGGGTTCCTCACATATCTCAAATATATGTTAGGGAAATGAGCCACTGTGAAGTATCTGCTAGCAAAGATTACTGGCAAAGGAGCATAGGTTAATTTGATGGGCAAGTGTGAGAGAGAATACATTATATACATACAGGGAAATAAGGATTAATAGGATTGGTATTCTAGAAGCCAGTGCAGACCTGATTGGCTGAATGTTGATCTTCCATTATATTTATAATTCTAATTGTAATACTAAACAATAAATAAAGGAAACAGAGCTGGGGACAGTTTATGCATTAGCACATGATGTGCAGTATTGCTGCTGTGAGAGAAATTAGTGGCCAGGTTTTGCACGCTTTGCCAAGCATTTCTTTCCAAGTTTCTGTGTAAACTAGTTCACCAAAATATCCCATGAGCCAGAACTAATCATCCTTTTAATATTATTCCATAAGATTAAATCAGTGGAATTTGATTAATGTAGCTGAAAAGAGGTTTATCCACTGAAAATAAGAATTTGAATTAATCAGTGTCTAGTCTACTATCTGTAATTGACCTAGCTTTTGAGAACTGAAAATACCCTTAAAACAATCCACAGACTAATTAAGATAGTACATTAGTGTAGAAGAGTTAGCTTTACAGTAAAGTTAAAAGAAAAGCTGTTCAAAATCTTTTCTAATGCGACAAAAGATTGTTAAGTTTTATGAGACTTATGTAGGTTAGAGACACGAGAGACTGCAAATGCTAGACTGAGTGGTTGAGCGGTATATGTGTGGTAAACCATAGATATGTTGTAACAGTGTTAACTGTCTGGACACGCCCCTCTGCTGACTGCCCCTGTGACTCCTCCTACAGATTTCTGTATAAAGGTGTTTCGCCTTGCCCCTCCACCTCAGTCCGGGGGCAGACACTCACCATGGAGGTCGTATTGTACAGCGAATAAAAGCCTTTCAGTATTTTACCTAACCTCAGTCTTTTGGAGTTATTGAAGGAGCTTCAATTTGTGAGGAGAAAGGATTGGTCAATGTTTCAGGTTAAGACAATACATCAGGGACCTTTCCAGTAGTAGAAGCTCATTTTACTGACATATTCTGAAAAACTCTGGAGATTGCTTTAAGTGCAGTGCTCTTCAGGCTGGGCTGGGGAAGCTCAATATGCAGTGAATATAGCAAATGCTTAAATTCATACAGTCCTTTGTAGCAGGTTGGATGATTTTTGATGAAAGACAGACAATCTGGTAGAAACTGTTTTCCACCTTATTCATTCTGTCCAGGGAAATGCGTTACTATGGTAACAATGAATAGTATACTTCTTGTAGCGCGAGTTTGCAAAAGTTCGTTGTTACAATAGATGAGCAGATTGTTACTGTCTGAAATAACAAAGAAAAATCTGTGCAGTCGGAAGCAGAACTGTTGCATCAGCTCAATGGCCTTTCACCAAAAACTAAGTTATTGACCTGAAACATAAGCTCTGCATCTCTCCTTAATGATACTGTGGGGCCTGCTGAATATTTCCAGCATTTTCTGTTTTAATTTCAGATTTACAATATATAGACTGTATTTTTTTTCTTTCACATTTTTTGCTGTGTTTGACTGATTTTAGCAGTAGGAACATACTGCATGTGTAATGTATCAGTCATGTAACACTGCAGTTTTCCAGATTTACCAGTTATTATTAGCTTCGATAATTCAGCCTGAACACAAATCTTTGCTGTCAGAACATTTCGAAGCTATTTACCGTGAACAGTTTCAGTCAGCATGCTGGAAAAGGTCTGGAAATATGCTATGCTCTGCATTCTGAATATTATTCCTTGTCAGTATTCCTAAATGTTCTGGGAAAAGTAATTTCTAGACATGCAAGTCAATACATGCGTTTAGGGCCAATTTTATTTTTAGAAGGTACTTAATAGTGTCATAGAGTCATAGAAAAGTACAGTATGTAAGCAGGCCCTTCAGCCCATCTAGTCTGTGCCAAACCATTTAAACTGCTTGGTCCCATCGACCTGCACAGGGACCATAGCTTTCCAAGCTCCTCCAATCCACGTACCTACCCAAACTTCTCAAACATTGAAATTGAGTTTGCATGCACCACTTGTGATGGTCGCTTGTTCCACACTCTCACGACCTTCTGAATGAAGAGGTTTCCTCCTTCTTCCCCTTAAACATTTCACCTTTCACCCTTAACCCATGGCCTCTAGCTGTAGTCCCACCAATCCTCAGTGGAATAAGCCTGCTTGCATTTATTCTATCTATACCCTCATAATTTTGTATGCCTCTATCAAATCTCCTTTCAATGTTCTACATTCTAAAGAATAAAGTCCTATCCTGTTCAACCTTTCTTTATAACTCAGGTCCTCCAGGCCTGGCAACATCCTTATTAATTTTCTTTGTATTCTTTCAACCTTATTTATATCTTTCCTGTAGATAGGTGATCAAAACTGCACATGATATTCCAACTTAGGCCTCACCAATGCCTTACACTTCAACATAACATTCCATCTCTTGAACTCAATACTTTGATTTATGAAGGCCAATGTGCCAAAAGTTTTCTTTACAACCCCATCTACCTGTGATGCTGCTTTCAGTGAACTATAACCTGTGTTCCCAGATCCCTTTGATATACTGCACTCCTCTGTGCCCTACTGTTCACTGTGTAAGACCTACTTTGGTTGGTCCTAACAAAGTGCTAAACCTTGCACTTGCCTCCATTAAATTCACTCTGCCATTTTTCAGCCCATTTTTCCAGCTGGCCCAGATCTTGCAGAAAGCTCTGATAGTCATCCTTACTGTTTAGCAACCCACAATCTTGGTATCATCCGCAAGTTTGCTGATCCAGTCAACTACAAACATTATCGTCCAGACCTTTGATATAGATGACAAACAACAATGGACCCAGCACCAATCCCTGTGTCACTCCAGTAGTCAGAGGCCTCCAGCCAGTTAGGCAACCACCTACTAACACTCTCTGGCTTCTCCCACAAATTAAATGTCCAATTCAATTTACTATCTCATCTTGAATGTCGTGCGACTGAACCTCCTGACCATGCGGACCTTATCAAATGCTTTGCTAAAGTCCATGTTGACAACATTCACTGCTTTGCCCTTATAAACTTTCTTGGAAACTTCCTTGAAAAGTTCAATAAGTTTGGCTAGACACAACTTACCACACACAGCACCATGCTGACTATGCCTTATCAATCTATGTTGATCCAAATACTCACATATCCGGTCACTTAGAATACCTTCCAGTAACTTTCCCACTACTGATGTCAGGTTTGACAGCCTATAACTTCTTGGTTTACTTTAGAGCCTTTCTTAAACAGCAGAACAACATTAGCTATTCTCCAGTTCTTCGGCAACCTCACCTATTGTTAAGGATGGTTTAAATATTTCTGCTGGGGCCCTTGCATTTTCTTCACTTGTCTCCCACAGGGTCCTAGGGAACACCTCATCGGACCCTGAGGATTTATCGACACTAATTTGCCTCAAGACAGCAAATGCTGTACCTCTTCCTTTGTAATCCATACAGGATTCATGAGCATGCTGTTGCTTTGCCTCATTTCAATAGACTCGGTGTTCATCTCCCAAGAAAATACCGATAGAAAAAATCCACTTAAGATCTCCATCATCTCTTTTGCCTCCATATACAGATTACCATTTTGATCTACCTGAGGTCAAATTTTGTCCCTTGCAATCTTTTTGCTCTTAACATATCTGTAGAATCCCTTAGGATTCTCTTTCACCTTGTCTACTAGGGCAACTTCATGCTTTCTTTTAGCCTTCCTGATTTCTTTCTTAAGTGTTCTCTTGAATTTCTTATACTCCATAAGTACCTCATTTGTTCCTACCTGCCTGTACCTGCTGTGCACCTCCCTTTTTTCTTAAACAGGGCCTCAATATATCTTGAAAACCAAGGTTCTCTAAACCTGCTATCTTTACTTTTTATTTTGACAGGCACGAACAAGGTTTGTACAGAAAAAAAATCACTTTTGAAGGCCTCCCACTTACTGAGTACACCTTTGTCTGCTCCAATCCACACTTGCTAGATCCTTTCTGATACCATCGAAATTGGCTTTCCCCCAATTTAGTGTCACAACCCACGGACCGGACCTATCTTTTTCCATATTTACTTTCTCCTCTGTTTTCCACTTTCCTATTCTATTGATCCAGTTGACAAGTCTATTACTGGTACATTAATAAATCAAGTTAAAATCCTCACTGAAAGTAATACAAGGGGTGATTGATAAGTTCGTGGCCTTAGGTAAGAGTCAATTTTAGAAAACTTAGCACATTTATTTTTCAACATAGTCCCCTCCTACATGTACACACTTAGTCCAGTGGTCGTGGAGCATACGGATCCTTTCTTTGTAGAAGCGGTCCACAGCTGGGGTGATTGATAAGTTTGTGGTCTAAGGCAGAAGGAGATGAGTCATACAGCTGTTGTTACATGCACATGTAGTTCAGCTCTTTGACTGAAAATGCAGAAAGTTTGACATTTCTCCTCATCTCCTTCTACCTTAGGCCACAAACTTATCAATCAACCCTCATACTATGCTTATGTTTGCAGATATTCCCACGTTCTAATTTAAGCACAAGTGAGTACTTACTTTTAAAATTCCTTTTAAAATGATCATTATTATTAAGGTGCTGATTCTTGATTTTCAATTATTTCTTATTATATTGGTGATGGAATTTGGGATTATTGCTTGCATTCTGTTAGAACTGGTAATGCCAATCTCTCAGAGAGAATACTGCAATAAAAATGAAGGATATATTTTATATATATATTTTAAAAAAAGAATTTTTCATTCACATTTTAAGTAATGGAATTGGTAACTTATGATTTTTTTGTATAATCTATAATCTTTTCTGCACTTCAGCAGAATCACCTGATTTTAAAAAAAGTTACTTCACTAACACCTTTTTAATATTGAAAAGAGGGGAAAAATGTGAAAACAATTTGTTTAAAACTTCAAAGGTGTTAATTGAAGATTGCACCACGGAAATATTAATGTTAAACATCCAACACGTATTTTTCTTGACTTGGAATCAAAAAAGTGTAGATGCTGAGAATTCAAAATAAAAACGGAAAATGCTTGAAAAAGTCAATAGGTCAAGCAACATCTGTGAACCGTGGTTCAGAGTAGTGTAGCGGTTAGCATAATGCTATTACAGCACCAGCAAATGGGATACAATTCCCACTGCTGCGCACACGGAGCTCCCCGTGACTGTGTGGGTTTTCTCCTGGTGCTCTGGTTTCCTCCTACTTTCCAAAGACTAACAGGTTAGTGGGCTAATTGGTCATATGGGTGTAATTGGGTGGCACAGGCTCATTGAGCTAGAAGGGCTTGTTACTGTACTGTATCTTTAAATAAATAAAAAAAAGGATTTTTGATCTGAAATGCTAACATTATCTGCTTCTATTTCAATTGACCTGACTTGCTGTGTATTTCCAGCATTTTCAATCTTTATTTGCCATAGCTATCTGTCTCTTTCAGAGCACTTTCACTAATTACTATCAAATGAAAACAAGTAGACTTCTTCATGTTCTTTATGTCATTGTACTATCAGAATTTACAGAATTTCATGTCTGATTGCTTGTCTTAGTTTGAATTGCCTTGTAATAACTATGAGAGGAATTTTTCATTTATTTTCTGTAAATTCTTTTTAATTGATTAATGTAGAAAATATAGATTAAAAATATCATATAGTACCTATTGTATAAGAAGTCAATTTCTTTCTTATACAAACATTAGCAATAGGAAAGGGCCATTGAGTTACTCATTTCTACCAGACATTCAGTAAGGTTTTGCCTGATTTTCGCCTTCATCGCTGCTTTCCTGTGCTAATATCCCTGGATTCCCTTAAATACTTAAAAACTATCAATCCTTATTTTAAATACAATCAGCATGTTGATGTCCATAATACTTTTTTCATAAAATTCCAAAGCTTTTCTATAATCCAGGTGAAGAAATTTCCTAATGAATTGTGATGAAGGGTCTCGGTCTGAAGCTTCAACTGTTTATTCATTTCTATAGATGCTACCTGACCTGCTGAGTTCCTGCAACATTTCATGTGTGTTGGTTGCTCTGGATTTCCAGCATCTGCAGAAACCCCTGAGTTTAAGACATTTCTTTTTCTATCTATCCTGATCCCTTATTTTGAGATTAAGAACCCTGATTCAAGGCATTCCAACAGATATCAGCTGCTCATCTAAATTATCAAGCCTCTTAATAATTTTGCATGCTTCAATGAAATTATTTATTCCTGTAATTTTGATTTCTGCAAGTTTACCATTTCTCAGTTTACTCCCTGAGTGATAATGTGCACTTTAATTTTAAAAACGCAAACAACAGGAATTCTGCAGATGCTGGAAATTCAAGCAACACACATCAAAGTTGCTGGTGAACGCATCAGGCCAGGCAGCATCTGTAGGAAGAGGTGCAGTCGACGTTTCAGGCTGAGACCCTTCGTCAGGACTAACTGAAGGAAGAGTGAGTAAGAGATTTGAAAATGGGAGGGGGAGGGGGAGATCCAAAATGATAGGAGAAGACAGGAGGGGGAGGGATGGAGCCAAGAGCTGGACAGGTGATAGGCAAAAGGGATTCGAGAGGGTCATGGGACAGGAGGTCCGGGAAGAAAGACAAGGAGGGGGGGCGGGGACCCAGAGGATAGGCAAGGGGTATATTCAGAGGGACAGAGGGAAGGTCTCAAAGCTCTACGCTTCTTTTTGGATTCCAGACCTAATCAGTTCCCCCCGACCACCACTCTGCTCCGTCTAGCGGAATTAGTCCTTACTCTTAATAATTTCTCCTTTGGCTCCTCCCACTTCCTCCAAACTAAAGGTGTAGCTATGGGCACCCGTATGGGTCCTAGCTATGCCTGCCTTTTTGTTGGCTTTGTGGAACAATCTATGTCCCATGCCTATTCTGGTACCTGTCCCCCACTTTTCCTTCGCTACATCGACGACTGCATTGGCGCTGCTTCCTGCACGCATGCAGAACTTGTTGACTTTATTAACTTTGCCTCCAACTTTCACCCTGCCCTCAAGTTTACCTGGTCCATTTCCGACACCTCCTTCCCCTTTCTAGATCATTCTGTCTCTGGAGACAGCTTATCCACTGATGTCTACTATAAGCCTACTGACTCTCACAGCTATCTGGACTATTCCTCTTCTCACCCTGTCTCTTGCAAAAACGCCATCCCCTTCTCGCAATTCCTCCGTCTCCGCCGCATCTGCTCTCAGGATGAGGCTTTTCATTCTAGGATGAGGGAGATGTCTTCCTTTTTTAAAGAAAGGGACTTCCCTTCCTCCACCATCAACTCTGCTCTTAAACGCATCTCCCCCATTTCACGTACATCTGCTCTCACTCCATCCTCCCGCCACCCCACTAGGAATAGGGTTCCCCTGGTCCTCACCTACCACCCCACCAGCCTCCGCGTCCAACATATTATTCTCCGTAACTTCCGCCACCTCCAGCGGGATCCCACCACTAAGCACATCTTTCCCTCCCCGCCTCTCTCTGCATTCCGCAGGGATCGCTCCCTACACGACTCCCTTGTCCATTCGTCCCCCTCCCCCATCCCTCCCACCTGATCTCCCTCCTGGCACTTATCCGTGTAAGCGGAACAAGTGCTACACATGCCCTTACACTTCCTCCCTTACCACTATTCAGGGCCCCAAACAGTCCTTCCAGGTGAGGCAACACTTCACCTGTGAGTCGGCTGGGGTGATCCTCTGCGTCCGGTGCTCCCAATGTGGCCTTTTATATATTGGTGAGACCCAACGCAGACTGGGAGACTGTTTTGCTGAACACCTACGCTCTGTCCACCAGAGAAAGCAGGATCTCCTAGTGGCCACACATTTTAATTCCACATCCCATTCCCATTCTGACATGTCTATCCACGGCCTCCTCTACTGTAAAGATGAAGCCACACTCAAGTTGGAGGAACAACACCTTATATTCCGTCTGGGCAGCCTCCAACCTGATGGCATGAACATCGACTTCTCTAACTTCCGCTAGGCCCCACCTCCCCCTCGTACCCCATCTGTTATTTATTTTTATACACACATTCTTTCTCTCACTCTCCTTTTTCTCCCTCTGTCCCTCTGAATATACCCCTTGCCCATCCTCTGGGTCCCCCCCCCCTTGTCTTTCTTCCCAGACCTCCTGTACCATGATCCTCTCGTATCCCTTTTGCCTATCACCTGTCCAGCTCTTGGCTCCATCCCTCCCCCTCCTGTCTTCTCCTATCATTTTGGATCTCCCCCTCCCCCTCCCACTTTCAAATCTTTTACTCACTCTTCCTTCAGTTAGTCCTGACGAAGGGTCTCAGCCTGAAACGTCAACTGCACCTCTTCCTAGCGATGCTGTCTGGCCTGCTGTGTTCACCAGCAACTTTTATGTGTGTTGCACTTTAATTTTGTTTAGTTATCACTTGTGTGGTAGTTTACCGAGGATATACTGAATGTCTATTATTCATTGAATGTATATATGCACATTAATTGGCTTGCCTTTCTATATTCTGTAGATTATAACCTACATAAAGCACAAATTGTAGTAGATTTATCAAACATAATTGCCTTTAGAACAATACATGATTTCTCCACCCAATCCTATTATGATTTTCCAGATGCTCCATAATCAGAATCAAAATCAGGTTTATTATCATTGGCATACATTGTGAAACTTATTAAAATAGCAGCAACAGTATGATGCAATGCATGATAAATATAGATAACTAAAAAATTACTATATAATTTATTATACAGTAATAATTAAAAATTATTTTAAAAGGGTTTCAATAATTAAATAATTTTTAAAAAGGGCTTCAATGTCAAGTTGGATGGCAGAGGGGAAGAGGCTGTTCCTGAGTTGTGTTTTCAGGCTTCTGTACCTCCTTCCTGATGGTAGCAATGAGAAGGGGCCACGTCCTGTGTGGTGGGCATCCTTAATAATGGACACCCCCTTTCTGAGGCACTGCTTCTTGAAGATGTTTTGGATACTATAGAGGCTAGTACCCATGACGGAGATGACTAATTTTACAATACTGTAGGTTCTTTCAATCCTCTGCAGTAGCCCTCCCCCACCCCCATATCAAACAGAGATGCAGCCAATCAGAATGCTCTCCATGGTACATCTGTCGAAGTTCTCAAGTGTTTTAGGTGACAAACCAAATATCCTCAAACTCCTGATGAAATATAGCCACTGCCTTGCCTTCTTTATAGCTGTGTTGATATGTTGGTACCAGATTAAATCCTCAGTGATATTGGCATTCAGGAACTTGAAATTGCTCACTCTCTCCACTTCTGATTCTTAATAATGTAAGGCTGACTGATCTATAACTCTCTGTTTTCCTTTTATATACTTGCTGTCTTCCAATCTGTTATTGCCATTCTAGAATTTATGGAATGTTTGTTGTTGACAACCGGTCCAAAGTGAGAAAACTCTAGGATGCACATTATTATGTCCTGTATTCAGTTCAATTCAATTAATTTCTCCAATATATATCTTCCCCAATTTATGAATATCCTACTTATGTATAACATGTATGTGGGAGCAAGCATCTGAAAGACCTATCGGGTGGAATTGTCAGCTTCTACACAGCAGTATTCATCTTCTGCCACCTGGAAACTCAGTTCCTATTTGCATTTCCCATGGAAACCATCCAGGTTATGAACAGTTCACAGAATAGGAACTTGCAATAACCTGGGGAAAACCTATATGAGATATCACGTGTTGATTCTTTTGAAATCCTCACATCCTGAATATCTATAGTCTTCCTTTGTTTCTCAGAAACCTTCTACGTCTTCTGCCTTGAAGATAATATGAAATCCTTGTGTAATTTGTCTGTCATTTCTTTATTTTCAAATATATTTTCTCTTGCCTCTCTCTGTAAGCGACCCATAGTGCATTTGCTAATAGTTTCCATTTAAAAAATCCTTTGGATTTTTCAGCAATCTAATTTTTTCACTATTGCTCTTCTGTTCTCCATTTTTCATTATTTTAAACTTTGTTTTATCCTCATTTGCAGAATCACCTCTCACAGTGGCCAAGAACAGATTTCCGAATTTCCTTACTGCACCCCAATTTAGAGAAATTTATATTTTCTTCCACCCATTAACAGCTCTTCTTATAGTATATGAACAAAAACCATTATTTTTAATTGTACTCCTCTAACTTCATCACATATCTCTGGGTGGTACTAAGGTATCTGGTGCTTGATACTGTGGGCCTAATCAGTGCTGTGTCAGTAAAACCAATAATCACTTTAGCAAAGAAGTTGAAGACAAATTAAGTGATGTGAGTTATATCAATACTCAGCACGCTGTGATATCACCTTTACCAATGACCACAAATAACTGAACTACACTGTTCCATTAATCCTAATAGAATTTATGCTTTTGCTTACTTTAGATTAGTTTTCATGCTTCTGTTAATTAGTTTGAGTAGACTGGAGACCTGGCCATAATGTGATTTCCATTCTTATTCAAGTTGGAGGATTTCAAGCCTCAATATCCACACTTAATCCATGAAGGATCAATCCAAATAGAATCCCCAGACCCATGTTCATGAATGAAAATTATGAATACTTCTATCTGCAAAAGCACAATTCCATTTGGCAGGAGATGGGTCATCCATTAAATAATCAGCAGCACATTTCACTTTGTAATGAAGATTGTATTCCCTTTTCTATTGAGTTCAGTGCTTTATTATTATTACTGTATTAAAACGCACCTCTAGATTTTTTTTGTATCTGATAAATACTAGATTTTGCTGCATTGCCAACTAATAATGACCAATAATTTTGAATCATAATGCAGAATGTACCTGACTGTTGTCAAAATGTTGGCAGAGATCAGAAAATGGATATTAATCAGTTCACAATGTAAAGTAATACACCCTGCCTTTTACAGAAAATTATTCATAGATTCAATGAAATATAACTGAAAATTGAATGATAGCAGGAAATATTAAGTGCTGAATATATTCTGTTAGATTTGTCTGTTTTATGAAGACAAGTGATGAAATCTGCCTGCTGTGGTGTGATGGTTCTTAAATGCACATTCAATGATATATAGTTCGTTAAAGTATCAGATTGGTGCTTATCTCTATATTAGTACAGGCGGTTAAGAAATGAAGAACATAAGAATTAGGAGCAAGACGTGACCTTTCAAAACTTCTCTACTGATCTTGAGCCATCACTGTCCTGGATTCACTTACTATCCATAGATCTATTGATTGCTGTCTTTTAGGAACTCAGTGATTGAGTCTCTGTCTGCGAGGGACTCACATTTGCTCTCAGGAGATTTTGTTTTACTTATTGCAAATTTGTAAAAAAATTAAAAATCTGTTTTCATTTTTCTCATTAGCTTATCTTCATATCCTGTCTTCCTTTCTATACCTCTGTCTCAGTCTATTTCTGTTATGATCTCAAGTAGTTAGAATCCATAGGATTATTGTCATTTCTGGAAATTCTATAAAACTTCTTTTGATTTAAGGCTTGGAATAGGTTTTCCATTTTAGAATTAAGTGGATCTCAAATCTTTATTGTATTTAATGCAATTAACTTTGAATGGCTGAGAATAACAAGCTGTCACTGGTAAGCATTTTTATAACCATTATCTATTGGTATTTGAGTCGGCCAGGTCTGCTGAAAATTAATGTAAATTTGCCAGAATGTTGGACTCAATCCATTTGCAATAGTCCTTTTAAAGCATTGCTGTGCTAAGGGCAATGTACTGAAATCAGTTCTTAACGAAAACTTACTCTAACTTTACCAGTAATGGACTGAGATTAATTTTATTGTGGACATTCACAGTAAATACAAAAGAAACATGATAGAATCAATGAAAAATTTTACACAACAAAGACAGACAACTAATATGTAAAAGACAACAAATTATGCAAATACAAAAATGAAAATAAAACAAAAAAATAAGTACGTAGCAGATATTAAGAATATGAGGTGTAGAATCCTTGAAAGTTAACCTATAAATTGTGCAATCGGTTCAGCATTGGGACGAATAAAGTTATCCACAGTTAATTCAAAGAAACAGTTAAAAACTGCACACAACAAGGCAGACGCATAATGTGCAAAAGCCAAAAAACTGTGTAAAATACAAAAGAGAAAGAACAAACAAAATACTACCACTAATAAATAAGTGAGCGATAAATATCGGGAACATGAGATGAAGAGTCCTCAAAAGTGAGTCATAGGCTCTGGGAACAGTTCAGTGTTGGAGTGAGTGAAATTATCCCCTCTGGTTCAAGAGCCTGATGGTTGAGGGGTAATAACTGCTTCTGAACCCAGAGTTATGGGACCTAAGGCTCCTGTACCTCCTTCCTGATGGCATCAGTGAGATGGCCTGAATGGTGAGGGTCTTGAAGATATGTTAAGTTTTGTAACTCCAAAACATAGAACTAATCAAAAGAGAAACAAAGGACCCCAAGGGATGCTTGTAGACTTCATTTTTACTTTTTAGCGAGGCACAAACTTATGAAGTTGAGGCATGATGACATATGCCTTTCACATATAGTAACATATAACGTGAGATGAATTGTTTGAGTAAAGAATGCTTAATCAAACAATATACGAGGTGTGATTGATACGTTCGTGGCCTAAGGTAGAAGGAATCAGTTTTAGAAAACCTAGCACATTTATTTTTCAACATAGTCTCCTCCTACATTTACACACTTAGTCCAGCGGTCGTGGAGTATACGGATCTTGGACCTCCAGAAAGTGTCCACAGCAGGTGATTAATAAGTTCGTGGCCTAAGGTAGAAGGAGATGAGTTATACAGCCCTCTTTAGATGCACATGCAGTTTAGCTCTTTGAGTGATTATGCAGAAAGTTTGAAGTTAATAACTCATCTCCTTCTACCTTAGGCCACAATCTTACCAATCACCCTGCTGTGGACACTTTCTGGACGTCCAAGAATCATACACTCCACGACCGCTGGACTAAGTTTGTAACTGTAGGAGGGGACTATGTTGAAAAATAAATGTGCTAGGTTTTCTAAAATTGTCTCCTTCTACCTTAGGCCAGAAACTTATCAATCACTCCTCGTATTTACAATGTTACTCAAATATTACTGAATTATGAAATACACGACACCCTTCTCTGCTTAACTATAAACTCCAACTCAATATAAAAGGCATCTCAATTATATGCACTGACTACCATATAATACAACTTCTATTCAGACATCCACAGCATAGTAAATTCTGAATAGTCCCATTCAGGCCTAGAGATTTAATTGCTATGGAGGATTTCTTATCTTTGCGAGATAATGTCTTTCCCATCAAGGGGTGGTGGCGGAGGGGGTGGGGGGCTCACTCTGCTTTACAGAGAGACTTGTGGCTATGAAACAATCTCAGGTTCTGGGGACTCCTCCATGGTGCTTGTAGGAGCTGACGCTGAGGCTGCAGGAAGTGATTCTGACAGCTCTTACCTTCCGACAGTTCTGACCTTTCTTATTTCTTCTCCAAGATGCTCTTGGCACCTTCTAGGCATGTTGGCATCCCAAACAGTGCATGGCAAGCTGCTTGATATGTTGATCTATCCCAGGCCTTCAGGCAAAACTTTGTGCCAATGTTTTCATTTTCATCATACTTAGATGGCTGGCATGTAATGACTCCAACACTTTAGCTCTCAGCTTGGGTGGTCCAAGAACGCTCAATCCTCACAGACAGCAGCCTCTGTCATGGGCAAGTTCATCCCAATGCTGGTAAAAGGTGGGAAATGGGATTTTCCCTGCTAATTCCAGACAGTTTGTGCAGCCATGTAGACCTGAGACAGTGTGGGATCTTTTCTGATTTCCTTCTCTGTCGTAATAGGGAGACATACAATTTGCATCAGAGGAGTGGCCTGTTCTGTAAATTTGTCAGATTTCTCCTTTGGGACAATCCATCAGCATTTCCATTAGTCGCCCTCTCGAATTCAATCTTGTAATTGTGCCGTCCAAGAAACAGAGGCCATCTCTGCAATCGTGCTGCTGCCATTAGTAAAACACCCTTCTATGAATTGAAAATGGACATTAGTAGCTGATAATCAATAATGAGTGTGAACTCTCTCCCTATACAGGTACTTGTTGAAACCCCAAACCTGACTCAAGGCCTCTCTATCAATCTATGTGTAATTTTTCTCTGAAGCAGTAAGGGATCATGATATAAAGGATATGGGGAATTTACTTCCATCACTCCTAGCATGTAATATGACTATATCTATACCATATGGAGTTATGGGAAAGTTACATACGTGGATAGAGCGTTGGCTGATTGGCAGGAAACAGAGAGTGGGAATAAAGGGATCCTATTCTGGTTGGCTGCCGGTTACCAGTGGTGTTCCACAGGTGTCCGTGTTGGGGCTGCTTCTTTTTACATTGTACGTCAACGATTTGGATTATGGAATAGATGGCTTTGTGGCTGTTTGCTGACGATATGAAGATAGGTGGCGGGGACGGTAGTGCTGAGGAAATGGAGAGTCTGCAGAGAGACTTGGATAGATTGGAAGAATGGGCAGAGAAGTGGCAAATGAAGTACAATGTTGGAAAGTGTATGGTTATGCATTTTGGCAGAAGAAATAAACGGGCAGACTATTATTTAAATGGGGAGAGAATTCAAAGTTCTGAGATGCAACGGGACTTGGGAATCTTCGTACAGGATACCCGTAAGGTTAACCTCCAGGTTGAGTCAGTGGTGAAGAAGGCGAATGCAACGTTGGCATTCATTTCTAGAGGAATAGAGTATAGGAGCAGGGATGTGATATTGAGGCTCTATAAGGTGCTGGTGAGACCTCACTTGGAGTACTGTGGGCTGTTTTGGTCTCCTTATTTAAGAAAAGATGTGCTGACGTTGGACAGGTTACAGAGAAGATTCACTAGAATGATTCCGGGAATGAGAGGGTTAACATATGAGGAACGTTTGTCCGCTCTTGGACTGTATTTCTTGGAGTTTAGAAGAATAAGGGGAGACCTCATAGAAACATTTTGAATGTTGAAAGGCATGGACAGAGTGGATGTGGCAAAGTTGTTTCCCATGATGGGGGAGTCTAGTACGAGAGGGCATGACTTAAGGTTTGAAGGGCGCCCATTCAGAACAGAGATGCGAAGAAATTTTTTTAGTCAGAGGGTGGTGAATCTATGAATTTGTTGCCACGGGCAACAGTGGAGGCCAAGTCATTGGGTGTATTTAAGGCAGAGATTGATAGGTATCTGAGTAGCCAGGGCATCAAAGGTTATAGTGAGAAGGCGGGGGAGTGGGACTAAATGGGAGAATAGATCAGCTCATGATAAAATGGCGAAGCAGACTCGATGGGCCGAATGGCTGACTTCTGCTCCTTTGTCTTATGGTCTTATAAGGTGAGGTGTCACAGGCAAGCTTGCTGGACAATGTGGATTATAATGTATGAGTACAGTGCCTAACATCACCATTTCCTTTACCTTTTGGACAGCCACCTCACACTGCTTCCATTGCCTTTGCTTCCTGATCTGTAGTAATGAGTTCAAGTGGTATAGCACAGTAGCTGGGTTTGGCAGGAATCTGTTATCGTAATTGAAAAATCCTAAAGAGGATCGTCTCTTTGGCAAGTTCTTTGGCCATGGGGCATCCACACTGCTTGAATTTTCTTAGCACTCTTGTGTAATCCCTGTGCAGTGATGAAGTGACAACAGCAAGTGATGCTCGATTTAAAGAGTTCATACTTGCTGCATTGTGCTCAGAACCCATAATCTTCAAATGTTTTTAGCAATGACTTGAGATTTTGGAGATGTTCCTTGTCATTCTTACCAGTAACATTGATGCCATCCAGGTAACTGTGGGTTTTTAGAGATCCTTATAGTAACTGGTCCAGAGTGCAGATGCAGATGCTACTCTAGGCACAAGCCTATTACAGCGATAAAGCTGCTTGTGTGTGTTTTATCGTAAGAAACATTTCGGGCTCTTCTTCTGTGTATATCTGTAGGGAGGCCTCCGTTAAGTCCACTTTGCTGAAGTGTTTTCTTCTCAGCAAAGATATTCTCTATTCTGGTCAGACCTACTGGTTTATGGTGATTTTAAAATCACCACAAATCATGACGGACACTTGTTCTTGGCTATTGGGACCACTAACATTGCCCATGGGCTCCACTCAAACTTGGAAAGAATTCCTTCAGCCTCCATGTGATCTAGGTCACTGGCTGCTATATCAGGGATGGTATAAGGAACCGGACAGGCTTTGTAAAACTTGAGTGTGACATTTTCATTTAACACTATTTTACCCCTGATGTATTTGAGTTTTCCAGTGCTATCCTTGAACACTGATGATGCATCATCCAGTATCTTTGTTGACCCTTTTGCAAGGGATATGGCATGAAAATGGTGGAGGGAAACACTCTCACCTTACTCCTTACCTGTTAATCCAGTTTCCCTCTCTCACCTTATTTCCTTACCTGTCCATCATCTCCCTCTGGTTTTCCTTCCCTTTCTTCCATAGTCTTCTGTCTTTTCCTATCAGATTCCTCCTTCTCTAGCCCTTTAGCTCTTCCAACAATCAACTTCCCAGCTCTTTACTTCACCTTCTCCCCTCTTCTGGTTTTACTTATCACCTACCACCTTCTACTTTTTCCTCCCCTCCCCCCACCTTCTTACTCTGATTTCTCTTCTTCCTTCCTAGTCCTGATGAATGGTCTCGGCCTGAGATGTTGACTGCTTACTCTTTTCCACAGAGCTCTGCAGAAGTCTTGATAAAAGTGTTTGAATACAGGCACGGTGTTAATAGCAGTGATATTCCATCTAATCTTCTGTAATTCTTGTATGCAGTCTTTTATTTTTGTTGTTTGTTGCTGTGTTACCTTTGTTCCATTTCTTCAGAGACTGAGGTGGATCATATTTTTTTAGCATTTCTAATTGAAATAACCCTTGTCCACCTGAATACTTCAGAGACGTGAGAAATTTTAACAGAGGCATCTTAAAGCACTGCAAAATTCTTTAAATGCTCCAAATTCACTGAGACGATAGATGAGCGAAGGTCAGAGCACTCTTTCACCCGCTCCTTGGGACTGCCAGTGCTGTCCATTCAGACAAACAGAGAAGTATATGTAAATGCATTTAACTCTTTAAATCTCACCAGATGAAACACAAGGAAACCAAGCACCAAAAGTGTGCAATAATAACCCAGATAATTCATCACCTGATTTGTCCTGATGGTCAGACCTGTACTCTTTTATATTGTTTACAATTCAGTTTATTTAAAAGTTCAAAGTAAATTTATTATCAAAGCACATCTGTTACCTGTTCTATTTCATTAATTTTTGTTTAGTATGTATTTCATACTTTAACATGTATTTAATTAAAATGATTGGTTATTTCCTAACTAGTAATTTGTTACATGTTTTTTTTTTAAGTCTCTCATACAGGAGGCACTGAAAATGGCTTAAAGTCCTCTGACAGATGTTGTCAAAGAGTTATAAGGCATTCTGGGATTAAGAATCTAGAGTTTGATCCCTGGGGCTGAGATGCCTCTCATGGCTTATATCCAGCTTATGGGATTGTTGCTCTGTATAGAGCAGGGCATTGCAATCATTAAGCAAGGGGTCCGGTTGGGAACCCCTAGTATAGAGAGTCAGTGAAATCTTCCCTTTGAATTTCTCACAGGTTGGTGCTGGTGAGTAGGCACAAAATGATACAAGCTGGATCCAGCATAATCAGGTCCAATACCACTGTAGTCATACAATTGTTGAAAGAAAGAATTTTATTTGTCAAATGCAGATGGATTTCATCCAAACACTCAAGAAATCCTTTAAGTTAAAAGCTTCCACAAAGCCAATGAACATTGTTGTACATCAGACCTGTGTACTCTAAATTCACCTCGCTATGTCAACTCTGCAGTTGTCTTTTTTAAAGCATACCCAGAAATAAAATTAATTACCTTTGTTGAAAATTTCATTCCTTCTTCAAGTTCAGCTTTTGCACACAGAGCTTCCTTGTGTACCATACAAAATGAAGGCCTATTAGTGGACTTCCAACATGTTTTGCAAACAGATGACAAATCCAGCCTCTTTACCAATCACAGTGGGTGCATCATCAGTTGTCACAGAAGCTAGTTTTGACATATTAACTCAGTTTTTCTACCTGATCATTTGAATATTTCCTCTAACTTCTGCCTTAGAATTTACTGTACAAGCAGATAAAATTCATCCAAAATGTAAATCAGACTTTCCAGTCAGGCTTGTGCAATACCCAGAAAGAAGTATTTTTACTTGAGTGTCAGAGTCACAAAATTAGAAGCTCATCATTGGAGACATTGGCTGCAATGGGACTGGAATTTGTAGGAAAGTTCAATGACCTTCCAATATTAAACTATGATTTTACATCAAGCAGTGAAGAATGAAACAGTTGCTGTCATTTATAACATCGAGAATAGGGGTTCCCAACCTTTTTTATGCCATGGACGGGGTCTGTGAAACCCAGGTTGGGAACCTCTGATCTAGAAGAATGTGAACTATTTATTCAGATCCATCAAATTTCACTCACGTTCAGTCATAAATTCTCTTAAATGAAGGCAGGGGAAAAGTTAGTTTTTAAGTCAAGATATAAGAGCATAAATTTGTTCAGGTATTGAGCCAAGTTTTAAGTCACTTTGTTGAATTGTTTACAGTTGATCACCAGGACTAGATAATGTGTCCCAGGTTCCTTAAGTATGGAAGAGAAGGATTACTGTACTTTCACTTTATTATCACTTTCTAATTATCCTTGCCCGTACACACAATGCCAGAAGACTGGAAGTTGCTGATGTTGCAATAATGTTGAATAAATTCCTGAGGGATTCAGAGAGCCACAGGTTAATCAGGAAAGCTGACACACAGTAGGTTGTTAGGAGGAGGATTGTGCCTGAGAAAGGTAATTGAATTCTTTGAGAAAATAACAAGGATATTTGACGTGGATTGAGTATTTATTGTAATATACATGGATCTTTACAGAGCGTTTCACAAAACATTAATCAAGAAAGTAAAAGCTCATGGGATCTGAAGGGAAGTGACAAGTTGAATTAAAAGTTAGTTCAGTGGCAGGAATCAATGCCTCGTGATTGATGGGAATTTGAATGAGTGAAGACGGTATACAGCAGGGTTCCTCAAGACTCAGTGATGCATGGTGAAGACAAGGAGGCTGTAATAATGGGGGCCTGATTAACTGGACTTAAATGTGGAGACCACAATTGAGAAGTTGGCTGATGATACCAAGATTAGCAGTATTATTAAGGCACAAGAAAGAGGCGATTGATTTGTTAAGTGGGGACAGAAGTATGAATCAATCCAGCGAAAGATAAAGTAATGCATTCATGATGACAAACTAGGCAAGAGTATAAAGAGTAGGATACCAAGGATACCAAGAAGAAAGGAGAAACAGAAATCTTGAAGTGCACTTTCTCAAGTACTTGAAGGTAGCAAGATCAATAGACATGGTGATTTAGGAGAATATGGGATATTAAGAAGGCGTTTATTGACTAAAGTGTAGCATACAAGATCAGGGAAGCCATACTGGAACAATTCAGCAATAGGAATGAAATAATGGCTTTAGAGAAGACACTGATGAGATGCTGCTCTAGATGACATATTGTAGAAATGAAATATTATCCAGGCTTTGGAAATTTTCTTTAAGAATGAAGGAAACTAAGTAATGTAAGACTTATTTGGAGTGTGCATGATTATGAGAAGCCAAAACATGGTAATCAGAATGAACTGAACTTACTAGAGAGATTTGTAACTAGGGTAAACAAAGTTAAGTAAATCAGTAGAACTGCGGGACACACAACTAATGATGGAAGCCTGAAAATCAAAAACAAATTGCATATGTTGTAACTTTAAAATAACAAACAGAGAGTGTTAGCAATTCTCAGCAGGTCAGGCAGTATTTGAGGGACTAGAAACAGATGAAGACACTTTATTGGGGGTAATGGCCATCACCACAGTTAAAAAATACCAATGAGCCCTTGAAAAGTTATATCCTGCAGGACTTGGAGGAATGGAAATTGGAATCAACCTGATATCTTTTTTTTGTTGACAAGGACACTTTGGCTTAGTGGCTTCTTCCCAATCCTTACATGTCTATGACTTTTATGTGAGCAGACTGTTTCAGCCAGTTCCATTTTCATTTAGATTGTAAGGAATGCTTATTCAGCTTCAATACTTGACTATTTTCGGTATCCTAAAGTACAGCATTTTTATTGTCCTGAACATTTCAATTGACTTAGTATCCACCAATCTTTGGGAAATAGAATAGTAAATTTCCCATAAAAATGCTTTCACATTAAGTTTTATAATGCTTAAATTGAGTACTCATTTCTTGTTGATTCAATACCTGAGACATTTATTAAGAGACTTTGTCTTTGGCAGCACATGCAAAATGTAGATGAGTGCTGTTTGTAAATTGTACAGATACATCCATAATATCAGATATGACTGAATATTATATTCTTGCCTCTGCATCAGAAGGTTGCAAGTTCAGGTCCCTAAGCAGAGACCAGAACATGCAATGAAGGCTGGTATTTTGGTGCAGTGTTATGACAGCTCAGTATGTGTGTAGATGCTGTCATCTGGATGAGGTGTTAACTTTAAACCTTTCCCCTCTCGGATAAACAGCAAAAAGTCCCAAGAGTGATCAAGGAGCCTAATGCTACTTTTGAAGTGAGCAATTTTTATCCCAAACTAAATTATGATTGCATATCTTCATTGTTGTAGCCCTTTCTATGTGCAAATAGTCCTCTGTGCTTCTCCAGGTCAATGGTAAGCACACTTCATTATGTTTTGGTAGTCTTTAAGCAACTTGGGAAATCATGAAGGTGTGGATTTTAGTTGTTTCTTTTTCTGAAAGTTCACTCAGTAAAACTCCATTAAGCCAGTATTCTCGGGATTTTGATGGTGCCGGACTGGAAGTTTTCTGAACTATTGGATGCTATTGCCCCTATTGATATTCCAATACATGTTTAATTTGACATGTTACACAGTACCATAATAACATTTCTAGTCATCCCAGTTAGCTGAAAAATGTGGGATATTTAGAGAGCACTCAGGGAAAGATTTCTGAATGGAAAAATTTCAAGTGGAAAAACAAGGCCCCTGGGCTTCAACATTGCACCAAACATCATTGCGTAAAAAAATTCAGAAACCCCTCCTTTAGTTCAATTTATTTCCATATTTTCACCAACCACCCACATTCTCACCTACAATCTAGAGGCAATTTGTGTTGACCAATCTGCTGTCAGTTAATTTGGGATGTAGAAGGAGACTGGAGAACCCGGAAGGTTACAGGGGGAATGTGCAAAATCCATACAGGCAGCAGCCCTGGTCAGGCTTGGAACACAGATCCCTGGAACTGTGAGGGATCAGCTCTGGTAGCTGTTTAGTGTGCCAGTGTATATGTGAGAGGTAAACGTTTTCAACAGGCATACAAGAATGTGCTGGATACTGTTAAGTTAGAGGTGTAGATGGGTGGGCAGGTGGAAAAGGGGCTTGTTTTGCTGTTGGTTTGTTTTTTTTGTTATTGCTTGTGTTGTGTTGTTCTGCTGAATATGTTAGGCATGTGATGTTGTCATCAGAAGGTGTGGTGACACTCCTGGCTGTCCCCAGCACATGCCTGGGTTGTGTTGCCTTTAACATAAATGACACATTTCACTCTATGTTTTGATGTCACCATCATCATCATCATCATTATGAGCCGTGTTGTATGACATGGTCGATCATGGTCTATCCATGACCACGATCGTTGTTTGCAAATTTTTCTGCAGACGTGATTTGCCATTGCCTCTTCTGGGCGGTGTTTTTACAAGATGGGTGACTCCAGCTTTTATCAACATTCTTCACGAATTGTCTGCCTGGTATCAGTGGTCGCATAACCAGGACTTGTGATATGCACCCGCTGCTCATACAACATCCACCACCTGCTCCTGTGTCTTCACATGACCCCGACTGGGGGACTAAGCAGGTGCTACACCTTGCTACAGACTAGCAGTGGGAATGAGTGCCTTACACCACCTTTGGTACAGATGTATCTCCCCCTCCCACCACCTTGATGTACTGTATATCTGATAAATGAATGTGAACCTGAATCTGAATCGTATTCAGAAGCCTTTGCCATTGATTTGGAGGCAAGAATTTGAATCATAGCATTCAATAAGTAGGTGAATAAATAGTCGAAAGAAAAGAATTTGCAGGGTTATGGGGAGAGGATGCAGAAATGGGACTTGAACTAGTGCTGACTCAGCCAGTCAAATGGCCTCCAGTCATCCTGTAACCTCTCTGTGATTCTGACCAGAGCAGCTGGGGAATTCGAATTCAACTTATTAAATACAGCTGGATTAAAAAGCTTGTGTCAATAAATAATGAGACACAAGATTTTAAAAATTCAGTTGTTGAACTTAATGTCTTAAGGGAAGAAATCTGATATCCTTATCCAAGATGAGTCTCCACAGCAACCAAAAACAAACAAAAAATGCAGGTGGTACCTGACCTGCTGAATATTACCAATGGTTTCAGCACTGGTGTGGTTAATTCTTAACCAAAATGTCAATTCAAGGGCAATTAAGGATGGTCAGTAAGTGGAAACCATGCAAGTGATATTCATTTCCTGTAAATCAATTCAAAAGGTTTTGTACAGAGGATCTGGCATAAATGAATCATTTGGTGCTTTATAATGTGACAGCTGTCTTAAACTAAATGAAATGAAGATTAAGGGAAAAAACATTCATCTGGACAAAATAAACAATATTAATTACTTTTAGAACAGATATGTGTTATACCTTCCCTGTCACCTGGCTTTACCTATCACCGTCCATCTTGTACATCTTCTCCTCCTCCTACCTTCTTATTCTGGCTTCTTCCCCCTTCCTTTCTAGTCCTGATGAAGGCTCATGGCCCAAATCTCAACTCTTCATTCCTTTCCGTAGATGTTGCCTGACCTGCTGAGTTCCTCCAGCATGCTGAATATGAGCCAACATAGGTTAGGGGACTGCCTGATGAGCTTCTTCACTCCTACTACAACAAGTAGGATTTCCCGGTGGCCAACCATTTTAATTCCAATCCCTATTCCCATTCTGACGTGTTGGTTCATAACCTCCTCTACTGCCACAATGAAGCCAAAGAGGCCTTTTTGGTTTAAGAAGGCAACACCTCACATTCCCTCTGGGTAGCCTCTGAACTAATGGCATGAACATCAATTCCTCTAAGTTACAGTAATTTCTTCCTTCTCCCTTTTTCCATTCCCTATTCTGACTCCCCACTGACCACTTCTATTCTCCTTACCTGTCTATCACATCCCTTTGGTGCCATTCCTCCTTCCTTTTCTCCATTGATCAAATCTCCTCTCTTATTAGATTCCTTCTACTTCAGCCCTTTCGCGGACAAGAATTCAGTGATAGCGCAAACGCAGAGGGAGAGACACAGACATGGGCTGAACAGTTTACTGAGTTTTGTTAAGAACTGTACAGAACAAAGGAAAATAATAAACACTTGACCAAGAAGACTGCTAACTAAAGATTCTCAACTAAAAATTGATGCTGTCCCTGCGGCTCAAAAGCAATAACCCAGGACTAAATTAATACCACTTCTTTAACAGTGTCTATCTAAATCACTAATCTTCATTCATGCTTAATGTAAGCATTGAGTATTGACGTCACTGTGCTTCGATAAGGACTTGACAAGACTGAATCAAAAGTAAGGGAGTGAAATACAATGACAAGGAAACCATAATCGGATGGAAGGTGTGCACTTTCACATGTGATTGCCATCTGCTTTCAGCTACCCACCTGCAAGACTGCCCAGACTCCGTGGCAGTGTCTCTGGTTGTGACATTACCTTTTCCACCTATCACCTCCCAGCTTTTCAATTCATCGCTCCTCTACCATCTACTCACCTTCTCCCTTAGCTGGCTTCACCTATCTCTGTCCAACTTGTACTCTTTCCTCTCCCCATGTTCTTATTCCTACTTTTACTTCCTTCCCTTCCAGTCCTGATAAATGATCTTGGCCTGAAACATTGAATCTTCATTTCTTTCCATAGATGCTACCTGCTCTGCATAGTTCCTACAACATTTTGTGTGTGACAATACGTGTTAAATATATTACTTGTCAAAAACAAGAACTTTTTTTGGCAATTGGAAAATTTATTATTATAAAAATATGCATAAGATAATGCTGAGCAAGTTGATTTTAGTTTATTTATACAAGGTTTGGGAATAAGATTAGTTAAGGAGGAATTAATGCATATTTCCTGAATGCTCTGTGGAACTGTAGGTTGTGTGCATCAGTGAAGAGTCGTGAAGAAGGGTCTTGGCCCGAAATGTCGACTGATTACACTTTTCTGTAGGTGCTGCCTGGCCAGCTCAATTCCTCCTGCAGCTGTGTGTGTTGCTTTGGAATTTCAGCATCTGCAGATTTTCTTGTGTTCCTGACCCATATAACTATGTCCATTTAAATGTTAATGTTGCTTTACTGATAACATGGCTTCAAAAATAACGTATTATCAATGAAGCAAGTTATTATTGTTGCATGTGAGGCTCAACTGCGCACAGATCCTGTTTCCATTTAGCCCAGTGTTTGATGAGCTTTTCTTTTGTTCATTGAATTTTGCAATCAAGCAGTCATGGCTGAGATATTTGTCACAGTGCTGAAACCTGGTTGCTATTTGGGCCATGTGCAACCAGAACAGTAAAATTCAGTAATCTGACTCCCACAGGATCGATGTACCAACTTCTGAAGGTGCTTTCTTGGGTGAATCATCTCATGTTTTTTTTACACAGCTGATAAACTAAAGGATACAAAGCTCCAATAGAAAATCTGTTATTCCTGCATACATTATTTCAAGAAATCACCTTCTCTGTGGAAGAGAGTTAATATAAATGTAAACTAAATCTTGAAATGCTTTAGTAATACTGCTGTTGACATTGAAAAAAGATCAACTAATTTACAAATCAGAAGAATATCAAAGACAAAGCTGAGTTTGCTGTCGTATGCACATATACAGATATGCACAGGTACAATGAAAAGCTGACATTTAGGAATATCACAGGTATATAGCATCTCAAGCAGCACTCACAAGAAAAACATAAATTTTACACAATCTTTAAAAAGAAAACATAATTAGGACACATCCAGAACAAAAAAAAGTTGATTTTAGTGCAAAGTGGTAACATTGTTTCTAAACTAGTGATTAGGATTTTGCTATTTGGTTCAAGAACTGAATAGTTAAGGGAAGGAGCTGTTCTTGGACCTGGTAATGTGGGATTACATGCTTCTGCCTGATGGTAGACGTGAAATGATGACATGGACTGGCTGTTGGGATCTTTGATGAAAGAGTCACGGACTGAGACAAGAATACAGCTGGGAAACAGGCCCTTTGGTCCAATTGGTTTCTCCCAATGACAACATTCTCCTTGCTATTCCCGGTTGCCCAAATTCAGCCCATTATTGTCCAAGACCCTCGTTTCCATGTACCTATGCATATACCTCTTAAGTGCTGTAATTGTACCTGACTCGATTACTTCCTTCTGCAGCTTATTCCAGGTATGCACCATCCTTTGTCTAAAAAAAAGTGCAGGATCTCCCAGTGGCCACACATTTTAATTCCACATCCCATTCCCATTCTGACATGTCTATCCACGGCATCCTCTACTGTAAAGATGAAGCCACACTCAGGTTGGAGGAACAAAACCTTATATTCCATCTGGGTAGCCTCCAACCTGATGGCATGAACATTGACTTCTCTAACTTCCGCTAATGCCCCACCTCCCCCTCGTACCCCATCCGTTATTTATATACTCTCATTCTTTCTCTCACTCTCCTTTTTCTCCCTCTGTCCCTCTGACTATACCCCTTGCCCATCCTCTGGGCTTTCCCCCCCCCACTCCCCCTTTTCCTTTTCCCGAGGCCTCCTGCCCCATGATCCTCTCATACCCTTTTTGCCAATCACCTGTCCAGCTCTTGGCTCCATCCCTCCCCCTCCTGTCTTTTCCTACCATTTTGGATCTCCCCTCCCCCTCCCACTTTTAAATCTCTTACTAGCTGTTTCTTCAGTTAGTCCTGACGAAGGGTCTCAGCCTGAAACGTCAACTGTACCTCTTCCTAGAGATGCTGCCTGGCCTGCTGCGTTCACCAGCAACTTAGATGTGTGTTGCCTGTCTTCTTTTAAATGCTTCCCCCTCATCTGTGGCTGCACCTTCTGAGTTTGGACACCAATCTTGTTGAAAAGATTATGACCATCTACCTTTCTCCTGACTTTAGCCTCTCGATGTCTCACCTAGATATTGCCTTCTTGAGGCAGCACCTCCAGCTGATACTATCAATGGTGGGGAGGGATGTGCCCATGATGTACTGGGCTGAGTATGGGGAAGAATTTTTTTTGGAGGCTAAGATCACCCAGAATGTTCCACTTGTATAACACATCTGCAAAATGATTTCAGCCTTTAGGTCAGATGATACATCTTTGGCCTTCAGTAGAATTCCAGTGGGAAATGAAGTCATCCTGCCCCTGCCTACACATTGCAGGAGAGAGTAGTAATAAAACAAACAGTCAGAACCTATAATCAACCGAACCCCTCAGTAAAACTCAAACAACCAACTGAAAAACATGGAATTTTAAAATAAGAATAGTCTTCTTAAGGGACAAGGTTCAATGAAATACTCTTATTTGCCATTGGATGACCCATTTTATAAATTTTAAACATACTTTCCTTTTGGTTCCCTCCTTCCTGCCCTCAGCATTGAACTGAGGCTTTAGAAAAGCCTCTTGCCAAATTCTACATTCAGGGATTTTTCCAAGGTTCTTCAAGGTTCGCGAGATCATCCATAACCTTTTATTGTTCCTGAGGTTTATTCAATGTCTTACCAGGTCTGTCTCCGATAGTCCCTCGATCTCAAAATCCCCTGGTCTCCCTGGGCTATCAGGTGCTTGTCATAGGGAAGTTGTGGGGGACGTACTGTAATGAGCTCTCCAGGCTTGTGCGGAGAGCGAGAGAGCATTTGGCTTCAGAGTTTCCAGAGCACCTTAATTGGTTAATTATTGTTTAACTAGTACCATTTACTGTTTAACTAGTATTAATTGTTTAACCTTGTTAAGTTTGTTTTGATGGGCTCTGAGATTTCATTTCACCTGTACTATTTAAGCAGGCATTCCTTAGTGCTAATCGTGTGGTCCTATCTTTATGAGATTGTTGTGTCTCACAGTGTCACTCAGCTGAGCCACTGATGCTCTGTTAGAATTTCTATGTATAAACTGTTTGCTGTCTCTGTATGGGAGTCTGTCTTTCCTCCACACTTGAATTCTATCTTTGCCTGTGCATACTGTGACACCATGAGCCAGTTCTCATTGAGGATTCAAAGATGGAGAAGATCAGTAGCTTTAAATTCCTTGGTGTTATCATTTCAGCGGATCTCTCCTGGGTGCAGCACATGAATGCCATTATGAAGAAAGCACAGCTGTGCTTCTAGTTTCTTCAAAGTTCAAAGAAAATTTATATTGAAGTAAATATGTCACCGTAATACAACACTGAGATTTGTTTTCTAGTGGTTGATAGAAGTTTGCAAAAATTCAGCATGTCATCTGTCTGTGCTCAATTCTGGTTGCCTTCTGGAAGGACGTGAAAACCACAGAAAAGGTGCAGAGGAGATTTACAAGAATGTTGCCTGGATTGGGGAGCATGCCTTATGAGAATAGGTTGAGTGAACTCGGCCTTTTCTCCTTGGAGTGACGGAGGATGAGAGGTGACCTAATAGAGGTGTACAAGATGATGAGAGGCATTGATCAGGTGGATAGTCGGAGGTTTTTTCCCAGGGCTGAAATAGCTAGCACGAGAGGGTGTAGTTTTAAGGTGCTTGGAAGTAGGTCCAGAGGAGATGTCAGGGGTAAGTTTTTTCACTCAGAGACTGGCGAGTGCATGGAATGGGTTGCTGGCGGTGGTGATGGAGGCGGAAACAATAACGTCTTTTAAGATACTCCTCGGTAGGTACATACAGCTTAGAAAAATAGAGGGCTATGGGTAAGCCTAGGTAATTTCTAAAGTAAGGACATGTTTGGCACAGCTTTGTGGGCTGAAAAGCCTGTACGAGGGGTGATTGATAAGTTCATGGCCTAAGGTAGAAGGAATCAATTTTAGAAAACCTAGCACATTGATTTTTCCTACATTTACTCACTTAGTCCAGCGGTCGTGAAGCATACGGATCCCTTTTTAGAACTTGGCGTCTTGGACCTCCAGTAGTGGTCCACTACAGGGGTGATTGATAAGTTCGTGGCTTAAGGTAGAGGGAGAGCAGTTATTAACTCAAAACTTTCTGCATTTTCACTCAGAGTTGAACTGCACGTGCATGTAACGAGAGCTGTAAAACTCATCTCCTTCTACCTTGGGCCACAAACTTATCAATCACCCCTGCTGTGGACCACTTCTACAAAGAAGGGATCCGTATGCTCCACGACCACTGGACTAAGTGTGTACATGTAGGAGGGGACTGTGTTGAAAAATTAATGTGCTAGGTTTTCTAAAATTGATTCCTTCTACCTTAGGCCACGAACTTACCAATCACCCCTCGTGTTGTGCTGTAGGGTTTCTATGTTTCTAAAACTCTGACAAACTTGTATAGATGTGTAGTGGATCATGGCTTGGAATGGAAGCACCAACCCCTGTACAGTCCATCACAGATAAATCTCTCCCCACCATTCAACACATTTGCATGTAGTGTTCTCCCAGGAAAGCAGCATCCATCATCAAGGACGCCCACCATCCTGGCTATGCACTCTTTCTGCTGCTGCCATCAGGAAGAAGATCCAGGAGCCTAAGGACCAGCACCATCAGCTTCAGGAACAATCATCAGGTACCTGAACCAGAGGGGATAATTTCACTAGCCCAAACACTGAACTGTTCCCACATCCTGTGAACTTACCTTCAAAGACTCTTCATCTAATGTTCTCAATATTTATTGTGTATTTATTATAATTATCTCTATTTTTGCTTGTTGTATTTGCACAGTTTGCTGTCTTTTGCACATTGATTGCTTGTCTGTCCCGTTGGGGGCTGTCGTTCATTGATTCTATTGTGTTTCTTGTATTTTCTGTGATTGCCTGCAAGAAAACGAATCCTAGTGTTGTATGTATATGGTGAAATATATGTACATTAATAATAATTTTGAACTTTGATATGAAAAGGAGGGTTTATTGTAGAAAGTGTTCACAGGGTGTCAAGAGTAGGCACCACCCAGCTCTGAAAAAATGGGTGACCTCAATTTTTTTGCAGCTAAGTCGAGTTGATCTGCAATATAGGATTTTCCTGACTTCCAGGTTGTGGAATAGTGGGAAATGGGCTACGTTCTCTGATAACCTGACATTTGAGGTAAATGGTCACTGAGACCAGATTAGAGTTATATGTCAAATAGAAGAAGACTATAAGACATAGGAACAGAATTAGGCCATTCAGTCCAGAGAGTCTGCTCTGCCACCTCAGAGAGAGAGAAACATTTTTAGAGGTCCTTTGTAGATGTCTAACTCCATTGTCTCTAGTACATCCCCATTTGCCAGGAATCCCAAAGATCTGGAAAGTTTAAATTAAGTCACTCAAATCTTGAAGGAAAATTTATGAACTTTCTATTGTCAGAATAAAGCACAACGTGCAGCAACCGACACTGCTTTCCCAGATAAGATAAAAACAGTGCTCTTAAAGACAAACAGCCACGTTGATATTCTTCTTGGCAACCACCGTGTAATATATTTCAGTGGAAGAGTTACAGTATGATAATCCTGAATGAGAGAGTGGCATGAAAATTACTGCAGTGGAGAATCCTCACAGAGGCTGGATTGGTTCTATTGTTTCATGTCCTTGCAACTCTTACCCTGACTCCTGGGGAATTCTAATGTTTCATCTTCTTATTAAATAGCATGTCAAAGCTCACTCTTGACATTTAAGGAGCAAGGATTCCACTGTCCCCCACCAGTCTCCCACCTCTCCTGTACACTCGCTTTGCTCTTGTGGCTGCCCCTTCTTATGACCAGACTGATATTTATTATCACAATAGGATGTAATAATACTCTGACATCCATAATTTTGTGAATTAGTGTACATATTGCTGAGTGTGTTGGACTTTTTTGAAGGCTGCTCAGAACAGCCTCATTAGGGATTTATAATTATGTCAAAAAATAACTTGTGATAAGGTACAAGAGAGGATATGATAGTTCCACACCTGACGTATCGACATGGATGATAATTGACATAAGCACAATAGGTTCTGCAGATGTTGGAAATCCAGAGTAACACATACAAAATGCTGGAGGAAATCTGCAGGTCAACCAACATCTGTGATGAGGAATAAACAGACAATGTTTTGGGCTGGGAGCCTTCATCAGGTCTCAGCCTGAAATATTGACTATTTTTTCCTCTCCATTGATGCTGCCTGACCCGCTGAATTCCTCCAGCAATTGTGGGTGTTATTTGACGTACAAATTTTCTTGCTTGCTTTTCTAATTTCTGTTTACCCTCTTTTCACATAACATTTGCAGTTGTGCAACATAGGATTTTGTGTATATTCTCTGCCCAGGGCTGGAGTGTGTGTGGAGAGCTTTTTGCCAAGCTCAACTTTCTAACATAGCAGCATATACTTGTAGAAATCAAAGAGATGCTTTTGAGTAAGCTTAACTTCCAACCAATATTCTTTGTTCATCTTCTTGTAATATATGGGAGTCAGTGTTCAGTTCTTAAAGCAAATAACAAGCAATAATCAGTCAGGAGTTAAAAGGCCAGTTTTGCAAACAAACAGCACTGTCTACAGATCACGGAATAAAGGACCACAGTATGAGGCTGATTGCTTATGAAGTCATAGGACTACAAACTGTAGGGGCAGAAATAGGCTATTTTGGCCCACTGAGTCTGCTCCGTCATTTCATCATGGCTGATTCAATTTTCCTCTCAGCCACAATACTTTGCCCTCTTCCTGTATCCCTTCATGCCCTGACCAATCAAGAATCTATCACCCTCTGCCTTGAATGTAGATAAAGACTTGACCTCCACAGCTGCCTGTGACAAAGAATTTCACAGATCCGCTACTCTCTGGCTAAGTTCCTCCTCATCTCTGTTCTAAAAGGATGCCCCTCTATTCTGAGTTTGTGTCCTCTGGTCTTAGACTCTCCCATCATAAGAAACATCTTTTCCATATCAAGGCCTTTCAGCATTCAGTAGCTTTCAATGAGACCACCTCTCATTCTTCTGAATTCTAGTGAATACAGGCCCAAAGCTATCGAACGCTCTTTATATAACAAGCCATTCAATCCTGTAATCGTTTTCATGAACTTTCTTTGAACTCTCTGCAATTTCAGTACATCCTTTCTGAGATAAGAGTTCCAAATCTATTCATAATACTCCAAGTGAGGCTTCACCAATGCTTTATAAGGTCTCAATATAACATTGAAATGAATACTAACATTGCATTTTTCTTCCTCACCACAGACTTAACCTTTGGTGAATCCTGCACAAGGACTCCCAAGTATCTCTGTGCTTCAGTTTTTTTGTATTTTCTCTCCATTTAGAAATTAGTGAACCCTTCCATTTCTTGTTCCAAAGTGCATGACCATACACTTTCCGACACGATATTCCATTTGTCATTTCCTTGTTCATTTTCCTAATCTATCTTTGTCCTCTGTAGCTTCTTTACTTCCTCAAAACTACCTGCCTCTCCATCTACTTTCTTATTGTCTGCAAACTTTGCAACAAAGCTATCAATTCCATCATCCAAATCATTGACATGTAACTTAAAAAGAACTGATCCCAACACAGACCCTTGTGGAACATGACTAGTCACTGGCAGCCCACCAGAAAAGGCTCCCTTTATTCCTACTCTTTGCCTCCTGCAAATCAGCGACTGCTTTATCTATGCTAGAATCTTTCCTGTAATACTATGGGCTCATAGCTTGTTAAGCAGCCTTATGTATGCCACCTTGTCAAAAGCCTTCTGGAAAGCCAAGTACACAACATCAACTGATGCGCCTTTGTTTATCCTGCTTTTATTTCTTCAAAGAATTTCAACAGATTTATCAGACAAAAATTTCCCTTGAGGAAACCATGCTGACTACAGCCTATTTTACCATGTGCCTCTAAGTACCCTGAGGCCTCATCCTTAATAATCAGCTCAACATCTTCCTAACTACTGAGGTCAGACTAACTGGCCTATAGATGGCTCTTTACCTTCTTGAAGAATGGAGTGACATTTGCAATTTTCCATTCTTCAGGAACCATTCCAGAACCTACTGATTCTTGAAAGATCATTACTAATGGCTCCACAATCTTTTCAGCCACCTCCTTCAGAACTCCAGGGTGTACACCATCTGGTCCAGGTGACTTATCTACCTTCAGATCTTGCAGTTTCCTAAGATCCTTATCTCTAGTTTTGGTAACGTCACACACTTTATGGACCCTGACACCTGGAGCCCCCACCATACTGCTAGTGTCTTCCGCATTGAAGACTGATGCAAAATACCTGGGAATTTTGATGCCAGAAGCTTTAGACCATTTGAGTAAAAGGGTATCTGAAAAAAGTATCTGAACATTGGTTTCTCCAAGTTCCAATAATTTTTCCCTGTCCCCCCCTTCCCTTTTCTTAAATTCCCACTCTGGCCTCTTTCTTACATCTACTCTACTCCACAAATGCATATCAACTCCCCCTCCTCCTTACCTTGATCCATAGTCCATCTCCTCTCCTATCAGATTCCTTCTTCTCCAACCATTAACCTTTTCCACCTATCACCTTCTAGCATCTTATTTCATGCTCCCCCCTCCACGTGCCTGGCTTCACCTGTCACCATCTAGCTGGCACTTCTTCCCCTCCCCCCACCTT
This sequence comes from Mobula birostris, assembly GCF_030028105.1. Lineage (NCBI taxonomy): Eukaryota > Metazoa > Chordata > Chondrichthyes > Myliobatiformes > Myliobatidae > Mobula > Mobula birostris. The sequence goes on along the minus strand of NC_092380.1, from coordinate 87,338,952 downwards.
CTTATTCTGGCTTCTTCCCCCTTCCTTTCTAGTCCTGATGAAGGGTCTCATCCTGAAACATCAACTGTGTATTCCCTTCCATAGATGCAGCCTGATCCGTAGAGTCCTTCCAGCATTTTGTCTGCGTTGCTCTGGATTTACAGCATCTGCAGAATCTCTTGTGTTTAGGGGAAAAGTACTCATGTATGCGAAGTCATCGTTGTGCCAAACATCAGTAGAAGTGTTAGAGAACAGTCAGGCATGTTAGGAATAGTCAAGGAAAAACAAGAAGAATGACTGGAGTGACTAGAACCCATTCCTCTGCCTTTGATTTCTGTAATGGCTGACTCGCTCGTCTGTTATTCATTGGTATGTCTTCTCAGCTTATGGGAATAGTACCTATGTTTTGGAAATACTTTGTGTTTCAGAAATCATTTGTAATTTGGAGATCTTTTCTCAGATGTAAACCTCTGTGACTTAAGTGTGTTTTTAGAATGTTGTCTGGATTTAAAGGTGTATCACTAAAAACTGTTTAAACAACTTCCTTAGCTCGAAGTGTGATGCTATTCTACTTCTGGCTGCTATTATGTGGAGCTTCCAATGTTCCTGGTTGCCTGTCTCTTCGGGCTTATTCTTGTTGCTGCATTTCAGAAATGTTGTCCTACCATGGGGTTGAATTGCAAGATGCACCAAATGATGAGGCTTTCAATAGCTGCCTCACATCTCTCACAATTTGCAATTTTCTATATAGCAACAGAGCCACACCAAATCCCAATTGCTTTACACATTATTCAAAGCCGATACATGTCCCTAACATGCCCCTGAAGATAAGCATGTGATTGGCACATTCTGTGTTGGAAGTGTGGTTCCCTTAATACCCCTCTCTAAGTGATCTGATTTTCTGGTACATTTTGAGAAGATTACACAAAATATTTAGTAATGCTTCCTTTCACAAACCCATGAAGTAATTGCTTGTCAGACTTATTTCTTCAACCAAAATAATATATCACCAAAAAGCTGCACATGCATTACTTGATGCAGGCAGTAGCCATGGGAATTGGGATTATCATCGTCAGCACAGCCCTTTCAAATAAGAATTCCAATTGTTAGGCCAGAAAGTGTTTCTCTGCAGAAACACATTCATATTGATTTAATGATGTTGATGTACCCTGCTATCAATAGATGTAGGCTAAACACAATGATCATTTTACCTCTTCTGCTATTATCAAACTGACATTCAGCTGCAGTCTTAACCTCAGGAGAATCCTTCACATCAGGCCACTCCTGTGTTCGTTGCACTGGCTCTTTGCTGTTGTCAACTAACTTGCATTGAAAATTAGTTTCTGAGCTGTCCACCTAGTATTTGTATTGGCACATCTGTTCATTTCTAGAGAAAGAAGAGGGAGTCTATGTCACAACCGCTGATTACAAAGTTTCAGTTTATGTGACATTGAGCTTTCTATACTAAATCACTTGACGTAATGTTGAGTTTATTTTCTCCTGAACTGTTATAATCATGATTGATACTACAGTATATCATTAACATTCTCTAGGATTTGGACTGATAGCTTAACACTTTAGCCATAATAATTGGTTTGCATGATCATGTTTGGCATGATTTAAAGCTCCCCTCCCCAAATCAACCTTGATGAACTTTCAATGACAGTGTTATAAAATAAGCGAACACTAGTATTAGGAACTTTCAACACATTGTGGTCAGATGATAATCTGCAGAATGAAGTGACATTGTTTATTCAATATATTAGATCTAGGTTCATGTGGAAATTTGTACCAGTGCATGTGGAACAGTTTGCAAGTCAAGCTTTTCACTGTATCTTGGTACAGGCAACAATAATAAACCAGAGTAACACACACAAAATGTTGAAGGAACTCGGCAGGCCAGGCAGCATCTATTGCAAAGAGTAAACAGTCAACATTTTGGGCCAAAACCCTTCTTCAAGTCCTGGAGAATGGCCTCAGCCTGCAACGTCAACTGACTACTCTCTGCAATAGATGCTACCAGACCTGCTGAGTTCCTCCAGTATTAAGAAGGTGTTGCTTTAGATTTCCAGCAGATTTTCTCGTGTTAGTAATAAATCAATACCATTACCAATATCCAGAAAGGTTGGTTCTAAGGCACACAGGGTTGATCTCACCACTAGTGCTCTCAGTATGGAGTCTGCATGTATTTCTGTTTCCCAAGATGTTGCATTTTCTTCCCACAAGCAAAAGACCCATGCTGATTGGTGGATTAGTTGGCTTGTATAAATTACTCCTAGTGAGTGTGCGGTAGAGGAGAATCAGAATGGAGCCTCCTCACTATCAATGATATTTTCTAGAAGTTACTTCCTCAAGAAAGCAACATCCATCATGAAGGATCGTCACTATCTGAGAGATATTCTCCTCACGTTATTGTCATCAGGGAGGAGGTAAAGGAGCCTGAAGACCCATACTTATCATTGTTGAAACAGCTTGTTCCCCTCTGCTATCTGGTTTCTGAATGGTCCATGAACCCATGACTGCTACCTTGCCTTCCTCTGTGCACTACTGGAAGGTTAAACAGGACTGCAAAATTCTACAGTTCATATTCTCTCATCCTGGCACAAACTCCAATGTGGACTTGGAACTGCTTTTGCTAATTGTAGTCATTTGAGTTACTGTATTTGAACAATCTAATACTGAACAAATTATCTGAATTATTCTCTGCCTGTCACTGGCGCTAAATTTTGATCCTCCTTATTAATAGCTTTCATGCAGGTGAAATTACTAGCACATCTGCTGAAAATTGACAGGCAAAATTAAAATCCTGTATCAATTATCTAGAGTAGCGTTATGCAGCAATATAGAGATATCAACAATCGAAGTAGCAGCGGGATGTTCCTCCCCTTCACCATTCAATATGATGAAGACTGATCCTTTATTCAACGTCATTTTCCTACATTCTCCATACCCCTAATATTCTTTGTCTTGAGAAATGTATCTACTTATTTTTCAAGTATATTCGGTGGAGAGGCCTCTAGAGCCCTCCGTTGTAACAAATTCCTTGAGCTCATCACCTTTTAAAGAGAAACATTTGTCCTCATTCCAGTCTAATATCTCTTGCTTTGTAGCCTAAAATCATGACTCCTCATTCTTGACAGCCCAGTTAAGGGAAGCATTCTTTCCACATTTTATTTGTCCAGCCGTATCAGTATTTTGTTGTTTCAATTTAATCCCTTCTCCTTCTTCTTAGCATTGCTAAATTCAAAGATAGTCAACTCACTGATAATCTTTTTATCTAATTTTCCCATCAGAATCAGATTTATTATCACTGACTTATTTGACACAAAATTTGTTGCTTGAAGCAGTAGTACAGGTGCAAAGAGATAACAATTATTATAAATGACAAAGTAAATCAATAGTGCAAATAAATGGCTCATGAACCATTCAGAAACCTGATGGTGGAGGGGTGGAAGCCTTTCCTAGATCATTGAGTATGAATCTTCAGGCTTCTGTACCTCCTCCTGTATGGTAGTAACAAAAAGAAGGTATGTCCGAGATGGTGAAGGTTGTTAGTGATCGATGCCACCTTTCTGAGTTACCTGTTCTTGAAGATGTCCTCGGCGTGGGCTGTGCAATGATGAAGCTGACTGCTTCGCTCTGTAGCCCCTTGCGATTCGGATTTTACACCAAACACAAGAACAGCTTTTGAATTGTAATTTTCAGAGAATACTGATAATTAGAATCAATTTAATTTATTACCAGTCAGTGAAACCGTCTGCCCTGAAAAATTTCTTAATTTTTTATGCTAAATTGTTTTTGAAATTGTAGCACTCTGCCACCAAAATGGAACTCACACTGGAAAGTGGTCCATATGTTTATTTGTACCCTTCACCTTTTAAAATCTCGATGCCAGATTTCTCCACAAACATGTGCATCTCCTGTCCCTTGCAAACCAGTGACAGATCTCTGATAGCAACAGCATACTAAGTGTCTCTTTATGTGGTTACAACATTAAGTTTATCCACTCAAATTATGGCATGCACCAGAAGAAACCTAAGACTAGAGCAAGATATTTAGCAAATATTTTATTTTGGAGTATACTGTATATGAGTATGTGTATGAAGCAAACTGCTTAGTAGCTTTATAACTGGATAGATCTGTGATCCTATTGTTTGGTGAAACACATTCCTTGTAAAAAGAAAATTTCATTGTAAGAAACTGACTATAAGAATTTGCTGTAAACTTGGCAATGCTATTGATTAAGGTGCACCTGGGTTTCAGTCATATTTAATAAAAATATATTTGTGTCTGTGAAGCAATTTACAGAGCACACTTCAGCAAGCTAGAGTGCTTGTTTCTACAGATCACTTCAGCAAAAAGTCACTTTCTGAATCAGCGGGCAACCCGTAGCGTGCTTTGATGATATTCAACACTCTAATCTCCTTGAAACTTGTCACTAAGTTGTAAGACCTGTTTCTTTGTACTTCCCTGTGTAACTGGCTTCTTGATAACCACACTCTCAGAATCCAGTCAGTTTGGATTGGCAACAACATCTACTCCACACTCACCATCAGTCCAGGTGCACCACAAGGCTATGTGCTTAGTCCTCCGCTCTTTGTACTTTATACTTTATACTCCTGACTGTGTGGCTAAGTACAGCCTGACAACACCACTATTACTGGCCAAATCTAAGGTGGTGACAAATCAGCATAGAGGAGGGAGATTGAAAATCTGATGCATGGTGCCACAGCAACAATCTCTCATTCAACATCAGCAAATCCAAGAGCTGATTATTGACTATTGGAGGAAGAAGCCAGAGATCCATGAGTTAGCCCTCTTTAGGAGACAGAGGTGAGAGGATTAGTGGCTTTAAATTTCTCGTTATCAACATGGAGCACTGCCCCATGAAAGCAGCGTCCGTCATCAAAAATGCCGACCATCCACACCATGCTCCCTTCTTGCTTCTACCATGTAAAAAAGCCTTAGATCCCACATCAGCAGGTTTGGGAACAGTTAGTATCCTTCAACCATGAAGCTGCTGAACCAGCATGAATAATTTCAATCACCACAGCGCTGAACTGATAATATAAACTAGAGATTTACTTTCAAGGACTCTACGACTTAAGTTCTCAGAATGCAGTAATTTATTTTTTATTTGCTCAGTTTGTCTCTTTTGTACATAGTCTGTCTTTGTCTATGTATAGTTCTTTTTTGTAAATTCTGTTGTATTTATTTTTTTTTGTAAATGCCTGAATCTCAAGACAGAATGTGGTAACATATTATATATGTACTTTGATATCTGAACTTTGAACTTCATTTGGCAGGGTTATCATATAGAGCTAATTAACATTCCATTTTTTCTTCAATGGGAAAATACTGGGCTGTTGGTTGGTGCAGGCTTATCAAAGATTGCTGCAACTCTTGAAAATTAGCCCAGAATTTAACTGATGATGAGTGCAGATGGGCAGGTTGAAAGCGCTATACATTTTCTAAATGGAGATGAAAACATTTGGAATAGCAGGAACAGAGCTCTGAATCTGAGACATTCTCACCCTTGGTCTTAAAAGCCAGCTGTGATCTGATTAAAACTAAAAGAATCACATCCACCATCTGGATTGGAAACCATTTCAATAAAATTGCTATAGACTTAGATTCCATTTATGGGTTTAGAGTAGAACTGTAGGGCAGAAGATACAGATGACAGGAGTGTAGGATTACTCAGTTTTTATATACATAAAAATGGTATTTGCTGTTGATGCTACAAGTAATTGACTGGGCTATGAAATGTAGTGCTGATCAAATGATAGACATAATTAGCTGAAAGTGCCTGCTGGAATTATATATTTAATGAAGCTGATTCCTAGAGTGAATCAAGTAGTCAGAGTAATTATTTCTTCACATGTTTACTGGCAATCAACATGGCACATTAATGATTGAGAGCCAAGAGTTAAAGGATTGCCCTGTACCCTTCTGCTTGATTGAAAATGAACTGTACTTCATAAAATTGTTTACTGCGGTAAAACCCACTTAAAAAAAGAAATGTAATACTGTTCTTGCTGGTTAACGTGATAAAATAAACTGTAAGTAAAACATTCCCAAGAGAGATCTAAGTATCTCTTGCCAGAATTAATATTTCAGGGCAGCAAAAGATCAAGGTGAGGGGCAGTAAGGATGCAAATCTGTACATCATTTTGTCCTTTTCCTATTTAGCAGCCGGGAGATTTATCCCACAATCTCAAATAGCCAAAGTTCAGGCAGCATCACCAAAATTACAATGCTGAATTTGCAACAACATTATTCCCAATAGCAGGGGACAAATATAACAATGCTGAGTTTGATCATTTTTCTACTCAATTTTAAGTTTGGGTTTTCTAAGAACCTAACATTCTGACTATCTGACTATCCACACGATTGAGGTATTGATTGTGTGGATAAGTCAGAGGCTTTTTCCCAGGGCTGAAAAGGCTAACATGAGAGGGTACAGTTTTAAGGTGCTTGGAAGTAGGTACCAGAGGAGATGTCAGGGGTAAGTTTATTGTGCAGAGAGTGGTGAGTGCGTGGAATGGGCTGCCGGCGATGGTGGTGGAGGCAGGTACGATAGGGTCTTTTAAGAGACTCCTGGATAGATACATGGAGCTTAGAAAAATGGAGGGCTATGGGTAACCCATAGAACCATAGAACCATAGAAACTACAGCACAGAAACAGGCCCTTTGGCCCTTCTTGGCTGTGCCGAACTATTTTCTGCCTAGTCCCACTGACCTGCACACGGACCATATCCCTCCATACACCTCCCATCCATGTATCTGTCCAATTTATTCCTAAATGTTCAAAAATAACCCGCATTTACCACCTTGTCTGGCAGCTCATTCCATACTCCCACCACTCTCTGTGTGAAGAAGCCCCCCCAATGTTCCCTTTAAACTTTTCCCCCCTCACCCTTAACCCATGTCCTCTGTTTTTTTTCTCCCCATGCCTCAGTGGAAAAAGCCTGCTTGCATTCACTCTATCTATACCCATCATAATTTTATATACCTCTATCAAATCTCCCCTCATTCTTCTATGCTCCAAGGAATAAAGTCCTAACCTATTCAACCTTTCTCTGTAACTGAGTTTCTCAAGTCCTGGCAACATCCTTGTAAACCTTCTCTGCACTCTTTCAACCTTATTTATATCCTTCCCGTAATTTGGTGACCAAAACTGAACACAATACTCCAGATTCGGCCTCACCAATGCCTTATACAACCTCATCATAACATTCCAGCTCTTATACTCAATACTTTGATTAATAAAGGCCAACGTACCAAAAGTTCTCTTTACGACCCTATCTACCTGTGATGACACTTTTTGGGAATTTTGTATCTGTATTCCCAGATCCCTCTGTTCCACTGCACTCCTCTGTGCCTTACCATTAACCCTGTATGTTCTACGTTGGTTTGTCCTTCCAACGTGCAATACCTCACACTTGTCAGTATTAAACTCCATCTGCCATTTTTCAGCCCATTTTTCCAGCTGGTCCAAGTCCCCCTGCAGGCTCTGAAAACCTTCCTCACTGTCTACTACACCTCCAATCTTTGTATCATCAGCAAACTTGCTGATCCAATTTACCACATTATCATCCAGATCATTGATACAGATGACAAATAACAATGGACCCAGCACCGATCCCTGTGGCACACCACTAGTCACAGGCCTCCACTCAGGGAAGCAATTCTCTACCACCACTCTCTGGCTTCTTCCATTGAGCCAATGTCTAATCCAATTTACCACCTCTCTATGTATACCTAGCGACTGAATTTTCCTAACTAACCTCCCATGCGGGACCTTGTCAAAGGCCTTACTGAAGTCCGTGTAGACAATATCCACTGCCTTCCCTTCATCCACTTTCCTGGTAACCTCCTCGAAAAACTCCAACAGATTGGTCAAACATGACCTGCCACGCACAAAGCCATGTTGACTCTCCCTAATAAGCCCCTGTCTATCCAAATGCTTGTAGATACTGTCTCTTAGTACTCCCTCCAATAACTTACCTACTACTGATGTTAAACTCACCGGCCTATGATTTCCCGGATTACTTTTCGATCCTTTTTTAAACAACGGAACAACATGAGCCACTCTCCAATCCTCCGGCACTTCACCCGTAGACAGTGACATTTTAAATATTTCTGCCAGGGTCCCCGCAATTTCAACACTAGTCTCCTTCAAGGTCCGAAGGAACACTCTGTCAGGTCCCGGGGATTTATCCACTTTAATTTTCCTCAAGACAGCAAGCACCTCCTCCTTTTCAATCTGTACAGTTTCCATGGTCTCACTACTTGATTCCCTCAATTCCATAGATTTCATGCCAGCTTCCTTAGTAAATACAGACGCAAAAAACCTATTTAAGATCTCCCCTTTTCCTTTGGTTCCGCACAAAGCCGACCCCTCTGATCTTTAAGAGGACCAATTTTATCCCTTACAATCCTTTTGCTCTTAATATACTTGTAAAAGCTCTTTGGATTATCCTTCACTTCGACTGCCAAGGCAACCTCATGTCTTCTTTTTGCCCTCTTGATTTCTTTCTTAAGTATTTTCTTGCACTTCTTATACTCCTCAAGCACCTGATTTACCCCCTGTTTCCTATACATTTCATACAACTCCCTCTTCTTCTTTATCAGAGTTGCAATATCCCTTGAGAACCAAGGTTCCTTATTCCTATTCAATTTGCCTTTAATCCTGACAGGAACATACAAACTCTGCACTCTCAAAATTTCCCCTTTGAAGGCTTCTCACTTACCAATCACATCTCTGCCAGAGAACAACCTGTCCCAATCCACGTTTTTTAGATCCTTTCTCATTTCTTCAAATTTGGCCGCCTTCCAGTTCAGAACCTCAACCCTAGGACCAGATCTATCCTTGTCCATGATCAAATTGAAACTAATGGTGTTATGATCACTGGAACCAAAGTGTTCCCCTACACAGACTTCTGTCACTTGCCCTAATTCGTTTCCTAACAGGAGATCCAATATTGCATCCCCTCTAGTTGGTCCCTCTATATATTGATTTAGAAAACTTTCCTGAACACATTTTACAAACTCTAAACCATCTAGAGCCCTAACAGTATGGGAGTCCTAATCAATGTATGGAAGATTAAAATCCCCTACCACCACAACTTTATGTTTCCTGTAGTTGCCTGCTATCTCTCTGCAGATTTGCTCTTCCAAGTCTCGTTGACTATTGGGTGGTCTGTAATACAATCCCACTAATGTGGCCATACCTTTCCTGTTTCTCAGCTCCACCCATAAGGACTCAGTAGACAAGCGCTCTAATCTGTCCTGCCTGAGCACTGCTGTAATATTTTCCCTAACAAGCAACGCTACTCCCCCACCTTTCATTCCTCTGCCTCGATCACATCTGAAACATCCGAACCCTGGAATATTAATCTGCCAGTCCTGCCCCTCCTGTAGCCAAGTTTCACTAATTGCTACAACATCATAATTCCACGTGTCAATCCACACCCTCAACTCATCCGCCTTCCCCGCAATACTCCTAGCATTGAAGTATATACACCTCAGAAAATTTTTACCACCACTCACAACCTTTCTATCAGTGGATTTGCTTAAACTTTCAACATTATTTATTTTCACCCCAGCCACACTGTCAGCTCTGGCACTCTGGTTCCCATTCCCCTGCAAATCTAGTTTAAAGCCTCCCCAATAGCACTAACAAACCTCCCTGAAAGGATATTCGTCCTCCTGTGGTTCAAGTGTAACCTGTCTCTCTTGTACAGGTCCCACCTGCCCCAGAAGAGGTCCCAATGATCCTGAAATCTGAAACCCTGCCCCCTACACCAGTTCCTCAGCCACTTGTTCCTCCTCCAGAGGTAATTTCTAAAGTAAATACATGTTCAGCACAGCTTTGTGAGCCGAAGGGCCTATATTGTGCCGTAGGTTTTCTATGTTTCTATGTTTCTTTTACATTTTCCGCACATGGTAAGGGCACTGCTGCTTAATAATTAAAAATATTACGAAGAAAGTGGAATAGAAGCAGCAGCAGTAACTATTAGGTTATCCTGATTTGTTTTTACCAGTGTTCAGGTTTCCATTTCACTTCAGAAGACATGAACCTCCAGCTGGTAAAGACTGAAATCACAAGGAGTAGCACTTGGATCAATGCTCTGTATAATATGCATTAACCTATTTGGAACTAGATAGTTTTCAAGACAAATCATTGATTTATTATTTAGATAGCAACCGGAGAGGAAAGGAATACCTGACGAAAATTAGAGGACAGGAAAAAAATCAGAAGTACTTATAAAAGCTACAGGATATTTATGAATCAGGACATGCTACAAACTGAGGAGTTTGTCCAGGGGAATGAAATGTCCATTGATTTTGTGACATCCTATCTTTGACTGGTTGGCATTTTGAAATACAAGCACTGAAAGCTTCTTTAAATGCAAGTTCCTGAAGTAGTCATCTTCTGAATTTGTGTGGAATGCAAATATGTAAGGCTGCGTTTTCTTGCTTAGCTTTGCTGATGATTGAGGATTGTATGCGAATCTGTGAAGTTGTCAGGAAGTGTGCCAGAGGTAAAGTGAAGATTAATCTAATTCTTCCAGTAAAGTGTATGTATGGTATGAACATGCAAGTTTTAAGTAAAGTTTGCTTTATACTCAATAAATGATTAATTCTGAAAAACACAAGCCCAGAAAAAGACAGTGTATATATCTGTATAGTGTACATGCACAGTAGTGTACATATATAAAGGAGAGAGTGTGTATCTGTAAAGAATGATTTTCATTCATAGCAATTTTCCTTCTAAAGGAGCTGCACTAGGTGAACCACAAGGCTGCCTGTTCTGCTTACTATGCACGTAGGACTTTGTGGCTAAGCACAGCTCCAATGCCGTACTTAAGTTTGCACTTGACACCACGGTTGTAGGCCAAAGCAAAGGGGGTCAAGTATCAGGATGGAGAAGGTAGATTGAAAATCTGGCTGAGTGGAATCAACAGTCCTAGGTGATGGCAATCCTTGATACTGCCTTCTTGAGGCATCGCCTTTTGAAGGTGTCGTTGATGCTGGGGAAGCTAGGAGGCTAGTGCCTAGGGTGGAGCTGGCCAAGTTTACAACTTTCTGTGGCTTTTTCCGATCCTGCGCAATGGCTTCTCCACACTAGGCAGTGATGTAACCAGTTAGAGTACTGACCAGGGTACCTCCGTAGAAAATTGTGAGCCTTTGATGACATACCAAATCTCCTCAAGTGCTTAATGAATTATTGCTGCTGTCTTGTCTTCTTTGTAATTACATCAATATGTTGGGCCCAGGGTAGATCTTCAGAGATACTGCTCATCCTTTCCACTGCTAATCTCTCGGTGAGGACTGGTGTATATTCCCTCAACTTCTCCTTCCTGAAGTCCCCAATCAATTCCATGGTCTGACTGACATTGAGTGCAAGGTTGTTGTTACAACACCACTCAACCAGCTGATCTATCTCACTCCTGTATGCCTTCTCATCGCCATCTGAAATTCAGCCGACAATAGTTGTGTTGTCAGCACATTGATAGACACCATTTGAGCTGTGCCTAGCTACACAGTTATGAGGGTAGAGAAAGCAGAGCAGTGAGCTAAGTGTTGATTGTCAGTAAGGAGGATATGTTATTTCAGATCTGCACTGACTGTGGTTTCTTGGCGAGGAGGTCAAAGATCCACTTGCAGAGGGAGGTACAGAGGCCAAAGTTTTGGAGGGTTTTGATTAGAACTGAAGGTATGATTGTATTGCTCACTAAGGTGCAATCAATAAACACCACCCCTGATATAGATTTTACTATTGTCCAGGTGACCCAAGGCCGAATAGAGAGCCGGTGAGATTTCATCTGCTGTAGACCTACTGTGATGATAGGAAAAGTGCAGCAGGCCCAGGTTCTTGCAAAGGCAGGAGTTGATTCTGGTCATGACAAATCTCTCAAAACACTTCATCACATTAGAAGTAGGTTCCACTGGGTAATAGCTGTTGAGGTAGCTCATCCTGCACTACTTGGGCACTGGTATGAGTGTCACCTTTTTGAATCAAGGAATTAATTTTAATTTACTAATAGATATTTTCTTGATGCTTGAATTCATTCAGTATTTGTGTCCAATGAGATGTTGGGACATCTTATAACCATAAACTACAAACACCCAGATCTCAATGCTTTATGGCAATCCATCAATTCCTTCATCCCACTACAACACTGCTCATAAATCCACTCCCATCTTCAAGTCACAGAGTGTCATAAACATGTTTTAAGTGTGGTTGCTCAGAAATTGTTTTTGAATTATGACCTGAGTTTTAGGTGCAGTAGAAAACAAAGCCAATTTTGCTGCTATTTCATCACGATTTGAGTTTTATTTTGTAAAATGCCTCAAGGACTTGCATTACATTTTCTGTTTCATTTAATACATCCTTATTGCAAGAGCATGTCACATTAAATATTGAAATTGTTCCTGAATTATTGTAGGTTCTTAACATGCTGTACCAATTTTCATGAAGCTAAAACATGGTTATGGACTTGGTGTTTTCTTCAAATAACAAATATTTATGATGATATAGGTCACATATTTCTATCTTTACATGGGCTGAAGTTATTGTGTTATGAAGAAAGATCTAGGCCCCTATGCGATCGTCAGAAATACATCCTGCTATTTCTATAGTCGTATATGACTGGTTTTGTTAGATAGCTGCTTATGTTTGAAGTGAGCATTTAACATGACTCTGTACAACTCAGCATCAGTATTGATGAACACAAAACATAGGGTAAATGCAGGCTGCATCCGTACCTACAGAAAAATTTTGAATCTTTGCTTCAAGTTATTCAATTGCATTTGTTCTTTACAAGCTCTCTATCTGTGGTTTCAGCCAGATTGTATCAATTTCACAACTTTGCAGCCTAATCACCTTCTCCTCATTCTGCCTATAAAATTTTCAGCAAGTCTATGGATAGGTTGTATTTAACACTCTAATCAATTAGGGAAACAAACAGATCAATGAATGATAGCAAGTGGTCTTACAAACTTTAGCTGGCTATACACCAGCTCTGCCTTTCTCTGAGGTAAACTTTCTCAGAATTGAAATATTCATAAACACAACAGATTCTGCAGATGTTGGAAATCAGGAGTAAATGTTGGAACTTGGCAAGTCAGTCAGCATTTATGGAGAGGAATAAATAGTTCTGATGAAGGATCTCAGCTCGAAATGTTGACTGTTTTTCCTCTCCATAAATGTTGCCTGATCTACTGAGTTTCTGCAGCATTTTGTGTGTATTATTTTGAAATATTCATATAGCTCCCAAAAACACAGAATCAAATGGCCCTTGAGATAGTGGAAGTAGCTTTTAACATCTTTCCATTAACTTTAACTTTAACATTAATTAACTTATACTTAGTAAATCACAACATATAATATCATTGAGCAGAAAAACAAATTTTAAGTAATATTAACATAGATTTGAATTCTATGATGCTACAGAAATCACTTTGCACAATCTAAATATTACAAATTGTGCTCTTGTTCCTATTTTGCTCAAATGAAATCCAGAGTATCCAAGGTTAACATCAAGTGTACCAATGGTTCAGCATTTAAAAAGTTATTTTTCTGCTGCTTTATCTAACAGTTTTTGAATGAAGTTATGTGCTAAGATATAGAAATTACATCTTTTGAAATAGTGAACCTTTAATGCATGCCGGAGAATGAGCATTTTAATTGAAGGGACAGCTTGGAACTTTCAGCAGCCTATGAAGTGTTTCATTGTGTTCTGTAGGGCTGACTTTAGAAAAGTCATTTTTTTCCAAGCACTTTATCATTGCAGAGCAGACAAAAGAATTGAGGCAAGTTGAGAGAGTGACAGTCGTAGTGCGTCAGATGCATTCAGCAGGAATGCATATCTTATAGTGTAGCAAATATTGGCTAATATGACTGAAATTCAGATCCCAATGTCTTGTGGGAAATCTATTGTCACTATGAACCTTTTCAAGCCAGCTAGAAAGCGGGAAAAGAATTTCTGAAGAATTTGTTTACAAACAGATACTTTTTTTCTGGATCCCTTTTATGTGCCAATGTCATCAAGTTACAAAAACAAACGCATGAATAGAAAGGTGGCTCTGATGTGTCTAGTTCTGTCCTCAAAAGATGTTTACAAGTACTAATATCTAGGAAAATACTTGTTAATGAAGTTTAGACTATTGAAAGACTTTTCCATCTTTGTTGTAAATATGGAAAAGTCAGACATCTTCCTCCAACGAACAGAGAAACAATTAACAAACAATTCTGCATCAATCAAATCATCCTGGTGTAATGTTTTATTATGTGAGAGAGAGAGAGAGAGAGAGAGAGAGAGAGAGACTTGCAAGCAGCTATGGACAGAACATCCTGAGTGGTTGCCATGGTGATCTCTTTCTAAAACCATTTAGAGTTATAGATTTATAAATATTCAGAGTTAAGGGGGTCACTTGTAAAGGAACTGCAAAGAGAAATAACTACTGCAAGTATAGGGACAGAAAAACACTGAGTTACAATTAAGGTTTAAAGACATATTAGGCATGGAATGTAAAGGTTCTATTAGAGTACAATAGTTTACAATATCTTAAATAATACCTTTTTTTATCTTCATATAACTTCTTGTGTCATACTGTTAGTAGTATCTACATTATTATTATTATTTTATTCATGGTGATTTGTCTGTACTTTATTTTTTAATAGTCCTGGGCAGTGCTGCACTATAAGCTTTAATTGGTCCTCCCACATGGAAGGGCTCAGGTCAGTTTCATGATTATTGTAGGAGCAATTACTCCCAGTAGGCCGACTCATCTTCACACCATATGCACTCCAGATAGGTACCTATCTGCTTGGCCATTTTAACATTTGGGAAGCAGGTAAATATGAACAAATTCATGAATTTTATTCTGGTTGACAGGTAATGGTGGTTCCTGATGACATGGACCTTCTCAAGCAAGGCCAGAGATAGTATAACAATGGTCTCATTTTCCCTACTGCTTCTTTTGCTTTTTTTTATTTGTAAAATCTCTTTTACCAAAACCACACTGACCTTACTTCTCGTTCCATTCGCTTGACTGGAATTTGTTATTGCTATGTCTTGTGAATTCCTTATATCATTTATTTTCCCATTATCTTCAGTACTTTTCAGACAATTGTCTGTATTCTTCACATATTACAACAATACCACTCAACAGAATGGCACTTCAAATAAAGAGTAATGGAATTTCTTGAGGTTTTGAATGATTTCTTTTTCAATACAGAGTAGTAGTTCATCATTCCATTCCCAGATATTTCTAGTTACTAGCTCACTGTGTTTGTCTATGTATTTCTTTCTTCCAGATGACTGCCTGAGCCAACCTCATATTTCTTCAGGATTTTTTGTGCCATTACTCAAGTTGAATAAAAGACAGAATTCATGTGTGGCATTTTTTGGATGTTAAATCATCACTGCATTTCCACACCCCCTCACCTCTTTTGCATTTTTCTAAAGTTCTGAAAACATTACAATCTTGCTCATCACTCATTAAAAACATTACTAAACTCCTTTTTTTTAACATCTTCTTCAGAAACAGCAACATTACTGAAAGACTCTGCTTTAGTTTCTCACAGCTTGGACAGCAAGTCTTCAATTAATCCTTAAAGGCACAAAATGTCATCAGCGACTGGTGAATGCTCCTTCGTTCCTCATGATTCTGACATTAACCTCAAAAGGCAGGAAGAATGCTCTTGTGCTTAACAAAATGGACCTGAAGAGGCTGGTAGATGACATTGACCCCGCCACCCACCCACCCTTCCACCTCTGTCCTCTGTTTATGTCAAGGTGAAGTGTCAGGGCTGTCTGCAGGTGACTGGCAGAGGACTCCATGCTGGGAATGGTATTGTTTGCAATGCTGACAACTGCAGTTAAAAGAAATACATTGGTCAAGGTGAGTGCTTGCGGCTTAAGAATGTGTCTATAACTTATGACTTCACCTGTACTTGCACTCAAATGTCCTTTCTTACAACAGAGACTTTATCACACATGCATAAGCTGCTTTCTCCTCTCTCTCTCTCTCTCTCTCTCTCTCTCTCTCTCTCTCTCTCCATGTTAATTTGCATATAACTGCACAGAAAGAGGGAGGCCATTTTGCCTATCAAGTCAATCCTGTCAGTCACATTCAAAGATAGGTGGCTAGAGCAGAAGCCACACACCAACTGCAGAACACAGAATGGAAGATTATGGGGAACAGGAGGGTAGGCCGCTTGATGTATCAGAATCAGAATCAGGTTTATTATCACCGGCATGTGACGTGAAATTTGTTAACTTAGCAGCAGCAGTTCAATGCAATACATAATATAGAAGAAGAAAAAGAAATAATAAATAAGTAATTCAATTACAGTTTATGCATATTGAATTAATTAAAAATCATGCAAAAAAACAAATAATATATATTAAAAAAGTGAGGTAGTGTTCATGGGTTCAATGTCCATTTAGGAATCGGATGGCAAAGGGGAAGAAGCTGTTCCTGAATCGCTGAGTGTGTGCCTTCAGGCTTCTGTACCTCCTACCTGATGGTAACAGTGAGAAAAAGGCATGCCCTGGGTGCTGGAGGTCCTTAATAATGGACGCTGCCTTTCTGAGACACCGCTCCCTGAAGATGTCCTGGGCACTTTGTAGGCTAGTACACAAGATAGAGCTGATTATATTTACAACCCTTTTCAGCTTCTTTTAGTCCTGAGCAGTAAACAACCCCCCCCCCCCCCAATACCAGACAGTGATGCAGACTGTCAGAATGCTCTCCACGGTACATCTATAGAAATTTTTGAGTATTTATACCAAATCTCCTCAAACTCTTAATGAAGTATATTTGTTGTCCTGCCTTCTTTATGTAACACCCTGGGAAAGGTTTTCACTGCTAACGTAATGGTCTTTCTGCAGAAGCAGCGTTTGGGTTATGGTTGGAGATAATGGAACCAGAGTGTTTCAATTGAGGGGATATAATCCGGCATTGATTTCATTGGATGCTGTGTGATTGCCCTGAGCATTGATCCAGTGGGTTGTGTGTTTAAGTCTGTGCTAAACTATTGTCCCGTGAAGTGATTACGATAAGTGGTTATGGATGCTGCCGGGTTTGAGTGGTGGTGTGAATCAATGGGGTTACTGGTAACGAATGTGTGTGTGTTGAGTGGGGTAGACATTTGCAACCCTGATGAATTGTTAATTCAAATTTTAAGTACTCTTAAAGCTGTAGGAAAAGTTATGAATGTTGGGCAGCAGTTTGATGAAATGGCAGGCAAAATCTTTGTTTTAGTCCAGACTAGTGACTAGTGCTGACATAATGGCAGTGGAACTGCCTGGTACTATTGGGGCCCCAGGAGAGGGCGGGGGACCGTGGGCTGTCCACACTTTCCGGGAGGAGGGGTATGAGACTTGGGGAGAACAGACCTCTTAGTTGTTAGATGATTGGCAGTGCTCCGATGGTGTAAAACGACAGCAAGTGGTTGAAAGTTTGAGAGGGTTGAAAGTTTGAGACCTAGTGAGAGCTGTAAAGGCACAGAACCCCCTTGTGGCCAACATGCAAACACTAGAAAAGATGTTTGATCGGGAAACCCAATGGAGCACATGACGGGGTTTCAGAACATGTGTCAGGAGGAGGGAGAGAAGCTTCCATTTTTCGGTTGGACAGGCAGCTAAATTGCTTGCAGTGTAGATGAGCCCATTCTGACGGCTGAGGTGGATTAATTAAGAATGGCCCAAATAGCGAAGGGTGCTTGGGGTCTCTGACTGTCTCGTAAGATACGCCCCACTCCTGCATTTGTGGAGCTGATCAGAGAAGTATGAAATATGAAAGGAAGAGACTGCGTCGGAGGCATGGGAATCCTCTGTCAGCAGGGTAGAGTCCTCGGTAGTGGTCCCCTGCGGTGAAGTGACCATGGATAGCCCACCCCGGGGAGTTGTGGAGATCATGGCAGAGTTGAGAACTGACATGTCCCAGTTGTTTTCAGTGGGTGTGCCTCCCCACCCCCTCCCCCCACCATGATGGAGCTGATAAGGAGGCAGACTGTCTAAGGTGACGGACTACGCAGAGGGCTGCTAGCAGCAGTGTCCTGCGAGAAGGCGTGTGGCCGGTATTGTTTGTTATAGCTGGTGAAGAGGGATACTTCAAATGGGAGTGTGAACGATGGGAAACCCCTTTGAGAGTGAGCTCCCAGATACCTAAGCAGAGAGAGACGTTGGGAAATTTTAAAAGAGACCCAGTGACGAGACAGCCTGGCATCTCGGGGTGGGGGGGTTGGTGAACACATTCCCGACAATCTATCAAGGAACACCCTAAAGCAAAAAAACCCTATTCTCGAAGGCTTAGTGGGGCCAAGCTCCAGTGTATTGCTACTGATAGAGGGTATTTATGCTAGAGCCATACTGGACACAGGGTAGCAGGTCACATTGCTGTATCATTCATTTTACAATCAGTATTTGACACATTTACCATTGACGCCACTCAGTGCGCTAGAGATCTGGGGTCTGAGTGTGGGTGATTATCTGTATGATGGTTATTTGTTAGTGAAGCTGGAGTTTTTGGAGGCCGATGTGGGAGTGGCTGAGGTCCTTGATACATTAGGTCTGCTTTGTCCGGACCCTGTTGAGAGGGGTAGAGTTTCAGTTCTTGTGGGGACAAATACTCCTATTGTGAGCAGGCTAATGGGAGCCTGCAAGGAGAGAACTGGAGAGAGCTTTCTGAAGACATTGTCCGTTCACCTGGTGTTTTGAGCTGCTTTCGAGGAAGTCAGTGGTCGCACAGGGCCGGATAATGAGCTTAGACAAGGAATTGTGTGGTTCACCCAGGCGAAGCCAGTTGTGTTATGATCTGGGGAAGTAGCGAGAGTGATGGAAAACACCAAATTTCCTGGAATCCCTGAGGCCAAGGCTCTCTTGGTGGATGCTCCAGAATACCACGAAGATGAGTCGGGCATGCCTGCTGGGGTGCTGGTGAGGCCCAAACTGCAGAAGCCCTCGGTTGTACAGGTGAACAGGATGGCAGTGATTGTCAGGAAAACTACGAGGAGGGAGGTAACCTTCTAGCGGGGGATGCCCCTGGCACATCTCTTCCCGGTGATGGTAATGTCCAGTGTCCCTGTGAATCAAGCCGGGGAGAAACTATCCGCAAAAGGAGAAAAGTTGACCGCTGAGTCATTCAACTTTGCGGAGTTCCCAGTACCTGTGGGTTGGAAGAGGAGGCTGATAGAGAAGATGTTGGATCTGGAAGGTGTCTTTTCTACGGACGAGTTTGATGTGGGTTGTTTCAAAAGCATTCACCGCACTACTTGGGTGAGCAAGGATTTTTCGTTCTGAGCGAGGTCGCGGCGACTGGCCCCTGCAGAGGTGGAAGATATTCCGCAGTATTTATGTAAGTTGAAGGAAGCTGGGATCATCACTGAGTCCAGAAGCCCCTATGCGTCGCCAATAGTAGTGGCCATGAAGAAGAACAGGAAGGTAAGGATGCGTGTGGACTATTGGACTCTGAACAGGCGTACCATCCCCATCCAGTATACGGTCCCAAGTATCAAAGACGCGCTGGCTTGTCTGAGTGGTGTGAAGTGGTTACTATGCTAGACTTGAGGAGTGGATATTACCAGATCCCCACGAGTGAGGCTGACAAAGAGAAGACAGCATTTATATGTCTACTAGGATTCTTCCAGTGTGAAAGGATGCCCCAGTGCATATCGGGAACCCCTGCGAATTTCCAGCATATCATGGAGAAAACGGTGGGGGATATAAACATGCTTGAGGTATTGGTGTATCTGGATGACCTCATAGTGTTTGGGTCCACTTTGGAGGAACATGAAGCAAGGCTGCTTAAGGTGCTGAGCTGCCTGAAAGCTGAAAGGTTAAAACTTTCCCTGGACAAGTGTCAGTTCGGCAAGACATCTGTCAGCAATGTTGGGCACATAGTCTCATGGAATGGAGTAGCTACAGATCTGTCTAAGATAGAGGTGGTGACCACATGTCCAAGGTCCCAGACCGTGAGCGCTTTGTGCTTGGGTCCCAGACTGTGAGCTCTTTGTGCAAGTTCCTTGGGATCTGTGGGTACTATTGGAGGTTCATGTAGGACTACGTGAAAATGAGTTACCCTTTAAATGAGCTTCTGTGTGGTTAACCTCCTTTGGGGAAGAAAGGGAGGAGGCCAAAAGGAAAGAGGGTAAAGAGTGTTTTAGCCCTTTGGAGCGAGATGGGATGTGAAATGTGAAGGGGCCTTTCAGTTGCTGAAGGAGCTGCTGACACAGGTGCCTGTGCTGGCTTTTACAGACCCCCGATTGCCATATATACTGCATACTAATGCCAGCAGAGGGGGTTTAGGGGATGTCCTGTATCAGGGTCAGAGCACAGGGTTGAGACCTGTTGCGTTTGTCAGCCGGAGTCTGTTATCCTCTGAGAAAAACTATCCCAAGTGCAATTTGGAGTTCCTGGGCTGTGGTGGATAAATTAACTACCTCTATGGTTCCAAGTTTGAGGTGGAAGACGGACAACAATCCTCTAACTTATATCCTGACCTCAGCGAAATTGGATGTCACTGGCCACTGGTGGTTGACAGCGTTGTCTGCCTACGATTTCAGCCTAGAAGTAGGAATATTGATGCTAATGCTTTGTCCCAATGTGCGCATGATGGGCTGGACAGTGGTGAAGAGTGGGAGAGTGTTCCTGCCCTGGGAGTGAAAGCCATGTGCCATTTTTCTACCATGGTGAAGGCAGAGGGAAGGCAAGGGCAGGATCGAGCAGTAGGTCAATTGGGAGCTTCTGATGGCGCCATTCCACAAGCTTACTATAACCAGACCGCTCTGAAGACAAACCAGTTGCTAGAACTGAGTCTCGGGGAAGTGGCAGCTGCTCAGTGAGATAACCCGGGCATCAGTACCGTTTGATCAGCGGACAAAAAGAGAGTCAAGGCCCAAGCAGAGAAGATGAAACACACTACAGTGCCTCCATTACTGAGAGAGTGGCCCAGATTGGGTCACGTCGCCTCCGTTCTGGCCTTGGCGTTCCCAGCTGGTTCTGACTGAGAAGTATCGGAGGATTATGTTGAAGTCACTTCATGATGATTCTGGACATTTGGGGGTTGAAAAGGCCTATGGATTGCTCAGAGATCAGTTCTACTGGCCCCGAATGAAGCTGGAGGTCAAAGAATACTGCAAGTAATGCATTCACTGCATACGGAGGAAGACGCTGCCTATGAGGGCCGCTCCGTTGTCTCACTTGCAGAGTGCGGGGCCCCTTGACCTGGTGTGTATGGATTTCCTGTCAATAGAGCCAGATGCCAGCAACATGCAGAATGTCTTAGGCATCACGGATCACTACCCCAGATATGCGCAGGCTTTTCCTACCAAGGACCAGAAGGCGGCCACGGTGGCCAAAGTGTTATGGGAGAAGTATTTCATTTATTATGGCCTTCCCAGGTGGATACATAGTGATCTGGGATGGAATTTCGAGAGTAGGCTCATACATGAGTTACTGAGCATGCTTGGAGAAGTCGAGGACTACGCCTTATCACCCGCAGAGTGATCCCCAGCCCAAGAGGTTTAATTGGTCCTTGCTAGACATGCTCGGAACCTTGGAAATCAACAAGAAGAACAAGTGAAGTCGACATGTTAGACATCTGGTCCACTGCTACAACTGTACACGAAGTGAAACTACCGGGTACTTGCTATATTATCTGATGTTTGGGCACGAGGCGAGGTTGCCCATCGACCTTTGTTTTGGGACTGGTGAGGAAGACATACTTATCTGAAGTATGTGCCTGATATGAGAAGGGAACTGTAAAAGACTTATGAATTAGCTGAAGTTGTGGCCGCCAAGCAGAATCAAGGAAATAAGAGGAGGTATGATCAAAAGGTTAGACTCTCCCAACTCAAGCTGAGTTCTCATAAGGAATCTGAGACTACCTGGGAAGCAGAAGTTGGCTGACCGCTGGGCGGCTGGCCCCTATGTAGTGGAGAGTCAGATGCTAAACGTACCTGTTTTCTGGGTGAAACCAAAGGATAGGAATGGGCTTGTCAAGATTCTCCATCTGAACCAACTTCTGCCTCTGGGACAAGAGGTGTGGTTTGACCCAGAGCCCGACCTGGAGCCTAAACCTAGTAATAGGACTCTGCAGCGACATGAAGCGACTGAATGACCAACAGCAGGAGAGATTTAGACTGGTCCCCACCCCTGAACGGGATACGGACTTGTGGTATATGCTGCCTTTTGCTAACTCCTCACTGACTGAGGAAGAGATTTCCAACCCTCCTCACACTGAGTCAGGTGAAATCGGGGGACTATCTGTGGGCAGACTGGGTTTCAGCTGGACCATGAAGGGGATGAAACGGGGCTCTGCCAAGTGGCAGAGGGGTCCAAGTTGCAGGAAGGCACGAGTGATAGACGGGGGGAGGCCTCATCATGTTTAATTAGAATGGGGCCTTTTCTCTTTTGCTTTTCCTTTACTAACCCTTCAATCAAATTAAGAATTATAAAGCTAAATCATTTAATTGTATGCAGTGTACTGTCTGTTATTTTGTGGTACTTATTTGTAACGGGGTAACGAATCACGCAGCATCCGTGCAAACAGGGGGTTTCGGGGTGGGCTTGCACCTCAGTCTCACACGTTTGTCTTCCCTAAACTTACGCAGCCGACGGAACCAGAGTGTTTCAATTCTAACTGCATCGATATGTTGGGACCAGGTTAGGTCCTCAGGCTGGTGATACAACAGAATCAGAATCAGGTTTACTATCCCTGACATATGTTTTGAAATTTGTTGTTTTGTGGCAGCAGTACAGTACAATACATAAAATGCACAACAGAGGAGATAACCCATTGCTCACTGTACCTCCAGAGAAACCCACAGCCTAATTGTTCCTCAATATTCTACAGGAGTGAATGGAGCGTTGCCCAAGTCTACATAAATGGACATTTATAAATCAGAAAATAGTTGTTACGTTCACTAATGAGGATTAACCTTAATTCATTTTAAATATTGATACTTCAAAGCTCTTAGTTTTATAAATAAAGCAGAGCAAAGCAATACAGGTGTAACTGAAATAGTCATGCCTAAAATAGCTGGTGATTTATTCTCGTTGTCTGTGCAGTTTACTCCCATTAGCAAATCGAGTCTTTCTTCTGGCAGGCTTTTACTCTTGAGATGTGTACTTGTTCTCATTTCTCTCCTCACTCACCTGCATGCCAGGTAGGAACACAAGGTGGATTCCCCAGCGGCATCTGTAAGGTTCACATTTAGACATACAGCTTCCAATCTCACCAACAGCAATGCATTTAGGGATGCCCTGCTGGATGCCTGTGTTGTACTTGCATCCATAATTACAGTTTCACTGGATTTTCTATGAGTTCAGAAGCTTGGTGAAGGGTTGAATTTAATACATTGAAAATCAAGAAACATTACAAAATCATTGAGTCACTGGAGAAGATCACTTGGCCTATCATGTCCATTCCAGCTGAACAGAAAGGAGGAAATTTTGTGCTACTCAATGTTCTATTGAGGCAGCAAGGCCTGGGCCCAAGACTGAGGAATGAGCCGACGTTTGGCCATTGCTGGTGCGGACTTGGTCCTGAATCAAAGTGGCACGGCCTGAGCCTGAGAGTGAGGAATGAACCAGTCTTTGACTGATTTAAGCGCGGGGCCAGATTGAAAATCTTGGGGTGTCATGTCTGGAGGTAAGGGATGAGCCAGTGTTCGGCTCACTGCTGTGCAAAGTTTACTTATCTCTGGACTGAGCTGTGGCTGTGGCCTACAATTAACGGGGTCTTGGACCAGCCTCGTGGCTGTGGACTCACTTTCACTAACTTCAATTCCGAATATTATTTGCTTACTTTTTATTGTTTGCACAATTTTGTTCTTTTTTCACATATTGGGACTTTGACAGTCATTTTTTATGCGTTTTATTGGGTTTCTTTGTTTTTGTGGCTGCCTATACAAAGTTCAAAGTAAAATTATTATTAATGGACATATATGCCATCATATACTGCTCCCAGATTACTTTTCTTGAGGATATTCACAGTAGATACAAAGAGACACAATAGAATCATTGAGAAGCTACACCCCAAATGTTCATTTATTATCAAAGTATACAACTCTGAAATTTTTTCTCTTTAGATAGCTACATAACCAAGAAAGAAAAGAATGTCAGCACAATCATCAACCCCCAAATCGCCACTCCCCCGCGCAAAAAATCAAACAGGCACATCGACCCCCATATCCCCTCCACTGCACACAAAAAAAAAGAGAAATATTGGGTTAAAACACAGAATACAAAGAAATCCATAAGGCTGAAAAGAGGTCCACAGTCCAAGTCCACGTCCACATTCAAAACACAGAAAACCTGGGTAGTGTTCTCCCTCTACTCCGTAGCATAATGATCTCACCAGCGATCTCCTCTCCTGCAGTGGAGCGATTCCCAAGCGATAAAAAAGCAGGCATCCGGTGTTTCAATCACCCTTGTCGCTTAATCAGTGAACAATTGAAGCTTTAAGTGGCAAAGTGGAATCAAACATCGGCTCGCAGCCTTCTGACCACAAGGTTCCTTCATGCTGCCTCTCCCTCCCGGAATCCCCTCGGAGACTGCAAACACCCGAACAATCTCCAAACTGCAAATCACAGGCTCCAACTGGTCCAGAATCACATTCAAGATGATAAACAAAAGTAAAAGTCAGAACCAAAGTGAAATATATGGTTTCATGATCTATCCAGAAGAAGTCTAGGACCCTGGTCAGACCCCACTTGGAGTACTGCGCTCAGTTCTGGTCACCTCACTACAGAAAGGATGTGGAAACTATAGAAAGGGTGCAGAGGAGATTTACAAGGATGTTGCCTGGATTGGGGTGCTTGCCTTATGAGAATAGGTTGAGTGAACTCAGCCTTTTCTCCTTGGAGCAATGGAGGATGAAAAATGACCTGATAGAGGTGTATAAGATGATGAGAGGCATTGATCATGTAGATAGTCAGAGGCTTTTTCCCAGGACTGAAATGGCTAACATGAAAGGGCACATTTTAAGGTGCTTGGAAGGAGGTACAGTGGAGGTGTCAGGGATAATTATTTCACACAGAGAGTGGTGAGTGCATGGAATGGGCTGCCGGCAACGGTGGTGGAGGCGGATACGATAGGGTCTTTTAAGGGACTCCTGGATAGGTACATGGAGATTAGAAAAATAGAAGGCTATGGGTAACTCTAGGGAATTTCTGAAGTAAGTATATGTTTGCACAGCATTGTGGGCCGAAGGGCCTGTATTGTGCTGTAGGTTATCTATGTTTCCATGTTTCTAAGTCCAGCAAAGGAGTGTTGTATGCAGCCACCATCTTGAACAATGATGAATAAACAACCAATATGCAAAAGATGACAAATTGTGCTAATACAAAAAAGTAAATGCAAAATAATAATAATAATAAATAAATAAACAAAATAGTACATAAGTTGAAAGTGAGTCCATAGTTTGTGAAATCAGTTTAGAGCTGGGGTGAGTGAAGTTATCCATTCTGCTTCAGAAGCCTTCTGGTTGACGGATAATCACTGGTAGTGTGGGACCTAAGACTCGTGTACCTCCTTCTTGATGGCAGCAGTGAGAAGAGCATAGCCTGGGTAGCAGAGCCTCCTTGATGATAGATACTGCTTTCCTGTCTCACCATTCCTTGTAGATGTGCTCAGAGATGGGGAGGACTTTTCCTGTGATGGACTGGGCTCAATCCATTACTTTTTGCAGGCTTTTCCGTTCAAGAGCATTGCTATATCCCAGGCATATACCTGCATCCTTCAAGAGCTCACCCAGAAACAATTTAAATGTGATGAAGGTTTCTGTCTCCTCTCTTTTTTCAGACATTGTTTCAAAACCCTACTGAGCTGTGTCAATAGCCTGACATTATTCAGGATCTCTTGTACATACATAGAAAATTGGCTACCTTACAGGTAATTGTGAGATTTATTTCTAGGATGGGAATGTTTTGCCATGACACAAAAATGAACAGGTAGGCTTGAGCAAAGTGATAGGTCAGATGACTGCACAACTGAAGGAATAGTACAGGAGGAAGGGCTTTATGTTTTGGATCACTGGGACAATTCCTGAGGAGACAGGACCTGTATAAGCAGGTCAGAGTGTAACTTAACCCAAGTGAGACCATCTGCGTTGCTGGGAGATTTGCTCATGCTGTGAGGAAACATTTAAATTGAGTGGAGCAGGGGAAGAGAATTCAGAGTACTTGTTCAGGTGGAGAGAAATAGAAAATCCAGGAGGCAGAGTGGAAGGAGTTCACAAGTAAAGGTGAAAAACTCAAAGCTTAAGTTAACACAGGGACAATGATATTGATGCCATCACTGACACGAGGATGAAGGATGGCTAGAGAGGGCTACACAATATCCCAGGGCACACTTTTTGCAGTTGCAACAGAGTGGAGTAAAACAGATGGAGTTTCTATACAATTTGCACAATTTTTTTAAAGCATGTCGTATCAGACCTTCAGCCATTCTTGGCTGGCACGTGGTGTCAGGATTAACCGGGTCATGTTATAAACATTCCTGACTTGACCCTTGTATTTTTTACGAAGCCGAGTGGCTAGCTGGACACTCAACCCGGCATAGATGGAAAGCGTGCTCGGGGGTGGCCCAACCTGGATTCGAACTTGGGAACCTTCGCTCCGGAGTCTGGCGCTGATCTCACTGCGCCACCAGCCGGTCATTTGCACAATAGGGCACAGTTATTGGATTACTTGAAAGGTAGTGGCAAAACTAATCCAAAGTCAAAACATGGCTCCTACATCTGTACTGTTGGGCGAATATCCCTGAAGGTTCATCAAGCAAGGCCATATGGGTAGAGATTAGAAACTAACAGGGAGTAGTGACTTCATTGAGGGTGTATTACAGACCTCCCAGCTGTCAATGGGGGTAGAGGAGAAGATACATGGGCAGATATGCAATAAAGTATGGTTATTGTACTGGGGGACTTCAATGTCCTTAATATTAATTGGGATCATGTTAGCACTACATTTCAGGGGGCAACATTTTTAAAGTGTATCCAGGAGAGTTTTTTGAAGTAGTATATGCTGTAGATATACTAATGAAGAAAGAAGCATTAATGTACCTTATTGTAGGAAATGTTTCCGGCTGAGTTGAGAAAGTGTCAGTGGGGAATCACTTGGAGGCGTAAAACATTCTTCTGCAGATTTTAAAGTTGTTATGGAAAATGATAGGGATGAAACAGTAAAAAAGGTTTTTAATTGTGGCAAGATCAATTTCTTTAACATATAGGAGAACTTGATAAAGCTAGAATAGGGGAATTTACTTCAGATGCACCCACATCTGAACAGTGGGAACAAATCAAAGGGGAAATAGGAAAAGTTGAAGACCAACATGTTCCTGTGAGGATAAAAGCCAAGGGTAGCACGTAAAAGGAATCTTTGATGTTAAGGGATAGTGTGGATTGGATAAAGAGAACAAAGAAAGTATATGACAGGAACAGGGAATTAATATCGATGGAGGTCTGTTATGTGAATAAGAAGAACAGGGAGACAGTTAAAAAGGAAATTTGGAAGCCTAAGAGGAGTCACAAGAAATCACTGGTAGACAGGATTAATGCGAATTCAAAGGAGTTCTCTCAGTACATTAAAGGTAAAGGAATAACTGGGGAAAAAAGAGGGCACATTCCAGATGATATGCATGATCTATGTGTGGAACCAGAAAGATAATGCTCCTAAATGAATACTTTTCAGCAGTATTCACTGGGCAAACAGTCTTTGTATTTGGAGAATTCAGTGAAGTCACTGGTGAAAATCCTGCCCAAGTTTCCATAGATAAGGAGAGGGGTACTCGATGCCGAAGAAGGCTGAAAGGTGGAGAAGTTCCCTGGACTGGATGGTAGATATCCTACGCTGCAATGGGAGGGAAGGGAAAGGGTTGCTGAGTCTCTGGCAGTGATTATTACATCACATACCAGATGACTGAAGGATAGCAAATGTGGTCTTACTTTTCCAGAAATATACTATGAAAACAACTGGTACTGTGACTATAGATGTGTTATCCTAACATCACTGTTACTAAAAGTACTGACAAAGATTATGAGGGAGAAGTTTAATGATCAATTGGAAAGGAAGGGGTCATTTAGAGATAGCAAAGTGGCTTTATCTAGGGAAAATGTGCATGACTAATTTGACTGAATTCTTTGAAAGGTAAGAAAGTGTATTAATGAGGGTTATAGATTTTCCTTAACATTTAGTAAAGCCTTTGACAAGGTCTCACATGGGAGACTGGTTCAAAAAATCAGGGCCAATGTGATGCAGGGCAAGTTGGCAAATTGGATCCAAAACTGGCCAGGTAATAGGAGACAGAGAGAGACGTAAAGGGTGCTTTTGCAAAGTGTTGCTTGTGACTGGGGTGTTGCACAAGGGTTGGTGCTGGAATTGTTACTGTTTGTAATATACAAGTATAACTTGGAATTATAGGAGACATGATTAGAATCTTCGCATATTATACAAACATTAGTGGAGCTGTTCTTAGTGTAGGTAGTTTTAGGATGCAGAGAGATATGGATATGTTGAACAAATCGGCTAAAAATGTTTGGTGGGGTTTAATCCAGACAGTGTAAAGTGACACAGTTTGGGTTTATTAATGAGGCTTGGATGTACATCATGATAGTCACATCTCAGAGAGTACTGAGCAACAGAAGGACCTTAGAGTACCAGTCTGTAGATCCATCAAGCTGGCAATACACAAAGTGTGGTTAGGAAGGCAAAGGGATACGCCAACTTTATTAAACCTTGGTGAAACCCCAGCTGGAGTACGACATGCAATTTCTGGTTATCATACACTGCAATGGGTCTCAGAGCACTGAAGAGGATACAGAGGATGTTCATTAAGATGTTGCCTGGGATGACGAGATTCATAAACCATAGAACCATAGAACATTACACCACAGAAACAGGCCTTTAGGCCCTTCTTGGCTGTGCCGAACCATTTTACTGCCTAGTCCCACTGACCTGCACATGGCCCATATCCTTCCATATACCCCTCATCCATGTACCTGTCCAAGTTTTTCTTACATGTTAAAAGTGAGCCCGCATTTACCACTTCATCTGGCAGCTTATTCCGCACTCCCACCACTCTCTGTGTGAAGAAGCCCCACCCCAATGTTCCCCTTTAAACTTTTCTCCCTTCACCCTTAACCCATGTCCTCTTTTTTTTCACCCCTAGCCTCAGTAGAAAATCCTGCTTGCATTCACTCTATCTATACCTATCATAATTTTATATACCTCTATCAAATCTCCCCTCATTCTTCCACGCTCCAGGGAATAAAGTCCGAACCTATTCAACCTTTCTCTGTAACTCAGTTTCTCAAGTTCCGGCAACATCCTTGTAAACCTTCTCTGCACTCTTTCAACCTTATTAATATCCTTCCTGTAATGTATAGGCTAGCCATAGATGAAGATAGGTATTTTTATTGAGGGACAGTCTCAAATTGGAATAGGGCAAATTATGAGGGTGTTAGACAGGAAAATAAGCAGAGCTAATTGGGATTGCCTTTTTTCTTCCTGGCAAAGTTCACATCAGACAAGTAGAGTGTGTTTAAAGAGTACAGGAAAGGTATGTTAGATAGAAGAACAGGGAAGGAAAGGACAGGGATCCCAGATCCCATTCAACCCCATACATCTGGCTTCTCGCCATGACCCTTGATGCCCTGACCAATCAGGAACTCCAATTTTCACTTTAAGTATACTCATAGTTTTGGTCTCTACCGCAGTCTGTGGCAGAGCATTCCAGAGATTCATTACGCTCTGGCTAAAATAAATTCCTCCTTACCTCTGTTCAAAAGGGTCACCCCTCAATTTTGAGGCTGTGCCCTTCAGTTCTGGATACCCCCACCAGAGGAAGCATTCTCTACGCAGTCACCCAGACTCATCCTTTCAACATTCGGTAGGTTTCAATGAGATCCCTACACATTCCTCTAAATTCCAGAGAGTACAGACCTAAAGCTGCCAATCGCAACTCATATGTTAACCCCTTCATTCCAGGAATCATCCTCGTGAACCTCCTCTGGACTCTCTCCAATGACAACTCATCCTTTCTGGGATATGGGTCCCAAAACTGTTGACAATACTCCAAGTATGGCTTGACTAGTGTCTTATGAAGCTTTATCTCCTTGCTTTTATATTCTATTCTTCCTGAAATAAATGCCAATATTGCATTTGCCTTCTTTACCACACACTCCACCTGTAAATTAAACTTCTGGGAGTCTTGCACAAGGACTCCTAAGTTGCTTTGTACCTCCCATTTTCTCCCCATTTAGATAACAGTCTGCATTTATGTTCCCTTTACCAAAATGCATCATACATTTCCCAAAACTGTATTCCATCTGTCACTTTTTTGCCCATTCTTCCAATTTGTCTAAGTCTTGCTGCAGTAACATTGCTTCCTCAGCACTACCTACCCCTCCACCTATTTTCATATCATCTGCAAAATTTGCCACAAAGCCATCAATTCCACTATCTAAATCATTAACAAACACCACTAGTCACTGGTAGCAAACCAGAAAAGGCCCCCTTTATTCCCACTCACTACCTCCTGCCTGTCAGCCATTCCTCTATCCACGCCAGTATCTTTCCTGTAATTGCATTCGGTTCTAAAGAAAGACTGGAAAAGTTAGGTTTGTTTTCCCTGGAGTGGAAGAGATTAAGATGTGATGTAATTGAGGTATATAAAATGAGTAGGGGTATAGACAGGGTAGATGGGCTGGTCGGTGGTGTAGTAGCATCAGCACTAGGCTTTGAGGCCCATGGTCCTTAATTTGAATCCAGCTGGTTTCCAACTTGGGCAGCAGCAGTATCGGTGTGGTAGAAGGGCCTGGCAATCTGCTTCTGTATCTTGCCACAAAAACTCTACGGGCAACCACACCGTCCATAGGGTTGCCATGGATCCATGTCGACTCAATGGCACTCAACAACAACAACAGACAGGGTAGATAATGGTAAACTTTTCCCCATATCTATCCAGAGGTAGATGAAACTAGAGAACAAGTCTATGGTTAGGGGATGAGATGTAGGAAGGTTCAGGGGGGAATCTTTTCCATCCAGAAAGTGGTAAGTGGAATGCCCTGGATGAGAAAATGGTTGAAATGGTGCTGCTGACTGCATTTAAGAAATGTCTAGATCAGCACTGGAATTGCTTAGGCATCGAGAACTGTGGACTAAGCACTGTGTGATGTGATTCAAAATTCAAGATTCAAGTTTATTTATTAGTTGTACAGTGAATTGTATTGTTTGCATTAACAGCCAACACACCCAGTGGTGTGCTGGAGGCAGTCTGCAAGTGCCACCACACATTCCAACACCAACATGCCCATAATGCTTGACAGAACAACACAGAAAACAACAAGCAACAAATCAACAACAGCAAAACAAGCCCCATTTCCTCTCTCTCTCACCACATACACACACAGTCCTCTAAACCCAAGACATTCTTCAGCCTTCAGCCTCCAGCTGATTCAGATTCAGATTCGGCCATGGGCATGCAGACATTGGGCCTATCGGACAAGCAGAGGTTCACAAGCCTGGGCTTCTGGCCAATGGCCCTTCACTTCCAGACTTCCAATTCAACCTCCCAGACTCAATCCTCAGCATCAACCTATCAATTACCGAACACCAAACCCCAAGCGCCAATTTCACTGACTCATGAACCCAGGCAGCCATTGGACCTCATTTGATCGATATGAAAAGGGGGCCCACTCATCAGTGTAGATATGTTGGGTCAAATGGCTTATTTCTGTACTGTATTGCTCAGTGATTCCCTAATGCTAAAGATTAAATGATTTTCAGCAGACTCCAGAATTCATTCAAATCTCCTCAGTGATTTGAGAGTATAGGTGCTTCCTCAGGCTGAAGTGTTTAAAATCAGAGGATACACACTGAAATTAAGGGCTTGCCATTCTGTACTGAGAAAAAAATGAAATTACTTTATTCAAGTGGTAGTGAATCTTTGAAATTTTCTCCCCAAGAGTGCAGTGAAGGCTCAGTCGCTATGTTGAAGGAGGTGAACTATAGATTTTGGACATTAAAGGAATCAATATGGTGTTTTCACAGGGAATGGTACTGTGATTGTGTAAGTGGCTGAATGACCTGTCCCTGTTTCTTATATTTTATGTATGGAATGTCTCACCAGCACCACAGCCCAAAATTGCCCGAGCCACCTTACATTTCAGAACAATACCATCAAATCAATACAACCTGAAACATCCCTCCCTACTTCTTCCAGTTCTGACAACGAACCATTTTCTCTCTAGTCTGCACATCATCTATCTCAAATGTCCCTAGTTGCTTACTTTCATTCTGAGGGAAATTAGCTCTTTTTTTCATTCTGCCGCAAACTATCATGAGTGTATAATCTGGACTCGCAATGTCTACTATTATTCTTACAGAACATTAAATGTACTTAAGAAGATTCAAGCTTTAAATAAAAGCACAATTTTAGACTTAACAGAGATAATGAGGTAGTTTAAAAACAATTATTGATATTTTTCAGGGAATGTTGCATTCTGCTGTCAATCCATTTAGAATTTATTTAAAAAATTCTGCTTTTACCTCTGTGACGAGTTTATCACCTTCTCTACTAATTTCAGAGCTTGCAGTTCACCAAGATGTAAATAGGATCAAGGAGAAGTTTTTTTTGTGAAGCAGTTCTCTTGTAAAATCTTCTTGTTATTTTACTGAAAATTTAAAGATTTTTTAAAATTCATTCTTAAGATCTCGGTCAAGGCCAGAATTTGTTGCCTACTTCAAATGCCATTGAACTGCACGGTATATTAGTCATTCCAGAGAAGAATTAAGATTCAACCGCATAAGTGATCTGGATGTATCAAAAGCAGATAATGTTATAGAATATATAATGTAACAAAATAAATGTTAGATTTCATTCTCTAAGAGACATCTGTGGAACAGGTGGGCTTTGACAAAAAATATTAAAAATAAGTTTTGTTCACCAAATTGATCTTAGGACAGGACCAGAACCATGGTGAATGTTAGATGGTTGTCTATCTGGAGATTTATGGAACTTTAAACTGTCACAAGCTGTGGTGGTGAATAATGAATTATTGCTTTATTTCTCAGTGAAAACAGGACAGATTTGCAGGAAGATCATTATGTATGACTCACATGTTTCAAAACAATACATACACGTGGCTAACTTTTGAAGAGGTAAGGCTTTTATAAGTAGTCTTTAGTTTCTATCTGTTACTACTTGTCATGAAGTTGAGTTCTTTGCTTCCCTAGAAGATATACAGCTTTTAGTGAGTGAGAACCGTATGTATTATAGTGCCCAAAGTGTGACACTGTATGGATTGGTTTGGATAAACTGATAGATCTTTGCCAGGCTGTGCCATTTAATTGATATCGTTTTACTCATTCATGGGGTGTCAATTTTATTGGCCAACACCTTTGTCCATCCAGAATTATTTTCTAGATTATATTCACTGAAAATTAACCATTAGAATTGATAGGTCGGAAGTCACACATATTCAGAAGTAGACCAGCATGGCAGACGTTTTTCCTTGAAGGACGTTAGTGAACCAGAATCTTTTTTCAATCAAATTGGTACTTATCACTGTATTTATTTTTTTAATTGTGCCTGGATCAATAGCTGGGATCTCTGGATACTAATTCAATACTTAATATTCTACTATCCAGTAGTAGGACTCTATGGCAAGGATTCATGTGTTCATATCTGATGTCAGTGAATCTCTCTGCCATCTTGAACCTTGATCAGAATTGTATGCAATTAGAAGTAAAAGCAAATTGGTGCATCAGCCTAAAATGTTTTTATGTACTAATTAGTAGTGTTCGATCCACCTGTTAGATTTTAATTGTGAATCAACAAGGTTATGCCTCATTCCTGCTTCTAAAAGAACCTTGGATTTAAACACTAGAATCCAGCTATCTTGGCACAGTTAGCAGGATTTGAACCTGCACAGAGAGACCTCAATGGATTTTCAATCCATTTTGTTTAGTACTAAAAGTCCCTTCTTTTGCCTTCAAGTGTAACAAATTTTAAACTCGAGAATATCCTGTTGCCAATTACACCAAGAATTGTTGGATTCTGGTGGTTAAATCCAAGGTTCTTTTAGAAGTCGGGAACGAGGGATAACACTTGTTTTATGATCATTCAATGAAGAGTTGATATAACAAAGAGAAAGGAACAGAACAGTGACAGGGGGTCTTACTACTTGAAGAGAGGATCTAAAGATGGCACCTAACAGAAAACAACTACCTATATACCCAGAAGATAAGAATATTCCATAAATAACAATAATTCAATTAAAAAATACAATTTTACTGTGGTAAAATTGACCAATGAGAATATAATAGTCATTTAATGAAAAAAAAGAAGCTTGCTTCAGAATTATACTTTGTATAGTCACTGGAGGCATGTTTAACTGTTATATATAAAAAGGCTACTTCAAATAATGGCATATTGTTTACAGAAGATTGCAGCTCCAGAATAGGCGCAGCCCCATTTGAATTTAGACTGGGCCAGTTTTGACTGGGCCTCTGCAATTTCCTGAGTCCTTCTCACCACCATCCAGCTTGATTTTGGATGGAATGGAGTACTGTATTCCACTTGCATCCCTGCTTGTTCATGCACGGCCTGGAAATCTTTACCAGTGAAGGAGGATCATCAATCGATATGTAATCAGGCAAGGAGTACCAGCATTTAGGAATGTTAAATTCTGGAGTGCAGTAATGGTATCGATACTGGAGTTTCTTTCTAACCACATACACTCAATGGCATTTTGTTAGGTATAGAAGTGAAATCTAGTGTGATCTTCTGCTGCTGTTTCAAGTTTTGATGTGTTGTGCATTCACACATGTTGTTCTGAACAGCACTGTTGTAACACATGGTTATTTGAGTTAATGTCACCTTCATGTCAGCTGGAAACAGACTGACCTCTTTCAGTAACAATGGTTCCTGTATCTCTCATCATTCTCTACAAGCTCTAGAGACTGTCGTGTATGAAAATCCCAGGAGATCAGCAGTTTCTGAGATACTCAAACCACCCTGTCTGCCATCAAGAATCATCCACAGTTAAAGTCACTTTGATCACATTTGTTAACCATTCTGATGTTTGATCTGAACAACAACTGAGCTTCTTGACCATGTCTTCATCCTTTAATACATTGAGTTGCTGTCACATGATTGACTGATTAGACAATTGCATTAACGAGCAAGTATGCAGGTGTACCTAATAAAGTAAATTCTGAGTGTATATTTTCTACAAAGCTCAATACATTTACTTGATTTCCAATAAGATGTGTTGTCCTGATATGCTGGAAACAGGTCTATATAATCAATTTGTCACTCTTGAATTGGTGCCTTGAATTTCATTTGTCTTTTACAATGTATTTGTATGATCACTCCTGTTTTTTAAGCCAAACATTCTTTAACAGTTGTCACAAATCACTTCCTGATTCTGCATTAGGGTGGCTTTTCTGCCATCAGAATTGTGTCTAAACCTTCTTCTTTTCTTTTAACTAGCAAGTGTATTTGCCTTCCATTTTTCAGATCCTTCTTGGACAGCGGCTGAGGATTGGATTCTATTTCTTCATCTCTAACTGCTTCCTAATCTTTATATATTTTTAAAATTTGTCATCGAGTCAATGTTTGTTAAGGATTGATGGAATGGTACATGGTGGTGTGATACCATAGAGGGGATTAGTGTAATGTTATTACAGAACCAGCAACCCAGTTCAATTCCCAGTGTTCTCCCCGTGACCGCATGGGTTTCCTCCAGGTGCTTCGGCTTCCTCCCACATTCCAAAGACGTATGGATTAGTAGGTTAATTAGTCACATGGGCATAATAGGGAGTTGCAAGCTCATTGGGCCAGAAGGGCCTGTTACCGTGCCGACCCACAGTAAAAATAAAAATAAAATAATTCAATTGACAAGAGAGGCCAAAGCCAGCATGGTTTCCTGAAAGGAAAATCCTGCCTGACTAACCTACTGCAAATTTTGAGGAAATTACAAGAAGGGTAGGCAAAGGAGATGCAGTGGATGTGGTGTACTTGGATTTTCAGAAGGCCTTTGACAAGGTGCTGAACATGAGGCTGCTTAGCAAGATAAGATCCCATGGAATTACAGGGGAGTTACTAGCGTGGGTGGAGCATTGGCTGATTGGCAGAAAACAGAGAAAGGGAGTAAAGGGATCCTATTCTGGCTGACTGCTGGTTACCAGTGGAGTTACACAAGGGTCAATGTATGTCAGTGATTTGGACTATGGGATTAATGGATTTGTGGCTAAATTTGCCAATGATACAAAGATAGGTGGAGAAGTGGGTAGTGTTGAAGAAACAGAGAGCCTGCAGAGAGACTTAGATAGTTTAGGGGAATGGGCAAAGATGTGGCAAATGAAATACAATGTTGAAAAGTGTATGGTCATGCACTTTGGTGGAAGAAATAAATGAGCAGACTATTATTTAGAAGGGGAGAGAATTCAAAATGCAGAAATGCAAAGGGATTTGGGAGTCTTTGTGCATAATACCCTAAAGTTTAACCTCCAGGTTGAGTAGGTGGTGCAGAAGATGACTGCAATGTTGACATTCATTTCTAGAGGTATAGAATATAAGAGCAGGGATGTGATGTTGAGGCTCTATAAGGCACTCGTGAGGCCACACTGGAGTATTGTGTGCAGTTTTTGGCTCCTTATTTTAGAAAGGATATACTGACATTGGAGAGGGTTCAGAGAAGATTCACGAGAATGATTCCAGGAATGAAAGGGTTACCGTATGAGGAACATCTGACAGCTCTTGGGCTGTTTTCCCTGGAGTTCAGGAGGATGAGGGGGGATCTCACTGAAACATTCCGAATGTTAAAAGGCCTGAACAGATTAGATATGGCAAAGTTATTTCTTATGGTAGGGGAGTCTAGGACAAGAGGGCACGGCTTCAAGTTTGAAGGGCGTCCATTGAGAACAGAGATGCGGAGAAATTACTTTAGTCAGAGGGTGGTAAATCTGTGGAATTTGTTGTCACGAGTGGTTGTAGAGGGCAAGTCACTGGGTGCATTTGAGGCAGAGATAGATACAGTAGGTTTTTAGATTCGCCAGGGCATCAAAGGGTATGAGGAGAAAGCAGGGGAGTGGGGATGACCAGCAGTAATCCATTTAAAGTTAGGACACCTTTGCAAACAAGCAGTACTTTCTATGTAGCATAGGCTGCCTGCTAGACCATAGAAGGGGGCTGAATGATCAAGAAATATAGTTTGCAAGTGACCATAAGGTATTCTCATTTGGATCAGTCAATCATTTTGATAATTGGCCTACATAAAACCTGGCTAAATGATTTGCATTGTGACTGAATTCAAGGCAGTTTACAGACCAGACTGATGTTGTCATTTAGACATCAAAAATGGTCACAGGCATATTTAATCTATCAATTGTTGAGGTATTTGTAAACACAGAGAGTCAGCCCTCATAACATTTTAAGTGTCTAGGTTCTCTCGTCTTCTAAATCTTTAGACAATCCTTTCTGAATTACTTTGTCCCAGCAAAGGTGTTTGAACAAAGGTGGCTCCACTGTACATGTATAATTCAAAGGAAGCATAGTCAGACTCAACATATTGACGTAAACAATGGCACTATGACTATTGAAATTGTCTTGAATCAGCTGCTGTTACCTTTGATCTTTGGGGTATAAAAGGCATAATGTACTTGGAGTTTGGGAGGAAAGTGTTTCCTCAGAAGAATGCCTGTTTATCATGATTCTATATTACCAGCTTCAGTGCCTCTCTGGTGACTAAGGTTTCAATCATGACAATGTTATTTCTCCTGATTAGGTAAACAGGATGAGTGAAGAACACTAGTTAAGAAGTTAATTATTCAATGACAAACATCTTAATCCTTGGACTGTTTTCTTCTTCTGATAGGCATGCTAATTCTTCTGATGCAAGCATACTAATCCTTTGGAGATCTTATAGAAACATACAAAATTATGAAAGGGGTAGATAAGATCAAAGCAGAAAAGTTGTTTCCACCGGTAGGTGAGACTAGAACTAGGGGACATAGCCTCAGGATTTGGGGGAGTCGGTTTAGGATGGAAATAAGAAGGAACTGCTTTTCCCGGAGGGTGGTGAATCTGTGGAATGCTCTGCCCAATGAAGCAGTGGAGGCTACCTCAGTAAATATATTTAAGATAAGGTTGGATAGATTTTGTATTGTAGGGGAATTAAGGATTATGAGAAAAAGGCAGGTAGCTGGAGATGAGTCCATGGCCAGATCAGCCAAAATCTTATTGAATGGCGGAACAGACTCAATAGGCTAGATAGCCTCCTCCTGCTTCTATTTCTTGATCCTGATGAAGGGTTCCAGCCCAAAACGTTGACTGATCGTTTCCACGGATGCTGCCCGACCTGCTGAATTCCTCCAGCTTGTTGTGAGTGTTCTTATATGATTATTTGGCTAGTCAGACAGTTTTGGGAATAAAGACTAGCAAAATTTAATGGGTCTAAAGTTGATTGAAGAAGTATTTAGGGAAAGTGTATTCAAACAATTGGCACTGCCGGCGACCCTACAGATTTGTTTTACTTGCATGATGCAGCCTCATTCCAATAGTGGTGGCTTCAAAAGTCATAAAATACGTATTCTATTCTTTATTAGCAATTAGTAAACATACAGTCTTCCGGTGATGAAACAAGTATACCCAAGTGTAAGCTAAACAAAATAGAGCAATACTGAGCAGTCAGCAAAAGATAAAACATCTGCCGGTCCCCAGCTACAACAAACTGCAAAGAACAAAGCATGAAAATGTAACTTATTCATTTTGCTTTTATCACATGACCATAATAAACGTAATAAACATGTAACACAGAATACAATGCAGATAGAGAACAGATGTATGGCTCTGACAGACTGAAATTCCTACCTGACTAACTGTCTGCCTGAAATCGGGAGTTAGACCACACCCTTCATTAATTATTGTCAAGCCAACAAAGGTTACTAATATTTCAGCAGAGCTGAAGTTTTTTTTAAGGCTTCAGTCTGTTAGTTCTATGATGACTTTCTCAATCAGTGTTAGATTTTCCTCTAATGTGTCTTCTGTGCAGTATATCTCATCTACATCTGTGCAAATGTCTGGTATTCCCTGTAAAGTCTGAACTCTTGCAGAACATATTTCAAAAACCTTATGGGAGTCTAGTCTATTAATTTTGTCAGCTATTAGGAACAGTAAAAACTGTATAATATCAAACACTTTTCAGGATTGGCTGTGATCAGAAGCTATTACCTATAAGCTAAAGCATGAATTATGTTCTTTACTGTTTAATTTTGCAACTTGTGTTGCAAAGACTTTTGCTGTGCCAAATTAGGTTTAGTGCGCTTATTTAGGATAATAGAGTCAATGACTAATCACCATAGTCCATCAAGTTTTCTTGTTGCAAACATGAGCAAGTTAAATTGAAAATATTCAAAGACACAAACTCTCTGCTTTCTTAAGAGATGCTATGGTTGCTTTTCAGGGTTATGTTCCACTATGCTCAAGAATACGTTACTGTTTCTGAGGAGACAATGGAGGTAGTTGCCTCAATATCAATTATGATAGAGATTTACTTTCCAGGTCCCAAGACGATCGTTGCCAAACTGAGTTTATTAGTACAGGATCATGACCTTTCCAAAGGGCAGCACGGTACATACTGTTTAGCTCAATGCTTTACGGTACCAGCAACCTGGGTTCAACTCCTGCCACTGTCTGTAAAGAGTTTGTATGTTCTCCCTGTAACTATGTAGGTTTCCTCCGGGTGCTCCTGTTTCCTCCCACAGTCCAAATATTTACTGGTTTCTAGGTTATTTGGTCATTGTAAACTGTCCCATGATTAGGCTAGGATTAAATCAGGGGATTGCTCAAAGTTCCAGAAGGACCTATTCAGTGCTATATATCAATTTTAAAGAATGAACAATATATCTGAATTACCTTCAGCCTGCCATTGGCACATGTGCCATGTGACTTCCAGATCGGCTTTCAAACTCCTCGATTCGGACTCTCTGAGGACCACAGGTACTCACATTCAATTCTATGCACCAAGCTTTCAGCCACGAGGAGGTATCTGGTATCTCTATCCAGGTCACTTCCACAACTCCAGAATCCTCTCTCCATTGCCTGCAATGGACCTGTTCAATACTTTGTCCTCTACTGGATCCATGCTTTCAATCGCTGGTTCTTTCCCTTTCTCATGTCCAGTAAGGATCAGAAATCATCCATCTAGAAACTA
The DNA here is from genome assembly GCF_030028105.1 of Mobula birostris. Classification (NCBI taxonomy): domain Eukaryota; kingdom Metazoa; phylum Chordata; class Chondrichthyes; order Myliobatiformes; family Myliobatidae; genus Mobula; species Mobula birostris. The sequence continues at coordinate 87,298,734 of NC_092380.1, read as the reverse complement.
CAGAACCTGCCGTCTCCAATGCCTACAGCCACAGATGTCTGTAGACCACGATCTCATTGACCTCAATGGTTCTAACAATCCCGAGCAGATTCAAAATCTGGATGTGCGTGCCCCGAACAGCTTCAGGGTGCCTATTATGCAAGCTCCACTCTGACTCCAACCTCGACCTTGACCGACAGCACCTCCAGGCTGGGACTTTACATGCTGCCACTGCAACCCTAGTCTCCCCTTCTCCCACCACCACTCTGCAATCCCATGTCTCTCAGGTCCCACTGCCAGTTCCTGAGTCCTTAGAGACTCCATCTTACTCTCAGCCCTGAACATCACCAACCTCCTCTCTCTGCTGAGACCACCAATCCTCTTCCCCATCTCTGATCCCAGCTCCCATCCATTCTGAGTCTTCACAATTCCCTCTGACCCTCTGTGAGGTAGAATGTTCTGTCGTCACCAGGGGCTTACCTTTGTCCCCCTGCACCCACACCTCAGGGAGTTCTGAGTCCGCAGTCATTCCAAACTCTTCTTCTGCCACCTTCGTCTCCATGGCTGATTCTTTGGCAAGGACACTCCAGCTCGCACCAATGACCTGTTCTCCCATCTTCAACCCATCTTGTCTTCCTGGACACCCCACTCTGGTCTTCTACCTGCTCTGGTTCTTTTCATTGCTAACTGCTGATGAGATATAACCGTCTCAACTTTACTACTCCTCTCTCAAATTCAAACCTCACTCCTTCTGAATGCACTGCTCTCCACTCCCTCCACATGAATCCTAACCTCACCATCAAACCTGCAGATAAAGGGGCCTGTAGTAGTCTAACAGACTGACTTCTACCTTGCTGAGGCCCAGCAACAACTCTCAGACATCTCCTCTTAACTACCCCTTGAGCAGGACCCCTTCCAAGGAGCACCAGGCCATTTTCACCTGCACCATCACTGACATAATTATCTCTGGAGTTTCTCATCCACTGTCACTAAACTCATACTTCCTTTACCCCACACGTCCCATTTCTACCACCTTCACAAAATCCATAAAGCTGCCTGTCCAGGTAGACCCATTGTTTCTGCTTGATCCTGTCCCATCAAACTCATATCTGCATACTTTGACTCTGTTTTAGCAGTCTAGTTCTTTTCCTTCTTACCTACGTCCGTGACACTTCACATGCTCTTGATCTTTTCAATCACTTCAAGATCCCTGGCCCTGATTGTCTCATTTTCACCATGGATATCTGGTCTCTATACACCTCCATGCCCCATCACAAGAGCCTTAATCTCTCCACTTCATTCTACATAACATAGCCAACCTATTCCCCTCCACCATCACTCTCCTCTATCTGGTGGAACTGGTCCTCACTCTCAATTATTTCTCCTTCGGCTCCTCACACTTTTTCCAAACCAAAGGTGCAGCACTTGCGTGGGTTCCAGCTATACTTGCCTTTTTGCTGACTATGTGGAACAGTCTATGTTCCAAGCCTACACCGGTATCACTCTCCAACTTTTCCTTCGTAACATCAACAGCTGCATTGATGCTGGTTCTTGCACCCATACCGAGCTCGTCGACTTCATGAACTTTGCTTCAGCTTACACCCTGCCCTCAAATTTACCTGGTCAATTTCCGACACCTCTCTCCCCTTTCTCGATCTCTCTGTCTCTATCTCTGGAGACAGTTTATTTACTGATATCTTTTATAAACCCACTCATTCTCACAGCTACCTGGTCTGTACCTCTTCACACCCTGTCACTTGTAAAAATGCCATCCCTTTTTCTCAATTCCTCTGTCTCCACCACATCTGGCCTCAGGATGAGGCTTTTTCATTCCAGAACTAATGGGATGTTCTCCTTCTTCAAAGAAAGGGGCTTTCCTTCCTCCACTATCAACGCTGCCCTCAACTGCATCTCTTTCATTTCACGCATGTCTGCCCTCACACCATCCACCTGCCACCCCACTAAGGATAGAGTTCTTGTTGTCACCTACTGCCACATCAGCCTCTATGTCCAGCACATAACGTCCAGTATTTCCAATGTGATCCCACCACCAAGCACATCTTTCCCTACCCCCTACTTTCCGCTTTCCACAGGGCTTGCTTCCTATGCGACTCCCTTGTCCATTCGTCCCTCCCCACTGATCTGCCTGCTGGCACTTAGTCTTGGAACCAGAACAAGTGCTACACCTGCTCCAACACTTCCTCCCTCAGTACCATTCAGGGCCCCATACAATTCTTCCAGGTGAGGCGACACTTCACCTTTGAGTCTGTTGGAGTCATTTACTTTATCCGGTGCTCTCTGTGTGGCTCCCTTCTCCAGCCCTTTATCTCTTTCATCAATTAACTTCGCAGTTCTTTACTTCACCCCTCCCCTCTCCTGGTTTCACCCCCACCAACTATCCCTCCCAATTGACCAAGTACTGGAGACCCCTGCCTCAGCTGCGCACATCCAGTATTGGCCGGACGGTGTAAGCTGGGTGGTCGTCAATAACTCGGGCGGGCGGAGGAGGTTCAGCAGATGGGCACAAAGGGCTGACAGACACAGGTTTCAGTTGGGAGACATGGAACGTGGGATGAATGTGCATGGATCTGGGCAGTTTGATTCTGACCTCCGAGGGGGTGATAATGCTCTCAATCTTGAATGGCCCGAGGTAGCGAAGGGCAAGTTTCTTCGATTCATTCTTGAGGGGATGTCTTTAGAAGAGAGCCAAACCTTCTGACCAGGCCGATAATTAGGTGCAGGAATTCGATGGCGATCAGCATTCCTCCGGTTGCGGTCAGCTGAGCGGAGCAGTGCCGCGCGTGCATCCTTCCAGATCTTGCGGCACCGGCGGAGATGGCCTTGAACTGAAGGCACTACAATGTCATCTTCATGTGCAGGAAACAGAGAGGGGGTCGGTAACCGAGGGAGCATTCGAAGGGAGACATTCCAGTGGAGTGCTGACCAGGGAGTTGTGGGCGTAGTCTACCCGAGTGAGATGGGTGCTCCAGGATGACGGGTTGTTGGCAGTTATGCTACGCAGTGCTTCTTCCAAATCCTGGTTTGATCGTTCTGTTTGATCATTAGTCTGCAGATGGAAGCTGGAAGACAGGCTTACTGAAGCTCCAAGGGCTTGACAAAAGGATCTCCAGACTTGAGAGATGAATTGGGAGCCCCAGTCAGAAAAGATGTCAGAGGGAATTCCATGAAGGTGGAAGACGTGATAGACAAGGAGGTTGGCTATTTCATGGGCTGTAGGGAGTTTGGGAAGGGCTACGAAGTGCATGGCTTTGGAGAAGCGGTCCACCACAGTGAGTACAGCAGTATTCCCATGTGAAGGGGGTAGTCCAGTAACGAAATCCAGAGCAATGTGGGACCAAGGGCGGCAAGGGACAGGTAGGGACGTAGCAACCCAGGAGGTGGTCGTTGGGAGGCTTTTCCGCGGGCACATACAGTACAGGCGGAGATGAAGGAGCGAGAGTCAGCATCCATAGTGGGCCACCAGAAGTGTCACTTCAAAAGCGACAGAGTTTGATCGATTCCAGGATGGCAGGTGAACCGGGAAGAATGCCCCCACTGGAGAACTTGATACCGGACAGAGTCGGGCACAAAGAGGCGATTGGAGGGTCCATTGCCTGGGTCACGTTGGGTCCTGATGAAGGGTCTCGGCCTGAAACGTCGACTCTACCTCTTCCTAGAGATGCTGCCTGGCCTGCTGCGTTCACCAGCAACTTTGATGTGTGTCACGTTGAGTCCATTGGGCTTCTTTGACTATGGATTCAATCTCCCAGGAGAGGGAGGCCACAACACAGGATGGTATCAAAGTTGGAAGGACTCTCCTCGGAGACGTATTGACGAGAGAGAGCATCTGGCTTCCCGTTCTTAGAACCAGGATGATAGGTGAGGGTGAATTTGAAACAGCCAAAAAATAGTGACCAGTGGCCTTGGCGGGAGTTAAGGCGTTTAGCTGTTTGGATGTATGTCGGGTTCTTATGATCCAGCCAGATGATGAATGGATGTTCTGCTCCCTCCAGCCAGTGCCTCCACTCCTCCAAGGTGAGTTTGATGGCCAGCAACTCCTGATTCCCAACATTGTAGTTCCGTTTGGCGGGGGATAGACAGCGAGAAAAGAAGGCGCAGGGATGGAGCTTTTGGTCTGGGATGGAGCGTTGGGAGAGGACCGCTCCCACCCCAGAGTCGGAGGCGTTGTCTTCCACAATGAATTGGCAAGATGGGTCAGGTTGGACCAGGATGGGAGTGGAGGTGAAACGCCTCTTCAGCTCTGAGAAGGCTGATTCCGCTTCGGGGGTCCAGTGAAAAGGGGTCGCAGGAGAGGTGAGCTGAGTAGGGGGCGCTGCCACTCGGCTGTAGTCCCCGATGAAGCGATGGTTGAAGTTTGCGAACCCCAGAAATCGCTGGAGTTGTTTGAGCATCGTGGGTTTTGGCCACTCCACCACCGCCCGGATCTTTTCAGGATCTGCCCTTACCTGCCTGCTCTCAATGATGTACCCCAGGAAACTGTCAGAACGGTCATGGAACTGGCACTTCTCTGCCTTAATAAATAGCTTGTTCTCCACAAGCCTCTGAAGGACCTGACTGACATGATAGGTGTGCTCCTGAAGATTAAGGGAGAAAATTAAGATGTCGTCCAAATAAACGAAAACAAAACAGTTAATAAAGTTTCTAAGGATGTCGTTTACTAGGGCTTGGAAGACAGCGGGGGCATTTGTGAGTCCAAACGGCATGACCAGATATTCAAAATGACCGAAGGGGTGTTAGAACATAGAAGGTAGAATAGTGCAGCACAGTACAGGCCCTTCAGCCTACAATGTTTTGCCGACCCTTAAACCCTGCCTCCCATATAGTCCCTCACCTTAAATGTTAAAAGCTGTTTTCCATTCATCACCCTCCCTTATCCTGACCGAGTGATAGGCATTCCGCAAGTCCAACTTAGAGAAAATTGTGGCTCCATGAAGAGGTTCGAATGCCCAATTGATATGGGGTAGTGGATACTTATTCTTTATGGTGATATTGTTCAGGCCATGGTAGTCAATGCAAGGGTGCAGTGAGCCGTCTTTTTTCCCCACAAAGAAGAAACCTGCACCTACAGGGGAAGATGAGGGTCGGATAATGCCAGCCGCGAGGGAGTCATTTACGTAAGTCTCCATTGCTTCTTTTTCTGGTCGGGACAGGTTGTACAGCCGACTGGTGGGTAGTGAGGCTCCGGGGAGAAGGTCAATAGCACAATCGTAAGGGCAACGTGGAGGCAGAGAAAGGGCCCGTTGCTTGTTAAACACTTCTCCCACATCGTGATACTCTACGGGAACCATGGACAAGTCAGGGGGCTCAGAGGCGGACGAGGTCGCGTTGATCTCCATCGGGGAAAGGGCTGATTGCAGACAAGTAGAACGGCAGTAGGAACTCCAGTTGACTATCTTCCCAGTGGGCCAGTCAATCTGGGGGTTATGACGGCTTAACCAGGGATAACCAAGAACTGTAGGGGCTTGAGGAGAGGAAGTTAGATTGAATCGTACCTGTTCCCGATGGTTTCCAGAGAGAAGGAGAAACAGGTGCTCTGTGCAGTGTGTGACTCGGACCAGTAGTCTACCGTCCAGTGCCCGGACTTCGAGGGGGGGTACACAATGGCTCATAAGGAATTCCGGCTTGGAATGCTAAATTTTCATCCAAGAAGTTTCCCTCTGCGCCGTAGTCCACTAGTGCTAACAGAGGCAGGGACTATTGCTTGTAACACAAAGTGGCTTGAAACTGCATCCGGGATCGGAGGACGAAAGGGAATGTTGTCTGGCTCACCGGGGTCCCCCCTGCTACTGGTGAGCCTTCCCTCTTTTGGCCGAAGGGGTCAGGTGGCAAGGAAGTGGCTGGACTGGCGCAATATAGACACTCACCTACTCTCAATCTCTGGACTTGTTCAGCAGGGGAGAAAGGCGGTTCTGTCCCAGCTGCATGGGTTCCTCTCCTGGGGTGATGGAAACGACAGGACTGGGAGCTACTCGGGGTGCGGAAGGAGGAGAGAGGCTTGTTCTGGTGAGAGGCAGAAATGAGTGCCGAGAAGCGGCTAAAGGTGGTGGATGACCAGTTCTTTCTCTATGGCGTTCTCAGAGGCGATTGTCCGACCTGGTGGCTAGGGAGATCAGGGAATCCAGGCTGTCAGTGTCGTCTCTCGCCGCCAACTCGTCTTTCACCACATCGCTGAGACCATTCCGAAAAACCACCTGGAGTGACTCATCATTCCACCCCCAGTCAGCCGCTAATGTCAGGAACTCCACGGAATATTCGGCAATACTGCGTGAGCCCTGGTGGAGAATGAGTAGACGCTTGGCAGCATCTTTACCACGGACGGGGTGGTCAAAGATCTTTCTCATTTCCGCGATAGAAGTGGCAAAAGAGAAGCAGATATCCGTTGGTTATCCCAAACTGCTGTGGCCCACGCTAATGCACTTCCCCGTAACAACCAAATGATATAAGCAACCTTTGACTTATCTGTGGAGTAAGTTGACGACTGCTGTTCAAACACCAGGGAGCACTGAAGGAGGGAGGCCTGGCACTTCCCCATATCTCCAGCGTAGTGCTCCAGCTCAGGTATGTGAGGCTCTCTTGGTGGGGGCGTTGGCGAAACGTGGGGAGGGGGTTGCGACTACAGGCTGTCTTGGCTGGTTAGACAGGGTTCCAGGAGTGGGTTGAGTGAAATGAGTGGAGACACGGTCCACCTCATTACCGATCTGCATGACATGAGCGGACAGGGAATGGAGGTTCTCCATGACCTCCGCAGGAGTTGGTCGTGCTGTCCCGGTAGGGAACACTGGCTGGCAAGGGCTTGTTGAAGGGTATTTGTGTCCGCTGGGTCCATGGTGGTCCGGTCATTCTATTGCAAGGAACGGGGTGAAACCAAATGCAGAACACTGGCATGGAGATTGAGTTAGGATGCAGAAGGGAGTGTGAGAGTGGCTGGAGCTGAATGGCAAACAGGAGGGTGAACAAGAAAGCAGGAGGCAGGCAGGGCTTATTTTGACATGGAGCGTAGAAAGGCAAGTGGTAGACAATACTTTTCTTGACACGGAGAGACAGAGTTACACAGGTAAACCTTGGTACTGAAGTAAAACTTAGAATCCTTATCTTGACACGGAGAGACAGAGTTACACAGGTAAACCTTGGTACTGAAGCAAAATTTAGAATACACAATCCTAAGCGGCTGGGAATGTTAATCACCACGCTGGCTAAAACAACGATCTGGCAACTAGTGGGTGCAAAACTGGGGGTCTTATGCCACAGGTCTTGATGAAAACCAGGTGTACCGTCATCAAAGGGAATTAGGAGAAAATGGGGAATTGACGGTCGGGACTGTGACACTAACCTTTAGATCAGAATATGGATTGTAGATTAAATTTAAAATGTAGCATGGAACAGTAAAATGCAGACCAAACATAGTAGGAAACAGACACTTAACTGATTTTTCTGTATATGCATGCTCCAACCAACATCCCACTGTGTGAGCATGACAGTAATTAACACTTACTTTCAACTGCTATGCCAGCTGGGATCTCTCAGTGGCCAATCATTTTAATTCCATTCCCTATTCCCACACTGACATGGCTGGCCTTGGATTCCTCCACTGCCAATTTGAAGCTAAATGCAAATTTGAGGAACAACAGTTCATATTCTGTCTGGGCAGTCTCCAAACTGGTAGCATAATCATCAAATTCTCAAACTTCTGGTAACCTGTTCCCTTCTACAGTATTTCCTCTCTCCTCTTGATCCTCCTGGCCCCCATCATCCCATCTCTTCCCCCCACCTATCTTCTCCAGCTGCCTAAGAGCCACACATTCCTCCTATTAGTTCCCGTCTTCATCTCCTTCAGATTCCATCATCTTCAGCCTTTGTCACTTTCACCTGTCACATCACAGCTTCTGTCATATATCCATCTCTCCTCCTTCCTCATCTGGCTACATCACCCCCTCACCTACATCCACCTATCACCTACCTTGCTCTGCCACCTCCACCTTTTTATACTGGCAGTCACCTCTTTATCTTTCTGTCCAGATGAAGGGTCTTGACCCAAAACATCCCTTCATGGATGCTGCCTGACCCAATGGGTACTTCCAGCATATTATGCGCTGCAACATGGATACTATTGCTTTTCTTAATCATATTTAATGAATAGGTGATTAGAAGTTTAAACAGTTATTGCTGTAACTGGTAAATTTCATATTGCTGATTGGAAGTTTAAAGAAGCATTCTGTTGTGCTTGAAGGCATTGAGTTTAGTAATAACCATTTTGGACCTGACAGTAAATAATCATCACAGAGTAAAAAAGATTTTTCAATCATTTAAGGAATGATTCTTGGTGCCAGACAGGGTGGTTTGATTATCTCGTATATTGCTGATCTCTTGGAGTTTTAATGCATGCACAACAGATTCTAAGCTTTACAGAATTGTGTGAAAAACACAAAAAAAGTGAGTGGCAGCTCTGTGGCCAAAAATACCTTCTCTGAGAGGTCAGAGGAGAATGGCCAGACTGGTTCAAGCTGACAGGAAGGGAACAGTAACTCAAATAATCATGCATTATTACTGTGGTGTGCGGAAGAGCATCTATCCCAGTAAGACACTGGGAAAGACAAATTTCTTTTCATTTCTGCACTCAGTGGCCACTTTATTAGGTACAGGAGATACCTTTCCTGCATAAGTAAGGCACTGGGATAGAAAATATTATTTTTTAACAATACACCCAGAGGCCACTTTATTTTGTACAGGATGTACCTAATAAAGTGGCCACTGGTTGTATTCATGAAAATAAATTTGTCTATGCCAGTGCCTTATTATGCAGGAAAGATAATGTAAAAAGGGGTTCCAAAATAACATCTCTTTTTATAAAAATAATGAAGGAATGTTGTTAACAATTGGTCATGTGAAGGCTGACTGACGTATAACAAAATTATTAGAATCAAATGCTCAAGAGCAGTTCGTGAAATGGACCTAGAAATAGTAAAATTAATAAAATGATTTTTAATAATAAAAATCGTGCTTGGTGCATCTCAACATGAATTATGTTCCATATTAAATGTTAAGCTTGATTACAGGCAATACGAATGACCTGTACTGAAGCAGATAAGACTGACATTCTACAGATGCCTCTAAATCTAGGCACTGATTTGAACAGTGAAATTACCTTGAGTGAGAATTTAAAGATAAATAGAATCGGTAATTAAATCCATGTAATACCATATAGCAGAAGTAGGCATGGCTTTGCAAACAAATTGCAAAGACAAAAAAAATTAATCATGCAAAGCCAAACCTGACAGATTTATTTTAGGTAATAGAATCTCTATTAAATATCTTGTCTGAGCTACTAACACTTTGCTTATAAAGTGCAAATCTTACTTTAAAGTCATTGATTCATGTCCCAATTTTTACTAGCAGCAAGCTCACGCATATTTCATGTTGGTTGCTAGACCATAGCTTATTCTGTTATAAATTATACTGTTGTGTGACCAATTATTAGTTGGCTTCCCTGACTGACTAATACCAACAAATTCACACAATTTTTAGTGCAGGATCATACTTCTTTGCTTGATGTTTGGTCTCAAGGTATTTGAAAGGTATTGTAGTAGAGCTTTTCTATCACTGCAAAATTGTTCATTTAAGATAACAAAACCATTTATAATTTCATGGAAAACATTTTTTCTTAGAACATTTTCATACCTTCTGCAAAAGCACTGACTCCACTGGGATACAGATCCAAATCATACTCCAGCAGTTCTAACATGGCGAGTCTTGACAAGTGTCAAGAGGCTATTTATCCATGGTATATCAAAGTAGAATTGATCTTGCCATTCCTGAATGTTCCCTTCCAACAGCAATGACTGGATTTCATTTTTTTTTCAGTGATTTGAACGGATTCTTGCTTTCTCTTCCTGACAGCAATGTCATTGAGACCATTTTAAACCATCTTCACCTCATATGAGTATGGGCAGCAAGTACCACTCACCACACACTGCCCGATTTTACCTCCTGCCCAAGATCCACAAACATGCCTGTCCTGGTAGACCCATTGTTTCTGCTTGTTTCTTCCCCACTGAACTTGTATCTGCATATCTCGACTCAGCTTTATCCCTCCTGGTTCAGTCCCTTCCTACCTACCTCCATGACACTTCACATACTCTTGATCTTTTCAATGATTTTAAGTTCCCTGGCCCCAGTCATCTTATTTTAACTATGGATGTCCAGTCCCTATACACCTCCATTCCCCACAAGGAAGGCCTCAAAGATCTCCGTTTCTTTCTGGATCCCAGAACCAACCCATTCCCCTCCACCACCATTCTCCTCTGTCTGGCGGAACTTCTTCTCGCTCTCAATAATTTCTCCTTCGACTCTTCCTACTTCCTTCAAACAAAAAGTGTAGCTATGGGCACTCACATGGATCCTAGGTATGCCTGCCTGTTTGTCAGCTATGTTCCAAGCCTACACCGGTATCACTCCCCAGCTTTTCCTACGCTACATTGATGACTGCATTGGTGCTGCTTCTTGCACCCATGTGGAGTTGATTGACTTTATCAATTTTCCCTCCAACTTCCATTCTATCTTCAAACTTACCTGGTCTATTTCTGACACCTCCCTCCCCTTTCTCAATCTCTTTGTCTGGAGACAGTTTATCTGCTGATGTCTATTATAAACCCATTGATTCTCAGAGCTACCTGGGCTATACCTCTTCCCACCCTATCACTTGTAAAAACTCCAGCCTCTTCTCTCAATTCCTTTGTCAGCACCACATCTGCTCTCAGGATGAGGCTTTCATTCCAGAACTAATGAGATGTCATCCTTCTTCAAAGAAAGGGGATTTCCTTCCTCCACCATCAATGCTGCCCTCAACTGCATCTCTTCAATTTCTTGCATGTCTGCCCTCACTCCATCCTCCCACCACCCCACCAGGGATAGGGTTCTTCTTGTCTTCACCTAATACCCTACCAGCCTCCATAACTTCCACCATCTCCAATGGGATCCCACCACCAAGACATCTTTCCCTCCTCCCCACCCCGCCACACTTCCTGCTTTTCGCAGGGATCACTCCCTATGCGACTCCCTTGTCCATTCATCCCTCCCCACTATCTCCCTCCGGGTACTTATCCATGCAAGCGGAACAAGTGCCACCCCTGCCTCTGCACCTCCTCCCACACTACCATTTAGGGCTCAAACAGTCCTTCCAAGTGAGACAAGACTTCACCTGTAAGTCTGTTGGGGGTCATCTACTGTATCCGGTGCTCCCGATGTGACCTCCTCTATATCAGTGAGACCCGACGTAGATTGGGAGACTGCTTCACCGAGCACCTACGCCCTGTCTGCCAGAAAAAGTGGGATCTCCAAGTGGCCACTCATTTTCATTCCACTTCCCATTCCTATTCTGACATGTCAATCCATGGCCTCCTCTACTTTCACAATGAGGCCACACTCAGGTTGGAGGAGCAACATCTTAGGTGGTCTAGGTAGCCTCCAACGTGATAGCATGAACATCGATTTCTTGAACTTCTGATAATATCCCCCTTCATCATTCCCCATTACCATTTCCCTCTGTCATCTTAACTCCTTACCAGCTCATCACTTCCCTTTGATGCTCCTCCACCTTTTCTTTCTTCCATGGCCTTCTACCCTCTCCAGTTGTTGCCTTCTCCAGCCCTGTGTCTCTTTCACCAATCAACTTCTCAGCTCTCGACTTCACTGCTCCCACATTTTAATTTGACTCCTCATCTTTTTTCTCCAGTCCTGATGAAGGGTCTTGGCCCAAAATGTCCATTGTACTCTTTACCGCAGATGCTGCCTAGCCTGCTGTGTTCCTCCAGCATTGTGTGTGTGTGTTGGTGGGAAGCAAGTATCATGATTACATACAGAATGAGTTCTAAACGATGAGGAATAGAAACAAAAATTTTACCTCTGATGAAGATGGCGGAGTTTGTTATCAAAACAACAGTTAAAATCAATACCTACATCCAGTTGGAAGCCCAAGAAGAGTTTATTCATCAGATAAAGCACTAAATCCATTTTTTATAAGCAACATTTGTTGGAAATGCTTGGTGAATTAATCATTTGGAAGGACCACACATAACAGAGATCATTCTGTTAAAAAAATATACTAACTTCAGAAATTGTTTTTGGCCTGAAATGTTGACTTCCACTTTCAACAGATATTGATTGACCTGCTGACTATTTCCAGCCCTCTCTATTTTCCTTTCAGATTTCCAGCAATGCCGGCAGCACAGTAGCGCGGTGGTTAGCACACTGCTTTACAGTACTAGTGACCTGGGTTCCATTTCCACCACTTCGCTGTCTGTAAGAAGTTTGTACGTTCTCCCTGTGACCGAGTGAGTTTCCTTGAGGTGCTCCAGTTTCCTCCCACAGTCCATAGTCATTGGTTAACTGGTCACTGGAGTTGCGGGTAGTGAGGCTCAAAGGGCACGAGGGGCCTGTTCCACGCTGCATCTCAATAAATAACCAAGTAAGTTAGAGTCATAGTCAGGAGGTGCAACATGTTAGATTAATGAGAACTGACCTTCTATTTAAATTGGTGCGGCCCAGTCCATCACAGGCTAAGCCCTCCCGACCACTGAGCAAATCTACAAGGAGCACTGCCACAACAAAGCAGCATCCATCATTACGGACCCCCCACCACCCAGACCAAGGTCTTTTCTTGTTGCTGCCATCAGGAAGGACGCCTTAGGTCACGCACCACCAGGTTAGGAACAAATATTACCTTTCCCAAACGAACTCTTGAACCAACTTCACTCACCTCATCACTGGATTGTTCACAGAATACATCATATGGAGTCACTTTCAACTTATGTTCTAAGTATTATTTATTTATCTTTCTATTTATTTACTTATTTAATTTTTATTTACACGCTTTGTCTTCTATTGCATATGAAATGCTTTGTATACAGCTTTTCACTGATTGTGTTGTGTTTCTTTGTTTTACGATGAATGCCTGTAAGAAAATTAATCTCATTAGTATATGATAACATACTATATACATACTTTGAGAATAAATTTAGGTATTGAAATTTGAACACAGTAATTAGTTTTGGAACTGAAAGGACAGTTGCATGAATAAGCACAGTGTTTAAATAATGCTGTTCACCACTTCACAGCAGGAGACGACTTAAGTGATAAGCTTTGGAAACCGGCATGATCACGAGACATTTGTGGATGTATTAGTTAAAACTATTGCAATAGGCATACAGTATATTAATTGTCCTGCATCGCAACCCCAAGGATGAACGGGGGAAAAAAAGATTCCAGATTGTCTAGTATGCTATTTTACGCACAAAGAGAGACACAGCCAAATTTGCTCTAGGTGTCTGCTTTTAGAACCTTTTAGACCATCCATGTGAATTATGCAGTCCTAAAAAAAGACAATTTCAGTTGAGATGTGCTGCTAATTTAAATATATAATTCCATTGCTAGCCCAAAACATTTCCATTTGATATCCAGACAGCTGCAGATTGTCCTGGATTGCTGACCAATTTGTAATCTTACAGGGATAAATGTCACAGAAAGCAATGATGCCTCTCAAATTGTTCCAATTCTTCATTTGTTGTTCCAAGCTCAAGGTGCTCCAGGACATTCCTGCTTTGAAACATCTACTGCCATATCCAGTAGCAGACAATCCAGCTTGCTTTATCTTGCTTCTCCTCTGTTCCATGAAAGCAGGCACCAAGTTCACAGCAGTGAAAAGTTATTTTTATAATATGCATTTAGATTTGTTTTGACATCATTATCTTATTTCCATATCTCTACTTATTTTTAAGTATGTATTCCATTCCCTCTGAAGGGTTGCTATTAAGTGTGTGTGTATGTGTCCACCAGCTTATCCACTGGTGCATTTCAAGTCCTTTCTACCATTGCGTAATTACATTCACTTCATGACACTCAGTTCTTTCGATATACCATTTATCATCCGTGACCCTCATACACAAAAATTCAACCAATTATTTTTGCTTCTTTTTCTTCATCTAATGCTTCAATAAGTCAAAACCACAATTTAGACTTTGCTCCAAGACAAATAACATTGGCTTCTCTCACTCCTGAGGCTACTCTGTCAAATCTTTTTCCAAAACATACATAACTTTTCGAAAAGTACTCAGATTGGGAATAATATTCCAGATGAAGCAAAAGAACAACTCAGATCCTCCACTGGCTTCAAGCCATGCTAGCTCATCAGTAAGCAGTCTGACGGCAGCTCTTAAGTAAAATGGGTCTTGGAAAGCAATCGCCTGCCGGCAAGCTTAATGCCAATGTTTTGGCTGGGATATTATTGAGCCTTTGCAATTGTAACTGGTAACCTCCGGACAGAGCATTACAAATAAGTACCACCCACCACCCCCCAAAGCCCTGACTTGCTATCCGTCAATAAGATTGAATGATCATGATTTTCCTGATATCCATGATCATTAATACTATTAAAAACACTATTGTGAATATGATGAAAAAATAATTTGATTAAATTATAATTCAGTACTTAAAAGCTATAAATCATCAAATCAGCAAGCACTCATCAAAGGATATGAACTAAAATGCCACAGTTGTCACAGATTTTATGAAGTCAGTCATGGACAAATGTGCCCCTGCAAGATCATATGGAATCATTTCATTTGGAGAAGACTCCTTCTTTTGCAGCCCTTTACCTTCTCCGCCTATACCTCCAAGCTTCATACTTCATCCCCCCTTCCCCACCCGCCTGGCTTCATCTATCACTTACTGGCTTGTACTCCTTCCCCTCCGCTCACCTTTTTATTCTGTCATCTTCCCCCTTCCTTTCCAGTCCTGATGAAGAGTCTCAGTCTGAAGCACTGATGGTCTATTCACTTTTATAGATGCTGCCTGAACTGCTGAGTTCTTCCAGCATGCTGTGTGTGTTGCTCTCGATTTCCAGCATCTGCAAAACCTCTTGTGTTTTAGATCTACCCCAACCAGGAGTCCTGCATCAAATACAAGATCTGCAGTCTGCTGAGGACCAGATCAGTGACATTCAGATCTGGTGAACAAGTAAAATACAAAGGGTCTACGTATGAACTCCAGAAAGCCATCTCACATGTGAAGTGGCAATCCTGGACCAAACTGGTATCACAGAAAGATGCTCAGTGGCTTGAATGCTCCTCCAACAAAATAAAACCAAGTGATATATATGAAAACAAAGTCTCACTCCCAGATGAGCTCAATGTCTTTTATGCTCACTCACGTCCATCCCCTGCCACTTTCAAATTTCTGGCATATTGCTAGTACCTTCCACAGTGAAATACTTATTAAATTTGTCCACCATTTCTTTATATTCCATTACTATCTCTCCAGCATCATTCTTCAGCAGTCCAGTATCCACTCTCACCTCTCTTTTGCTCTTATGGAGTCATAAGTAGCTAGCCATCTGGACACAAGCTGGGGTCTGATCAGCCCCGGCTGGGTCACCTGGAGGAGGTTGTATAATGTTGAAAGACCCGAAACACCCGATGATTCCAGGAACATCACTGAAGATGTGTCCAGAAGCATCAATAGATGTATGTACACGGCTTAATGGCTAGCTTATACTTCTTCATCTTTGGAATGTGTCTATCCTGTGCCTTCCTAATTGCTGCCAGAAACTCCAGCCACTGCTGTTCTGCAGTCAGCCCTGCTATTGTCCCCTTCCAATCAACTTTGGCCAGCTCTTCTCTCATGCCTCTCATCGAGCACATCTACAAGGAGTGCTGATTCAGGAAAGTATGATCCATCATCAAGAACCTCCACCATCCAGGCTATGTTCCTTTCTCACCACTGCCATCAGGAAGGAGGTGCAGGAGCTTTAGGACCCACACCACCAGGTTCAGAAACAATTAGAACCCCTTGACTATCAGGTTCTTGAACCAGCAGGGATAACTTCACCCCAACACTGAACCCTTCCCACAATCTATGGACTCACTTTCAAGGACTCTTTATCTTGTGTTCCCAATATTTACTGCTTGCTTGCTTATTTATTTATTTATTTATTATTTAGTTTGTTTTTTTCATTTTGTATTTGTATAGTTTGTCATCTTTTGCACATTGGTTGTTTGTTCATCTTGTGTGCAATCTTTTCCTTGATTTTATTGTGTTTCTTTGTATTTAATGTAAACGCCCAGAAGAAAATAACCCTCAGGGTTGTATATGGTAACATATATGTACTTCAAAAATAAATTAACTTTGAACTTTGATACCTTTAATGACCTCAAGTGAAAACAAAGAGACTACTATCTACTGAAGCTTCTTTCCATAATTTTCTTCCAACTGAAATTAAACCTAAATTCCCGCTAACTTGCAGGCAATAAATAGTGTGGTGCAGTTGTATGGAACTCTGAGAGGAAAGGATTGATAATTCCATTCAAGATCACAAAACATCTGTGTAGACACATATGGTAGAAGCCAATAGTTCCATGTGTAATTATTACCTATTAATCAGAACATTCAAGCCAATTCCTTATGTGTTCTTTGCTTTGGTGCTCCCTCCCTTCATTTACAAAATCCAGGATCCCATTTATGTTATTAAGAATGTTGCTGCACAAGCAGCCCACACTGGCTTTCATGCACTCACCATTCTCCACCATTTGCTTTCATTTGGTTTGCCCGTATTTTCCACTCAGCATCTTCCACCTCACATATTTCTGCAGTTAATTTCAAGTTAATTTCAAGTTCTTGGTGCCCACTCATTCTACTCTTGTTCTACTGTTAAATTCTTTTCAAATTGCCGCACTCGTGTGTCCAGCTTAGCGTTATCGGGAGATTCCAACACTAAGTCTTGTAGTTCCAAACTTAAGTCACTTAATTATTTCAAAATTAAACATTTTTGTGGTGGAATGAATGAGACTTGATAAGGAACATCCTGCAGGGTTAGTTTGGAATTTAAGAAATGATGTACAACACTTTATTATCTTGAAAATTCTGTTGCCATTTTGGAAATGTGATAGCTCCTGACTGAAATGACCATCCTACACAGTTGAATTAACTTGTACCTTTTATTTTCAGTATAGCCTAGACATAGTGCAATGTGATCCTCGAGAAATTCAGCAGGGGTATTAGAAGTGCAATTTTTACAGGTCCCTGAAATATAATTTTCAATTTAACACACCTACCTGTTAAAAAAAATTACATCAATAACCACTTAGTAGATACATGTCCCTACTGTGTCTCCTCTCTCTCTCTCTCTCTCCCCACATCTCCCCATCTTCTCCCATCTCCCCCCCGTCTCTCCCCATTTCCCCATCTCCCCCAACCTGTGAGGTTTGGCTACCAGTTTCAGCGTCTAAAAAACACCCTGTGCTATTATCACAGATACAGCCATGGTAGAGAAATACTGAGTGTAACTGACAAACACCAGAATCAATATCAGAACATTTTGTATCAGTATTCAGTCTATTAGTGTCCGATAGCAGTCTTGAGAGATGAGTATAAATGATCTGTGCCATGTTAACTCCTGCAACTCTATAAAAGGAATATTTTGAACATATACAGTGCTGTGCAAAACCTTAGGCACATACATATAGCTCAGTTGCCCAGGACTTTTGCCTAGTAGTGTAGTAATTTTATGTATTGCACTGTAGTACTGCCACAAAAAACAAATTCCATGACATATGTGAGCGATGATAAACCTGATTCTGATACGGCTCTCTATTGTGGACAAAGATTGGGAAGGGAGTAGGGATAGGGGAGGGAGTGGGAAGTACCAGAGCTACATTCTATACTAATTAATAATCAAATTGTTTGGAATCAAATGACCCTGTGTGGTGTCGCAGGGCTGGTTGTGTCTGCACCCTCGCCACCCCCTGCCTGGCACTCTTTCTCTGCCACATGTCCCACACCACTCCCATGGCACTCAATCCTTGCCATTCCTAACATACTTTGCTCCCACCAGTTTAACAAGGCTCACTCTTCACTCTGCGTTGACAAATACAGTATTCTGCAAAATTCTTAGGAACCCTATCTATATATGAGAACATAAGAAATAGGATCAGGAGTTGGTCAGCTGGCCCATTGAGTCTGCTCTGCCACTCAATAAGATTATGGCTAATCTGACCATGGACTAATCTTTATCTACCTGCCTATTCCTCAAAACCCTTAATTTCCCTACTATGCAAAAAAAAATATGTGCCTGAGACTTTTCTACAGCATTGTACTTCTCTATGACTACCAAAGAATTGTCTGATGTTTAAAGAGGTGACCTAATTGTCCCTGACAATGCTTTTATGGGCGCAGCAACAAGAAAGATATCATTCTGTGCACAGCTAGGCACCAAATATCTGATCTACAGTGGTATACTTTGCATCCAGATGGATCCTGTCAAAACTCCTGAACTGCAAAGTACTGCAAGAATAAGTAACTTGTTAGTTTTCAAATTTACTCCTTGAAAACCATCAATTTCCAATTGTGTAGATATCTATCAACATGAATATGTCCTGAAGCTGGGTATTGATTTGCTTGGGAAAATATTACAGCACAGAGGAATGATAGATTCGAAGACTTAGGGAAAATTGGCCTTAATTTTGTGCGTCTTAAAACAGAGCACATTTTATTGTTCAATAGAATATTAGCGTGAAGAAGCATGAGTTAACTTACAAGATGAGTCAATCCTTCGTGCGGTACTGTATTATAAGCTAAATTGTGTCGAAGACTATGATTTCATTTTTTTTGTCTATCCCTGTGACTTGGTAGCAAAACATAATTGCTTAATGAATTAACAATTCTTCAAATCATAAAAGCATGTAGAAATCATTCAAATGCAATATTCATTCTATTAGGCATCTTCCAAATTGTCTTCCCAATTACTGCAGTTTGCATTTCATTGCTCTCCCACCTTGATGTTAATGATACGTAGTGTACAATTGAAATTATTGCATGATAATCATAATACAGAGCAGAATGTTGCACTTTTTAAGACAGGAAATTACCTCTGAAGGCTAATAAAAGTATGTGGTACAGCCACGTATTTTAATTGCTACCAAAGATTTTTATTCTACCATAAAACATGGTGATATTTTGGTCATCATTAGTCAAAATTATTTAATTTTAAGAGCATAGGAGTTGCTTATTAATGGCTATTGTGCTGGCCAAAAATAACTACAGTTTACAAATCAGAGAATTCAGGCGAATCAAGGACAGTGGAAGTAGACAAACCAATTGTCTTTGTTCTTGCCATGTGCTTGAAGGAGATGAAGATGACCATTATGTGAGACTGTCCTTGCAGCCCACCACCCTCCATTTTGTGAAATCTGAACTGAATCGTGCTCTGGGATAATCTAATCAGAGCAATTGAATGTGGATACATGGACATTCAGCTAATGACCTGCTAAACCTGAGAAGATTCTCAGATAAGTAGCTATTTATTATGTAAAGTGGCAGGCCTGTAATCTCTGTGTCTGGGTCAGTTAGTTTGACTGGTTTGAACCAGTCAGAGTTGGCAGGGACAAAGGCATAATGTGTGTTTGGTGGGTGGTGAGGTGCAGAAACCATAGAGAAATGCTGGCTGTAGCCCTGGAACAGAGCCAGTAAGAAGGTTAGGTACCATAGAAACAGAGAAACATAGAAAACCTACAGCATAATACAGGTCCTTCGGCCCACAAAGCTGAGTTCATCATGTCCTTATCTTAGAAATTACCTAGTGTTACCCATAGCCCTCTATTTTTCTGAACTCCATGTACCTATCCACGAGTTTCTTAAAAGACCCTATCGTATCCGCCTCCACCACCGTTGCCGGTAGCCCATTCCACGCACTCACCACTTTCTGCGTAAAAAAACTTACCCTTGACCAACGGGATGGAGGTACATCAGCTGAACTGATGAGGAGCACTATAAGAGTCAGGAGCTTCAAATAAAAGGCGGTAATTACTCTCCAGCCATCCAGAGACCAACCATTGCAGATGAGAAGGATCTCAGGGACCCATGGAGATCGGGTTCATGAGGAACACTTGGCCAGTATAGTCTCCTCTTCCAGATAATAACTTTTCTCTTCATTAACTGTTCCTGAACAGTCAAGGAGTCCTAATGAGTGTGCACACAAGTAGTTAGTTTGTGAACCCACGTGATTTCTAGTTGAGAAAATAAAGTTTACTTGTCCGTAAATACAAATTCTCTCTGTGCCTTTCTGATCATTGAGCAAGGGCCTGGACCCGCTGCAATTTGCTTATCGCCACAACAGATGCCACAATGGATGCCACCTCACTGGCTTTTTACAAAGCTTTGGGGTACCATTACAAGAGTAAAACATGCTGTAAGTCAGACTGTTGTTTGTCAACTACAGCTCAGCATTCAATGACATTATCTATCAGAATTAGTTACCAAATTTTTAAACCTGGCCTGTTATACTTCCCTTTGCAATGCGATTCTCAACATCCTCACTGGGAGATAAAATTCCCTCCTCGCTGACAAGCAACATAGGTACACATCAAGGATGAGCGCTTGACAGACTGCCAAACACTCTCTACACCACAACAATGAGGCTAAGAACAGCTTTTAAAACCATCTATAAATTTGCTGTTGACACCACTATTGTTGTTAAACACTCGGATGGCAATGAAGAGTGAGATAGATCAACTGGTTGAGTGGTGTCACAGTAATAACCTTTCACTCAGCATCAGCAAGATCAAGGAATTGATTGTGCACTTCAGGAAGGGGAACTCAGGAGAGCATATATCAGTCCTCACTGAGCAGTCAAGAGTGTAATGGTAGAGCAGTTTTAAGTTCCTGAGTACCAACAGCTCTGTGGATTTATCCTGGGCTCTACACATTGATACAATTATGAAGATGGATTGTGAGCAGCTGTAGTTATTTAGGAGTTTGTGGAAATTTGGTATGTCATCCAAGACTTTTGCACATTTCTACAGATGTACAATGGAGGGCATTCTGATAGGTTACATCACTGTCTGGTATGAAGGCTCCAATGTACAGGATTGGCAGAGGTTAACAAAAGTTATAGACTCGGTCACAGCCCTCAACAAGACAACTTCAATGCAGTTTCTCTAGAAGATGACGTCCATCACTAAGGATTCTTACCATCCAAGACATGTCCTCTTCTCATTACTACCATCAGAGAGGAGATAGGGGACAACATAGAACGCATAAACATCAACAGCACATTATAGACCCTTTGGCCCTCAATGTTGTGCCAACCATGTAACCTACCCTAGAAGCTGCCTAGAATTTCCCTACCACATTGCCCTCTATTTTTCTCAGCTCCATGTACCTATCTAAGAATCTCTTAAAAGACCCTATTGTCTGAAGACCCATGCACAATGATTCAGAAACAACTTCTTCTCCTTGACCAATTGAAATCGGGAAGGGTCCATGAACCCATGACATTCCTTATTTACATTATTTATTTACTTTGTAATTAAAGCCATTTTATGCATTTTCACTGCACTGCTACTGCAAATTTCATGACATATAAGTAATGATAATAAACCTGATTCTGATTCTTTCAGCCCATACAAGGTCCCTATATTTTCCACGTTTACAGACATACCAAATGATTAGGTTACTCTCAGGAAGTTGTAAAACATTAGTAAATAGAGAAAAGAGTTAATTATTCAGATCATGAGACAATCAATAACAACTAATCAAATTTCTCTTGTTAGGTCAACAATATAGAACATTAACTCTGTTTGCCTCTCCACAGATTAGTTGGTATTTTACTTCTGCATTGTGTTTTGTAGTCAGAAATGGTAAAACAATTTGCTGTTATGCTTGAAATCAGACTAAAGCATTTACAATTGGCATGATGGTCTTAAAGATACATACACCAGGTCACAATAGGCAGGACACTGCAAACAGCAAAGAGGTGAAAGGTCAGTGTAGCATCATCAAACAAACCAGATAAGAGAGAGAGGGATAGCGATGGGAATATGAATATAAAGATGGAACTATGGGGAGGGTGAGAAGGATGATGTGGGGGGGGGAGAGAGGAGGAGTGACGGGAAATCCTCTTTTCACTCAATTTTCTAAGTGTATATGTGCTTACAGTGTCTTGTTCACTTCTCTTATTACAGCTCTGTGTGCAATAATGCATAGATAATTTAACTCATTTCTTAAAGCAATTTCTTTCAATTTATTTTTTCACTGTTATTGTTATTATTTATTTCTGTGTTTTTCATGACCTCTAGAAATTTTGTCTGTCCAATGCATCTTTTTCCCTGTTTTGTTCATACTTAGTCTTGTTTCACTTCTTATTAGTCCTTCCCCTCCTTCATTTTACCAGATTAAAGTCTCAGTTTATCCTTCCTGGATAGAAATGACACAGGTCCCAGTGGTACAACTATTTCTGGTATTGTACTGTTTCATGAGAAGGAATTCTTTCCTACACCAAGCCCTTAACATTACATTAATTTTCCTGCTCAGTTTTTCTCCATACCAATTTGCGTTTGGTTTCAGATGCTATTACCTTCATGGCCCTGTTTTATTAATATGCCTCCTATATCTATGTCTTGATATTCCCACAGGAAATGTCACTATCTCTCCCTACCACCTTATTTGTTCTAATGGGCCATTCAACTGGAATTTTTCTCTTGCTCTCAGAATTCCTTCCTAGATCATTTAATATTTCTGTCCTGGTAGGAGACTGACAAATTTCCTGGATGAATCTTGACTGTGGCTGCAAAGGATTCAGTCTATCCCACTAATTATGGAATTTAGCATCACAATACAATATTTTTCTATTTTTCTCCGAAGTTACTTTCTGAACAGATTTTGAAGCAAATGGTTTTCTGTAGGTATATTAAGAATTATTATTACCTAAGTCTGCAGCGAGTTGATATTCTAATTAAATAATCCTCTCCTTCTGTTGAATGTAATATTACATAAATACTTCTGATTCAAATAATTTCATGTAACTAATAGTTTAATACTTTTTCTTGTTTCATTCCAAGTTTGAATCCTTCTAAATGCATTACCCATCATGAAACATTAATGTCAACCATTTTATTTTCTCCTAGTTCAATATATTAAATTAATTAAATATTGCATAAATTCTGCTGTACTGGCTTACCCAAAGAAAATCCAAAGATGTTTCTGCTTTGGAAGCAAAAAATGTACCAGGTTACCTTTCTTGGTGCACTCAACAGAAACTGCTGGTAAAGTTATTTTGCTTCAATAATTTCTGTCTTGCTGAGAAAACAATTTTTTGTGCATAAAGTGATCTTCAGCACATGGTATATGGCTGGTAAATGGGATTAGCTTTCATTAATAAGGTTTTATAAGTTGTGATAATCGATACATGAGTAAGTAGTATTTGCCAGTATTATGAACGATTAAGAGCTATTCAATTAAATTACACAATTTTACCATGTAATCATGTGGAACAATAAATCAGGCAATCTATCATTGACACTTTGGACTTGATTTTGCTGAACTCAACCAATTGACCTTGATCACTCTGAAGTTAGGTGGCCAGGTTCCTTGAGCAATCCGGCCTGGTGTAACAAAGTGAAGAACTTCCAAACCCTAAATGCCCTAAGTCAGATTTGATTGAAGATAGATCTTAGTCTTTCTGCCAAAGCTGTAACTGATTGTCTCTAAAGTTAAAGTAGTTTGAAAATACATTATTACAAAGAAATTAAAAGTAATATTGATTCAAGCCCTGTACACATAATAATGAAAAAGTGAACGAGAATAAAATATTTTTAAAAAATCATTTACTTTCTCCTTTTCTTGTGTTTCCTTCTAATCAATGGGTTATTCAGCTCAAGTGCCAAGTCATATCCAGTTCAGGATTGGAGAGTTGATCACCCAGCTTAATGCTTGTGAGCCGAACCAAGCGTCTCTTCCTCAATTGGACTCTGGGAAGTCCAGCAGCAGAATATGGTGACAGATTTAGCCCCACTGGAAGTCCAAGATGTTGAATGCATAAATGCAAATCTGGAATAGATTTCAGCTTAAATGAAAGAATGCTAGATTTTTCATTCAGAACTATCTATCATACAGCAAAGTTCATCCCATTATTATGCTAATTCAGTGTCTTAATTTTGTAAACATTATTACTGTTTGACTTTTTTTTTGCTACCGCAGTGTAGAATTTCACTTGTCCTGCTTTTACCTCTGGGATTCTCAATCAACTCATGCCAAATCAGACCCGAAGTATATTTCCAGCTGTGCTATTTTTGAAAGTTATACACAGCACAGTTTTCTTGGTGGTAGCATGAAAAAAAACACAAAACATAAAACCTAGACAAGATTGCTCAGTATCAGAATCAGATTTATTATCACCAGCATGTGTCGTGAAATTTTTTTAACTTAACAGCAGCTGTATACATAATATAGAAGAAGAAAAAATAAATAATAATAATAAATAGATAAATCACTTACAGTATATGTGTCTTGAATTGATTAAAAATTGTGAAAAAAACAGAAATAATATATATTAAAAAAAGTGAGGTAGTTCACGGTTCAATGTCCATTTAGGAATCGGATGTCAGAGGGGAAGAAGCTGTTCCTGAATCGCTGAATGTGTGTCTTTAGGCTTCCGTACTTCCTACCTGATGGCAACAGCGAGAAAAGGGCATGCCCTGGGTCCTGAGGGTCCTTATTAATGGGCACTGCCTTTCTGAGACACTGCTCCTTGAAGTTGTCCTGGGTACTTTGTAGGCTAGTACCCAAGATGGAGCTGATTAAATTACGACCCTCTGCAGCTTCTTTCGGTCCTGTGCAGTAGCCCCCACCCCCCATACCAGACAGTGATGAAGCCTAACAGAATGCTATCCATGGAACATCTACAGATGTTTCCTTCAAACTCCTAATGAAGTATAGTCACTGTCTTGCCTTCTTTACAGCTGCAATATGTTGGAACCAAGTTAGGTCCTCAGAGATCTTGACACCCAGGATTTTGAAATTGCTCACTCTCTCCACTTCTGATCCCACTATGAGGATTGGTACTTTTTCCTTCATCTTCCCCTTCCTGAAGTCTGCAATCAGCTCTTTCTTCTTACTGGTGTTGAGTGCAAGGTTGTTGCTGTGACACCACTCCACTAGTTGGCATATGTCACTCCTGTACATCCTCTCATCACCATCTGAAATTCTACCAATAGTGGTTGTATCATCAGCTAATTTATAGATGGTATTTGAGCTATGCCTAGCCACACGATGGGTATAGAGAGAATAGAGCAGTGGGCTAAGCACACACCCCTGAGGTGAACCGGTGTTGATCATCAATGAGGAGGAGATAGTATCACCAATCCACACAGGTTGTGGTTTTCTGGTTAAGAAGTCAGGATCCAATTGCAGAGGGAGATACAGAGGCCCAGGTTCTGTAGCTTCTCATATGCCATCTATAAATTTGCTGATGACACCACAATTGTTCTTTGAATCTCAGATGGCAAAAAAGAAATGTACAAGAATGATATAGCTTGAATTGTGTTGGAACCACAATTTTGCACTCAACATTTAAACTCTTTGATCTGATATGAAATTCAGAAAGCCTTTCACAAATTTTATCCAATGGGTCAGAAATGGCTGTCGGCATCTTGGCTTAGTATTGAAATAAGGCCTATATTTGGTTGTATAATAAAAGACCATGTCAGATTTGACATTGATCTTGTCACCAGTTTCGGATATGGCTCAAGTACGGAGTGAGAGACACTGAAGAGGGTTGATAGTTCACAGACTTTAATAGGAACAGTGTAAAAGGGAAAAGAAAACAAAAAGTGCTAGGCCAATCAGGGCTGTTAACTAAAACTCTCAAATGGAAAATGAAGCCGACACTGTGGCTGAAAAGAACAATTAAATGTAAAACGAATACTGCTAATCTTCAGAGTCAGTTGACTCGACAGTCCAATTTCTCTGCCAAGGCTGAATGCAAACAGGCAGCGAAGCATTGCTGTGCTGTGTCCAAGTCTCGACAAACACTACTATGGAGTGAATGGAGTTACATACCATCACAATGAAATAATAATTAACTGACACATGCATATTCACGAGTGCATTTGTCGTATCTGCTGCGCTGCTGAATCCGTGGTTGTGACAGATCTAACCATTGGGTTTCCCATTAGTAAATGTTAATCCCTATCTCAAATGTTCTGCCAATAACAATGCTTTCCCCAACAAACACTAAAAAGGCTTGGGTGACCTCAGCACAATATATGGCTAATCTGCTTTAATTTCTTTATATATTGGAAAGAAAGTAGCTGAATTATATAAGTAAAGTTAGTAAGATGTACAAATTGCATAACTTTTATTTTGAGTGCAATGGTGCTTTTTAATATTTTAATAACTAACAGCAAATCACAAATAACCTTGCAGAAATAATTATTACTCCTCCAAAGTGAACATAATAATCACATGATTTAATGTCTTGTCACTAAGCTAGAAGCTCCTGCCAAATCAATAGGACTGAATATTGAATCAAACTTTTTAAAGTAAAATGATTAACAAATGTATATACAAACATTTAGAGAGTTCATGAATTTGCCATTAAATTGCAATATTAGGATCCCAGAAATACTTCTCCCATTCCTAAACATGTAAAGATGATTTTTAAGTTGACGTGAGATTTTGAAGTGCATTGTTTTGGGCTCTTCGGTTCCCATTTTGCCAAATTGAAATTGGAGCCTTCAACATCAGTACTGTTAAAATGAATTGTTAGGCATGTGATCCAGGACTTTAGGAACTGAATGTACTTAAATCAGGGATGTATTTGTTTGGAAGCCTACCTGGAAAGAACAGTTGCAGTAACCTTTATGTGCAGAGGAAAAGACATCAATGATTACAGTGGATTATATTGTTACACTAAGAAGTACAGTAGAATAAAATGAATTATGATGCAAAGTCCATTCAACTTTAGTACATTTTTTGCACATTTGGAAATCATAGCTGATTTTGCAGTTAGACAAAATCATTACGATTAATGGATCTCTGAATTCTCAGAGAAATTGAGATGATAATATTAAGACCATAAGATATAGGTGCAGAATTAGGTCTTTGAGCATATCAAGACTCCTCCGCCATTTCATCATGGCTGATCCATTTTCCCTCTCAGACCCATTCTCCTGCCTTCTCCCCACAACTTTTCACACCCTGACTAATCAAGAACCTATCAACCTCCGCCTTGAATACACCTAATGACCTGGCTTCCATGGCCACCTGTAGGAATGAATTCCACAGCTTCATCATCCTTCGGCTAAAGAAATCCCTCTTCAGCTCCATTCTATAGAGATAGAATGAGGGGAGATCTCATAGAAACATTTCGAATGTTGAAAGGCATGGACAGAGTGGATGTGGCAAAGTTGTTTCCCATGATGGGGGAGTCTAGTACGAGAGGGCATGACTTCAGGATTGAAGGGCGCCCTTTCAGAACAGAAATGCAAAGAAATTTTTTTAGTCAGAGGGTGGTGCATCTATGGAATTTGTTGCCACGGGCAGCAGTGGAGGCCAAGTCACTGGGTGTATTTAAGCCAGACATTGATGGGTATCTGAGTAGCCAGGGCATCAAAGGTTATGGTGAGAAGGCGGGGGAGTGGGACCAAATGGGAGAATGGATCAGCTCATGATAAAATGACGGAGCAGACCCGATGGGCCGAATGGCCTACTTCTGCTCCTTTGTCTTATGGTCTTATATCTTTCTATTCTGAGGCTGTGTCTTCTGATCTTAGCATTTCCTACAATATGAAACATTATCTTCACATCCACTCTATTCAGCCCTTTCAACATTCAATAGATTTCAATGAGATCCCGCACCCCCACCCATTCTTCCAAATTTCAGCCAATACAGGCCCAGAGACAACAGACAGTCCATATATGATAAACCATTCATCCCTGAAATCATTCTCGTGATCTCCTTTGGTTCTTCGCCAATGTCAACACATCCTTTCTTCAATAAGGGGTCCAAAACTACTCAGAATATTCCAAGTGAGACTTCTACAGTGCCTTATAAAGGCTCAGAATTACATCTTTGCTTTTATATTCTGGTCCTCTCAAAATGGATACTAAAATTGCATGTGCCTTCCTCACCATCGATTCAACCTGCAAGTTACCATTTCAGGAGCTGCTTCTTCAACATTATCTGTCGCTCCACCTATCTTCGTATTGTCTGCAGATTTGGTCACAAAGACATCAATTTTGTATTCTAAATGATTGCCGTATTACGTAAAAAGAAGTGGTCCCAACAACAATCCCTGCAGAAAACCACTGGTCACTGGCAACCAACCAGAAAAAGGGTTTATTCCCACATTTTAGCTCCTGCCAATCAGCTGATATTCTATCCACGCTAGTATCTTTCCTGTAATATCATGGGCTCTTAACTTGTTTAGCAGACTCATGTGCATCACCTGGTCAAAGGCCTTCAGAAAATCCAAGTACATAGCATCCATTGATTTTTCTTAGCCTATATTTTGTTTATTATTTCCTCAAAAAATTCCAACAGATTTGTCAAGCAAGATTTTATCTGAAGGAAATCATGGTGACATTCACCTATTTTATCATATGCCCCCTAGTACCTTGAAACCTTCTTCTCCATAATGGTCTCCAACCTCTTTCGAACCACTGAGGTCAGACTAACTTTTCTTTCTTCTGCCTCCCTCCCTTTTTGAAGAGTGGAGGGACACTTGCAATTTTTCAGTCTTTCAGAATCATGCCAGATCCTAGTGATTGATGAAAGATCATTACTAATGCCTCCATAATCTCTTCAACTACCTCTTTGAGAATACTGGGGTTTAGTCCATCTGTGCCATCCAACTTCAGACCTTTCAGTTTCCCAAGGACCATCACATTAATAATCTTAACTCCATTCACTTCTGCCCTCTGATACTCTCACACTTATAGCATAGTGCTAGTGTCTTCTACAGTGCAGATTGTTACAAAATACTTATTCAGTTTGTCTGCCATTTCCTTGACCCCCAGTACTACCTCTCCAGCGTAATTTTCCAGTGGTCCAATACTTACTGTTGCCTCTCTTTTATTCTTTATATATCTGAAAAATCCTTTGGTATTCTCTTTGACATTATCATCAAGCTTGCCTTCATATTTCATCTTTTCCCTCCTTATACCTTTTTTTATTTGCCTTCTGTTGAATTTTGAAAGCTTCCTAATCTTCCAACTTTCACTAATTTTTGCTCTATTATGTCCCTTCTCTTTTGCTTTTGTGCTGTCTTTGACTTCACCTGTCAGCTGTGGCTGTATCATTCTACCTTCAGAATACTTCCTCTTCTTTGGGATGTATCTATCCTGTCCCTTCCAAGTTGCTCCCTGAAACCTCAGCCTTTGATATTCTACCGTCATACCTGCTAGTGACTCCCTGCAATCAGCTTTGGCCAGCTCCTCTGTCATTCCTCAGTAATTCCCTTTACTGCACTGTTATACTGATACGTCTAACTTCAGCTTCTCCTTATCAAATTTCAGGGCAAATTCTATCATATTATGATCATTGGCTCCTAAGGGTTCCTTTACCTTAAGCTCCCAACTCAGATTTGCTTCATTTCACAACATCCAATCCAGAATAGACTTTCCTGTGGTGGGCTCATCCACGTACTGCTCTAAAAAGGCATCTCACTGACATTTTAGAAATTCTCTATCTTGGGATCCCGAACCAACCTGATTTTCCCAATTAACCTGCATATTGAAGTTACCCATTGCCCTTTTGGTATGCCTTTTCTTTTTCTTTCTCCTGTTATAATATGTATCCTGGCTCTGCTCAGGGACCTGTATATAACTCCCATCAGGATCTTTTTACTCTTGCAGTTTCTTAAATCTACCCTCAAGGATTCTACTGTGCATCTTCTGATCCTATGTTACTTTTTTCTAAGGATTTGATTGCATTTTTTACCAATAGAGCCATGACACCCCCTCTGCCAGCCTGCCTGTCCTTTTGATAAAATGTGCACCCTTGAATGTTAAACTCCCAACTGTAATCTTCTTTCAGCTATGACTCAGTAATGCCCACAACATCATCTCCGACAATCTCTAACTGCGCGACATGATCATCAGCCTTATTTTGTATATGGTGTGCATTCAAATATACCACCCTCAGCCAAGTATTAGTCACTCTTTTTGATTTTGTCCCAATGTTACACTGCAACTCATCCTAATGACTGCAATTTTTCCCTATCATCTTTTGTCCTTCCTGATAGTCTCGCTACACACTACAGCTGCGTGTATATTAACTGCCCCATCCTCAGCCCTATCACTCTGGGTCCTAGCCCATTGCCAAATTACTTTAAGTTCTCTCCAACAGCTTTAGAAAATCTGTCGCAACCACAATTCAGCTGCGCAGCAGATTTAGCAGTTGTGCTCGTGAATATGCACGTGCCAGCTAATTATAATTTCATTGTCATAGTATTTAATTCCATTGCTCCGTTTTTGTCAAGACTTGAACCCAGTACAGGAAACAGAAACACTTCACTTCCTGCATTCTACTTTCCGGAGAAATTGGACTCTTGACTCACCTGAATCTGAAGACTAGTGATATTGTTTTAATTCTTAGTTGTTCCCTTCAGCCACAGTGTAGTCTTCATTTCTATTTGAGTGTGTTTTGGTCAACGGCCCTGTTTGGCCTGTTACATGCTCAAGGAGATCTGTTTTTTTTTGTGAGAATGCTGTAATGGTCTTTTGGAGGTCACCTGATGTGATTTTCCCCGCTGATGTGAGGTCACATGCTGACATGTGCCCCATGACTATATAAGGGTCGACTCAGGTGATGCAGTAGGTTTTTGAGTTTGTAGATTTCCAGGTAGAATGTGTTGTGCCTCCGTTTCCGTTGCGTGTTTGTTTTTGTGATGCAGTTTCATTTTTAAAACGGAAGGTGCATTTTCTTACAAGATTTGTATTATTGAACTGGAAATTTGTGGCTGGAAGTGCCAATTTACTCAATTCCGACGGTTTTGAAGGGAGAGTGAAGAATTCATCGAAGTGAAGGATCGATCGAAGTGAAGGATCGAGAGAAGTCGACATCGTTTGGGAGTTTAATAAAGAATCGACCTTATTGTGTTCAGTTTTGGTCACCAAATTACAGGAAGGATATAAATAAGGTTGAAAGAGTGCAGAGAAGGTTTACAAGGATGTTGCCAGGACTTGAGAAACTCAGTTACAGAGAAAGGTTGAATAGGTTAGGACTTTATTCCCTGGAGCGTAGAAGAATGAGGGGAGATTTGAAAGAGGTATATAAAATTATGATGGGTATAGATAGAGTGAATGCAAGCAGGCTTTTTCCACTGAGGCAAGGGGAGAAAAAAACCAGAGGACGGGTTAAGGGTGAGGGGGGAAGTTTAAAGGGAACATTAGGGGGGGCTTCTTCATACAGAGTGGTGGGAGTATGGAATGAGCTGCCAGATAAGGTGGTAAATGCAGGTTCTTTTTTAACATTTAAGAATAAATTGGACAGATACATAGATGGGAGGTGTATGGAGGGATATGGTCCGTGTGCAGGTCAGTGGGACTAGACAGAAAATGGTTCGGCACAGCCAAGAAGGGCCAAAAGGCCTGTTTCTGTGCTGTAGTTTCTATGGTTTCTATGGTTAATATTTGCTGCAGTCCCCATCTTGGATTGTGTAGACAACATTTCTTTTGTCCAATAGCTTGGTTCATTCTTTTGGTCTGCAACTTTGCTGTTGGCATATTTGCAACCAAAATTTAATGTTCTTTGAGCAATTGGGCCATCATTTCCATGATATTTCAAATGTATGGAAGGACAACCTGTTTAGTCACTTCTTGGTTGGTGCATTGTCGGCCTCGTGGGCGTCTTTGTATGAAGTTCCGTGGGTATCTATAGGAAAAGTGTTTCTCCTCTTTATCCTTTGTCCCACTATACTGCAGTGTGCCTCTGCTCTTTGGAACAAAATTTTGACACCGATCTTCTTGTGTGCATTTGGGTCGTTGCTGTGAAAATTTAGGATCTGATCCACATGTGTACCCTTACACTAAACAGAAGTTTCCAAAGTGCCGTCTGTGTTTCTCCTGACAAACACATGCAAGAATGCTAGTTTTCCCTTAGCTTCTGTTTCCACTGTGAACTTAATACTGTCAAATACATTGTTGATTAGTTTTAAGTTCTTTTGGTTTCGCTGCATTTTTCTATGACAAAGGTATCATCAACATAACAGACTCAAATTTTAGGTTTAAAATTGGCGAAGACTTTTTTTAAATTTTGCATGATGGCCTCCTTTACAAACCCAGAGATAGGCTAATCTGCTGATGTCTCTTTCAGCTGTTTGCAAAGAACGCCTTAAGTTTAATGTAGGTGATGGAAATTTTTGCAAGTAAATTGCCAGGATTGGAGAACAACTGAACTAAACCATTAATTAGCTGAGCTACACATTTTCCAAATTATTTCCAATCTCCTGTCTACTCCTCCAAATATGGAGTCCCCTATCACAACTACAGTCCTCTTCTTCTCAATTCCCTTCTGAGCCACAGCACCATACTCAGTGCCAGGGTCGTGAGATTCCCCCAAGCTGGGGTGTCCCCCTCAACAGTATCCAAAATGGTATGCTTATTATTGAGGGGAATGGCCACAGGAGCGCTCTGCACTGGCTGCCCATTTCCTTTCCTCACAAATTCAACTGGACTGCTGCAAAAAGCCTAAAGTCTGTGAACAGTCCTTTGCAAATCTCTCGCCCTGACTTGTGTGGGGTCTGTTCCACTGATTCAACTGGGATTCTGGAAAATACGTTTCATTGAAAAAAAATCAGACTGAACCATGAACTTTAATAATTTATTTACAAGATAATCCTTTGTGACATTACACATACAGAAACAAATCTTCAGGGGATGCAAGAAAGGAAGATACAGGAATAATTGAAGCAGAGCAGGCAGATGCAGTTCATGTTCCATTTTACAATGTAATGGTACAAACTACAGCTCAATAATGAATGTTATTTGAATACTGTAGAATATCATTTGCAGACTAAAACGTTATCAGATGACATGACAGTTAGTTGAGCTTTTTGAGAATGTTAGGACATATTCATGAACAACTTTATCCATTATGGAGAAGGGGTGCTTAAACAGTTGTCTTATTTTGGAATTTGATACTCCAGTATACCTAGATTTAATTGCACACAGCTGAGTACTTGAGGAGCAGGGACGATTAACCAGAACTAACTTACTGAGTAGTCGTTGGTTTCTTCAGACATTAAGAAGTGTTGTGTGTAATATGTTTGGCATTGACTGCAGATGTAAGATCTGGAGATATGAGTGTAAAGTGGGGATGAATTCCCTTTTGACCCATCTGAGTGCAGCTATGATATTGTCCCTGATTAACAGTGAAAGTCCTCCTCCTCTTTTACCTCCTTTCTATCTTTTATAAAACACCAGCACTCTGGAACATTAGGCATCCAGTCCAGCGGTCCACTGTTCTAATAATGCAAGAAACTGAAGCCCTGCTCCCTGAACCAGTTCCTTATTCACTCATTGCTTCTTCGATGTCCTTCCTTACAACCTCTCCCTCTTTTATATACCCCAGTTACTGGTGCCAATGTGAACAATGACCTTTGACTACTGACCCTCTCCCAAGAATGCTTTGCAGCTACTCTGTCATCCTTGATCTTAGCACCTGGAGGCAACACACCATCCTGGTGTGTCTTTCCTGGCCATAGAATTTCCTGTCTGTCCGTTTAACTAATGAGTCTCCTATTATTGTTGCCCTACCTAGCCTTCCCCTTCCCTGCTGAGCCTGAGAGCAAGCCACAGAGCTACTGACCTGGCTTCTGCTACTTGCTGTTCCAGTAGTATCAGGCAGACATGCTCCTGAAGGGACTGGACACAGGGTCCACTGCAATTGTCACCCAACAGTATAAATTTTCTAGCCTGCATGTGCCCGTTTCAGTAGAAGTCTAATTTATTTATCTGTTTTCAAATTATTGAGCTACAATATAGAATAGGCCCCTTCAGCCCAGCAAACCCCAATTCAAGCCAACACTAGACAATTTACAACACTCAACTAACTTACCATCTGCTAAGTCTTTGGACTGTGGGAGGAAACTGGAGCACCTGGAGGAAACCTACAGGGTCAAAGGAAGAATGTACAAACAACTTGCTGGCAGCAGTGGGGATTGAACCCAGCTCACCTGTACTGCAAAGTGTTGTGCTAACCATTACATTACTATGCCACCCAACTCTATGAAGCCTTCAGCTTTGAAGGTGATCCTGAAGAACTTCCAGATCCAGTATCATTTGCTTGACTTATTTTGTCAGGAGATACATATGAGTGCACTTCTCACAGGCACTCATCAGGGAGTCAGTGAGGTTCTTTGAATTCCTGCACCTCACAGGAGGAGCATTTCACTGCCCTAACTGCCATCCTGCTTACACTGAATCAAGGACTAAGATGATCAACAAAATGTCTCCTTACTCTTGCGTTGGCCCACTACTTCTTCGGAAGCTCCAAGTCAGCAAGAATTATATAAGCACAACGTTTGCAACATATTACTCAGAAGGAATTGTAAGAAATGAGAGGTGAGAATGAATATTATGAGTGAGAATCCTGTCATCCTCAGCAATTTCAGCCTTACTGCTGCCACATCTCAGCGATGACTACTTTTGCAGTGTTCAGGACATTCTTTTTTGTGAGGGTAAACACCACACTTCGTGACAGGAAATTGTCTCCTCTTAGAGATAATCCTTGAGGTTTCTAGTTCAGTGTGATATCTTCTGGGAGAGAGGGAGAAGCATGCCATGAATATTGAAAGGTTTAGAAAGAGCAGTTGTGGAGAGGATATTTCTTACAGTGAGGGTCTCTAGGACCTAGAGGGCATAGCCTCAGATACAGAGACATGCCTTGAGAAAAGAGATGAGGAAGCATTTCTTTAGACTGAGGGCACTGAATCTGTGGAATTCATTGGTGTGGAGGCCAAGTCATTAAATATACATAAGGTGGAGTTTGGTAGGTTTTTGATTTGTAAGGGCATCAAAGGTTAAGGGGAGAAGGCAGGAGAATGGGGTTAAGAGGGATAATAAATTATCCATGGTAAACTGGAAGAGCAGACCCGATGGGTTGAATTGCCTAATTCTGCTCCTGTGTTTTATGGTCTTATGACTTCATAGAAGTATTGTGTAATATGTTCAGCATTGACGACAATTGTTAGATCTGGAGAGCTACAGTGCAACAGTGTGAAGTGTGTAACAGTGTTACAGGAAGCACATGGATATTAAAGGGATTGCTGATAGGTGACTGATAGGGATTTTCTGGCAGCAGTGTTGTTGCAAATGGAAAGTGAGATTGTATTCACTGACCTTGAGCACTAAGTGACCTCTTCTTGAGCCTGCACAATGACAATGACACTCCAGTTCCTTGCTTCACAAATCACAAAAGCAACTACAGAATTTATAAATGTTTTCTAATGTTGAAGTTGCTGCCAGCCTCATGTTGTGAGCTAGACACTGTGCTCTGATTAAACCTAGTGAATTTACGGTAACTGCTCAGTAGTTAAAAGAGGAGCTCAGCATGTTGCATAAGGAAATGCTGCAGTTCTTATACTGGAGCATGAGCTAGTTGTGTACTTACTTTACCAACAAAATGGTGGTCCTCACGGAAATTGCTGCGTGGCCACTTCAGGTAAAATTGACTGTACAAAATTTCTGATTATCAACCCTTATCTCATTTGTTTCTGCTGTTCCACTGTGAAATCTTAACTGCTGATGCAGATAGAAAATGTTTTGAAATATTCTGCAACAAATTCCACGCACTGTTGAATTTCATCTTCAGGAAAATAGGTTTCGTTTTGTAAACTGATGCGTCTTGGTTAAGTGTGTTGTTGTTTCTGTTCAGATAGGATCACCGGATGTGATTGCATGGATTATGTTTCACAGAATGGTAAAATGGTTAACTTTAGCATTTTTTTTTCAGAAAAGCTGATACAAACATAGTCCTGGCATGAAGAAAAGGGCTGAAACAGCGAGAGATCGACTCTGATGCTGGGCATCACCAAGCACAAGCACACATTACAGAGAATGTTTCAATCCGAAAGCCTAGATTTGAGGTGGGACTTGGACTTCACATCTCTAGTGCAAGGTGAGTGGCAAACATTTGTGTAAGTCAGATATGTGTAGTCATGCACTTTGGTTGAAGTAATAAACGCATACACTATTTCTAAATGGGGAGAAAATTCAAAAATGAGATATGCAAAGAGACTTGGGAGCCCTTGTGGAGGAGTCCCTAAAGGCGTCGAAGAGGGTTTAGAGGAGGTTCGTGAGAATAATTCCAAGAATGAAGAGGTTAATATATGAAGATCATTTGATGGCTCTGGGCCTATATTAGCTACAGCTTCAAAGAATGAGGGTGAATTTCATGGAAACCTATTGAATATTGCAAAGCCTAGACAGAGTGGATGTGGGGAGTATGTTTCCTATAGGAAATGGACTACATGGACACAGCCTCAGAACAGAAGGACGTCAATTTAAAATGACTTAAGGAGAGTAGTGAATCTGTGGAATTTACTGCCACAGCCAGCTGTGGAGCCCAAGTCATTAAATATACTTAAAGCAGAGGCTGATAGGTTCTTGATTAGTCAGGGCATCAAAGGTTACAGGGAGGCAGCAGAATGGGGTTGAGAGGGATAATGAATTCGGCCATGATGGAATGACATAGCAGACTTGATGGGCTGAATGGCCAAATTCTGCTCCTATGTGTTATGGCCTTATGGTCTTATGTGGCCATCTTCACTGCTCTCTGAGCATGTGGCAAGAACAGTTCCCTGAAGTTTAAAGCATCTAAACTTCAGCATGCAGAACACAGATTGTGCCTTTGATCACTGAGCTTACACTGAAATCTGAAGGTCTTCCCAATGAATGAAGACAGCAAGAAAACACTCAAGAACCAGAACAGTCAACTAGACATTTCAATCACCTTGTACCACAAGAGACTTTATTTTTGTTTTGTTTGTTCTGTTTGTTTTATATATACTTTCTCATAAAAATTGTGTTTAATTTAGGCTTATATTTTTTTCTTGTAGTTGCCACTTACCTGGTGCTGAGTCTGTAATACTGTTGCAAGTAGGTTTTTCATTGCACCTGTACTTATGTGCAAAACATTAAACTCAATGTTGATTTTGACATAAGGTTTTTTCTACTTTCTCCAAATTACAAATTTTAAGTGTGTAATGTACATCTCCATACAGCACAGATTTTCCCGCAGCTCAGAATACAGCTATTAATATTAATATTGCTGTTCATTTTTTGTTTTGAAGACAATTTTGCAATTAGTTTTGGGGCCTAATGGGAGACAATTACCTGTGTGGAATCTTATTATGTTTAATACATGCTGAATGATTATGAAACAAATGATATAAAAAGGATGAATTATACTTAATCAGGCAATTTAAAACTGCAGAATGAAGTATAGGTATAAATGATGATTGTCGGTTCTTCAAAATCTATGATTCTTTGATTGTACAAATCATTGTTTATTTCGGTTTCAGACTTGGATTCACATAATGACTGAGAATCTACTATCTGCTAAGGTGCCCCTTTGGCCTAACTAATCCATGCTGACCAAGGTGCTCATACAAACTACTTCATTTTGCCCACATTTAACCCAACCATATTCCTCTAAGCTCTTCCTATTTATATAGCTGCCCAAGTATCTATTAAATCTGGCCCTCAACACTTCCTCCTTCAGCTCATTCCATATACTGAACACGCTCTGGGTGAAAAAGTTGCCTCTAAGGTTCCTATTAAATCTTCCACCTCTCACCTTAAACCCCTATCTCCTCTAAATTCCCCAGCCCTAGTAAATGAAAGTTTTCATTCAATCTATCTATGCCCCATGATCCTATAACATGGTGCCCAAAACTGACACAATACTCCAAGTGTGGCCTTCAGTGGAATACACTGGAGAGGCGGCTTGAATTTGTTGTTCTTGTTTATTGATTTCAACTTGAACTTGCACTCAGAAATTTCACTGAGTTACAACAGAAGGGTACTAAGGGAAAGCAATGTGATATGATCTAACTTACAGCTTAGTTTTGGAATTTTTATTTTACTGCTTACTAGCTCAGTGAGTTGGAGGGTGGGGGTGGTAAGTGGGGTATTGGGGTTGCAATTACCAGATCAAGGTACAGGAAACTCCTTCCTTCCTCCTCCTCTTCCATGTCATACTCCTGCTCCTGCTGTTTTCCCTTATGATTATGCAACACCAGGCCTTGAGCATGTGGCAGAGTGCTACAAATCCTGGCACCCACTCTGTTGCATACTGCATTGTTGCTTTGCAGCAGTCAGGGCTCTTGTATTGCCATTTCTGTTTTCTAGTGGTTTGCTTTGCTAGGCATCATGTGGCAATGTTTGCCTTTATTTCTTACCAGTTACACACAAGTGCATGGGTTAGACAATAGTTTTTGTCTCCAACCTTTGGTCTGCTATCAGCTCAAATACACTGTCTGCATATGTGGTGGGTGCAGACTCCATTGTGGCCTTTAAGAGGAAATTTGATAGATACTGTACATGCTAAAGAGGAAGGTGATGTCAGTACAAACATGATGGGCTGAATGACCACCTTCTGTGCTGTAATTATTCTTTAATTCCAGGATGAATGTCGCTCTCATTTGAGAGTGGCACAAAATGAAAACTCCATGCCTGATCCCAGAACATTAGGACTGTTCCATAGCTGATGACATTTGTTGACTTAGCATGACTAGAGTTCGAGGCCGATTGTTCAGGGTCCATTCATCAGCCAATCCTGACTTCAAGGCTTGGAGATTGGGGTCCTCATTCACCATTGTTGGCAAGCCTTGGGTCGATAATCAAAACTGAAGCCCAAAGGTTGATCGGAAATCAAGGCCGGATGACCAAAGCCTGGGTCTGCTCGTCCCTGTGAATCTGCTGAGGAAGTCGAAGGCCCAGCATCTGCAATTCTGAGTCCACTGGAGGTTGAAGGCCAGGAAACGTTCTGCCCTGGGTTTAGAGGACTGCCTATGTGTCCATGTGCAAGGCTGGTTGGTGGGATGGAGGCGAAGGGCTTGTTTTGTTGCTGTTGTTTTGTTGTTGTGTGTTGTGTGAACATAACATGCTATGTTGGCACTGGATGTGTGGCGACACTTGTGGGCTGCTCCCAGCACATCCTTAGGTTGTGTTCGCTGTTAATGCAAACAATGCATTGATCTCTACATTTTGAGGTAAGTGTAATTAATAAATATCCAAAACTGAATCTGAATCTGGATGTTGAAGAACGGGATCCACTTGGAACTGTTACAATGTAGAGTTAGCATGCAGGACAGTTAAAGCATTGCTCTTGCTCCTAAAAGCACTTCTCTGCAG
The DNA here is from genome assembly GCF_030028105.1 of Mobula birostris. NCBI lineage: Eukaryota > Metazoa > Chordata > Chondrichthyes > Myliobatiformes > Myliobatidae > Mobula > Mobula birostris. Next base: position 87,259,554 of record NC_092380.1, on the reverse strand, counting down.
AAATGAGGCAAGCTCATCCACAGCTTCTGCCCATTAGACGCCAGCCAGAGGGAACACATGAAATTGTGCCTCCTTGAACTCTAGTTACAACATCAAGCACCAAAATATTTCTGATTTTAGCTTAAAATGAGCAAGGAGCAAGGTAATTCATTACCATAGTAATCTTGGCAGCCACAGGCAATACAGTTCCTGCTCTGCTCTGAGAATATAATTATAACTGCAACAGTGGGCATTTTCCAATGAAGACATCCTTTTACAGTTCAAATGTCTTATACAACGTTCCTCATAAACCCTTGATATGAGATTCAATAATAAGTGAAAATTATGAAGCCGAAGATGTTGGAAATCCACAGATGCTACTTGACCTACAAGCATTTGCAGAATTTTCTATCTTTATTTCAGATTTTAAGAGAATAAGAGCAAGAGCAGGCCATCTGGCCTGTCGAGCCTGCTCCACCATTCAATAGGATCGTGGCTGATCTGGCCATAGAGTCATCTCCACCTATCTGCCTTTTCGCCATAACCCCTAATTCCCCTACTATGCAAAAATCTATCCAACTTTGTCTTAAATGTACTTACTGAGGCAGCCTCCGCTGTTTCATTGGGCAGAGAATCCTGCAGATTCACCACTCTCTGGGAAAAGCAGTTCCTCCTCATCTCGGTCCTAAATCTGCTTCCTTGAATCTTGAGGCTATGTCCCCTAGTTCTAGACTCACCTACCAGTGGAAACAACTTTCTTGCCTCTATCTTATCTATCTCTTTTGTAATTTTATATATTTTTATAAGTTCTCCTCTCATACTTCTGAACTCAAGTGAGTACAGTCCCAGGTGACTCAATCTCTCCTCATAGTCTAGCCCCCTCATCTCTGGAATCAACCTGGTAAATCTTCTCTGCACCATCTCCAGAACCAATATATCCTTCCTCAAGTAAGGAGACCAGAACTGCATGCAGTACTCCAGATGCGGGCTCACCAGTACCCAGTACGATTGCAGCATAACCTCCTTGCTCTTATATTCAATCTGTTTATCAATGAAGGCCAACGTTCCTTTTGCTTTCTTGATAGCCTGCTGCACCTGCAAGCCAACCTTTTGTGATTCATGCACAAGTATTCCCAAGTCCCTCTGCACAACAGCATGCTGCATTTTTTAACCATTTAACTAATAATCTGCCCTTTCATTTTTCCTTCTAAAGTGGATGACCTCACATTTACCTACATTGTACTTCATCTGGTAGATCCTTGCCTGCTCACTTAACCTATCTACTGCAGACTTTCAATATATTATGCACAATTTGCTTTTCCACCCAATTTAGTATCATCAGCAAACTTAGATACACTACTCGGTTCTCTCTTCCGGATCGTTACTGTATATCGTGAACAGTTGCAGGCCCAGAACCGACCCCTGCGACACACCGCTCACCACTGATTACCAACCAGAGCAATACCCATGTAGCCCAACTCTTTGCTTTCTATTAGTTAGCCAGTCGTATATCCATGCTAATACATGACCTCCTACTCTGTGCATCCTTATCTTATGGATAAATCTTTTATGTGGCACCTTATCAAACACCTTCTGGAAATCCAAGTAAATAGCGTCCATCTATTCCCTTCTATCCACTGTGCTTGATGTATCCTCAAAGAAATTCCAGTAAGTTTGTTATACAGGACCTGCCTTTACTGAATCCAAGCTGTGTCTGCCTGATGGATCCATTTCTTTCCAGGTGCCTTGCTATTTCTCCTTTAATGATGACTTCAAGCATTTTCCCAACGACAGATGTTAAACTAACTGGCCTATAGTTACTTGCCTTTTGCCTACAAAATTTTTGAACAGTGGCATGACATTCGCTGTCTTCCAATCTGCTGGGACCTGCCCAGAGTTCAGAAAAATTTGGTAAATCACCACCAAAGCCTTTACTATAACTTCTGCCATTTTCAGTATCTTTCAATGTTTGAATTATTATGTTGTCATCTTATATTGATATGGCCATCCCAGATAAAAGTCTTTCTACTAAACACTCTCCATGCCCCTACCTATTTCACTTACACCAATGTGTCATATCAGGTATGCCTTTTTTTCATACTCCAAATAATGCAGTATTCCTGGAGAAACATCTATTCATTAATTATATCTGGGACATCTAGCTCGCAAGGAAGGGTTGATTTCAAGTAAATCAACATTTCCGCTCTATTTCCTACAGATGTTTGCAACTTGAAACAGTTAGGGATGCACATCACTGTTGGAGGTTTACACAAACACTAGATGAAGTAACAATCTTTAAAGCAGGGGTTCAACCTTCATTATGCCATGTCCCAATACCCTTAAGCAAGGGGTCTATGTCTCCCAGTTTTGGAACCCATGCAATCCATCATGTTGCTGTAAGATCTTAAGAAAGGCCATGACAAGAAATGATGTACTCCAAAATGTTGGCGCTGAACACAAACCAATGTCAGAATTTGCCTGCTCTGTAGTTTTACAGCAGACTTTCACAGTGATGATAATGCCCTCTTCTATGTGAAATCCAGGAGATAGTGTCATGGACAACAGTTTGTAGCTCTAAGTGTACATTGTGTGCATATATTAATATATGTAGAATACCTTACAGATAGGGAAAGAATTTCCCATACTTTAATACTTTGGATCATTTATAAGAAGTAAAAAGTGATAAAGCCATCCTTCAATTTGTTTATAAAAACTGAAATTCATGTAACCCTCAGGTTCTGTGGGTAGTCTGTGTAAGCCTAGGGAAGACGATCTCTGGCCCTGCCAAACGTGTGAGACTGGGGCATAGGCTCATCCGAAACCCCCTGTTTGTATGGATGCTGCGTGATTTGTTACCCTGTTACAAATCAGTACGGCGAAATAACAGACAGTACATCATATGCAATTAAATGATTTAGCTTTATAATTCTTAATTTGACTGAAGGGTTAGTAAAGGAAAAGCAAAAACAGAAAAGGGCCCATTTTGATGAAACAGTCTAATGTGCACAAGTTGGAGCTCATGGTTTCCCCTTCGCTGATCCTCCTTCAATCTCCTTGGCCTTCATTGGATCATGGCTCTGCTCCGGGTTGATCCCCAGGATTGCTTCTCTCCCCATCTCCCATGAACAAAAGACCCAGACCACCTCAGTGTCAGGCACACGGCATGAAACCACACTCCCGTTATTGGACAACTCACATTCCAAAGCACCCGTTATCTCTAACCATAACCCAAACACTGCTTCTACAGAAAGACCATCACATTAGCAGTGAAACCTTTCCCAGGGAGTTACATTCTCATGCGAATGATGTGATTGCTGAGCAAAATATACATCACCAAGTCAACAGTGCAGCACAGACAGACTAAATGGACCAAGGGCATTTTTATTCTGAGGAACACCCAGTTCCCATTTTAATAGGTACTGCCTTTACCTAATAAAGGGGCCACTGGGTGTATGTGTGTGGTCTTTTGCTGCTGTACTATTCACTTCATGGTACGAAATGTTGAACAGTCAGAGATGCTCTTTTGCACACTGCTGTTGTAACACATACGTAGTTACCTGAGTTACTGTCACCAGATGGTGCAGGTCCTGAGACCGCTCTAGCTTCTTCCTGATTGCAGTAACGAGTAGAGAGCCAAGTGGAAACTACATACATTTTCCTTGGCAAATTTGCGCAGTGTGTCTCTAAGTAATTTTAATTGGATTTTTGTCTGTACAAAGAATGTATAAGTTATACAACCTTGAGAGTAGTTTGCTTACTGGCAGCCACAAAACAAGAAACCCAAAAGAACCCAGTTAAAAAATATAAAATAAAGACCAACACACGATGCGCAGAGAATGAAAAAAGTTGTCCATTTCTCACGGCTCCCTTTTTGTTCATGTGTTTATCTAAAAGCAGCAATAATGTAAAAATGTGAAATATCTAAAAATAAATATTAACTATACTGAGAGTGGTAATTTTGTATTAAGAATCTGCCTTATAGACTTTGCATATTAAAGTCTACCTGAATCTTTCACATCAACTCCCTTCCCAGTCCTGTGACTCCTGGGCAAGGAAAACCAGTATGCTTCCTTTCTCCTGGCTCATGACTTATCACTACAATATATTTATGCAGCCTTTTACTAAAACTGTTGCTTCTACAAAGGATTCTAGAAAGTTTGAGAGTTGGAGAGCAGTCAGTTGCCCCGTGACAAATCATTGAGAGGAACTTCTGAGCTTCCATGTCTATGTGTGCACGTATGGAAAATTACTGTGGCGTTCTGTGTTGATTGACGCTGGCAATACCATCAATATTCCCCCCAAAATGAAGGCTGTTGTAAAATCACCATATCAAAGGTGACTGGCATATCGCTAATTGGTAGCTGCACCAACAGCTTTTCCAGCTCTAGTTCACATACTTCCATCCTTATCATAATTTAAATATTGAAACTTTTAAAACCCTAACAATGCACAGCTAACCTAATTTAATTAAAATACCATATCTTAGGTAACCAGATTTGACATGAGTGGCATCTGTTTTCTTATGAAAATAATGGATCCAGCAAGGTCAGACTACAGTATCCCTCACTGTCTGACTGCACCTGTAGGGAATCATTGTCCAGCATCTTAAAAAATGCTGCTGCTTTACAATGACATGCATTTCCTCTTTAAATCCCATATAACTCCTGTGTAACACACAATGAATATAGCTTGCCAGCCACCTTTTGTTTAATGCGCTCTAAGCTACTGGTGAATATTACACATGTGCTTCATTACATGGAATGTATCTAGGTCACAACAACATGCTATTTGTTATGGCATGATTCAAACCACCTTACATTGGCACTCAAGAATTCCTCTTATGGACATTCTTTTCCCTAATCCAAAGAACTATTTACAGACTTTGAAAATAAGATTTATATTAATTTACAAAGCCATTAATTTCATGTTTCATATGAAAATCGCTTCTAACTTCAAAATTCCATGATGTTTGCTGTCGGATATTCCATAGTTTCAATCTGGTAATGTATTCTAATCATTACTGTTAAAGCAAATTCGTGCAAGTACTTTTCAACTGCAATCAATATCTACCAGCTCAACAATGTGTTAGTTTTGTCCACCCTCAATTAGTAATAGGATTAAAAAAACTATTACTTGCCATGATATGAATGTGAATCTGTAACTATTTCAAAACACAATAATCTCTGAGTCAGAAGGTTCTAGTTTAACTGCAACTTTGGAGTATGAAGTTGAAAATTCTAGACTGACGCTCCAGCACATTATTGATGAAGTGCTACTTTACCAAAAGCGCTGACCTTTAGTTGTGATAAAAACAAGGATCCCATAACATTCTTTGCAGAAGATTATAGCGAGTGGTCTAACCAATATTATCCTTCCCTTAAATTATCTAGTCATTATAAAATTGTTATTTTTGGAGCTTTCCCTATGCAGATTGGTTATTTTTTTTTCAAGATTGCAATAGTGACCAGCTCCTCAACTAATTCATTGCTTGTGCAGTGTTTTGCAAAGTCTTGTAATATGATGCAAACCTAAGTCTTTATGCCCATGTAAGAAATACTTCAGTTATTACCAATATCACTCTATTGAGCTCCATCAATGAAATGTGTTTTAATGAGATATTTAAATTTAGTGTGCTTAAAGAAATCAATCTGTCAATCCTTGCTGCGTTCAGGCCAAATGAGGTTTCCTATCTTGACAGATTGAAGGGGAGCAGTGGATGTGTTATACATGGATTTAGTAAGGTTTTCAACAAGGTTCCCCATGATAGGTTTTTCAGAAAGTCAGGAGGTATGCGATCCAGGAAAACTTGGCTGTGTGGATTCAGAACTGTTATGCCCACAGAAAGTAGAGGGTAGTAGTAGGATGGGGCATATTCTGCCTGGAGGTTGGTGACTAGTGGAGTACTACAAAGATCTGTTCTGGGACCACTGCTCTTCACGATTTCTGGAAATAACTTGGATGAGAAAGTGGGAGATTTTGATTAGAAATTTTTCAAATGACATCAAGTTGGTGGTGTTGTGGATAGAGTAAAAGGTTGTTGTAGTTTACATCAGGATATTGATAGAAAGTAGAGCTGGAATGAAAAGTGGTAGATGGAGTTCAATCCAGAAAAGTGTGAAGTGGTATGCTTTGGAAGGTCAAACTTGAAAGCAGAGTGCAGGGTTAATGACAGACTTCATGGTAGTGTGAAACAGAGGTCCACAGCCATATACTTCTCAAAGTTACTGTGCTATTTCATAGGTGTGTGGGCCTTCATTAATTGGAGGGTTGAGTTCACAAGCCATGAGGCAATGGTGCAACTCTATAAAACTTTGGTTAGACCACACTTGAAGTGTTGTGTTCAGTTCTAGTTATTTCATTATAGGAAGGATGTGGAAGCATCAGAGAAGGTGCAGATTGTTCAAAGATTCAAAGGTTCATTTATTATCAAAGCAAGTATCCATATACAACTCTGAAATTCCAACCAGAGGGGCAGAGGTTGACACCAACACCTGTTTGTCCTCTGTTGGGCAATGTGTAATATAGAGACAATTGTGGCATCATCCAGTACCTTTCTTAATTCCCCTCCAGTTGTAGAGGATGTAACATGTAAATGGTGGATGGATCCCCAATCAATTTGTAGTTGTCTAAGCTATGCATGACTCCACAATGTTGTTTTTACCACATACAAGCCCAATGTGGTTTGTTGTTTGTTGTATTTCACTGTTACAAATGTCACACACACTGGAGTTATCTTTTCTCCAGTTACATTCGTGGTTGAATATGTGTAGGCTTCATTTCAGTATCTTTGAAATGTCGTTCAAATGCATTTTGTTTTACTGCTGAAACAGCCAAGTCAGTGTCCAATCCTATTTTAATTAAATTATCATTCACTTCTGGTATAAGCCATATTGCTTGTCTCTTGTTAGTTTTCACATAATAAATCTCAAGACTAATCAGTCCTGTGTCACTCTCCTCACTGTCAGTTTTTCATCAATAGCAATCATGCTAGTGCTCGTTTTTAAACTGGATCTTGACTTTTTATCTTTTTTTCTTCCCTGTGGAGTGTATTTTTGTCTGCCTGACATACTTTAAATGTGTCCTACTTTGCTGCATTTTCTGCAAGTTTCAACTCTAAATCTGCATTGATCTGTTATATGTGAGCCTCTGGCACAACAGTAACATAATTTGTTCAGCCAGTCAGGTATCTGTTTAGACATTTCAATTTTGCTCATGCTCTTTTCCATTCCTGACTGCAACGTAAATGTGTCTCTGTCTGCTCTTTCCATGGATCCAGCTATTTCAACTGCTCTTTGAAATGTAAATTGTGCTTCAGTTAAGAGCTGTTTCTGAATCATCATCATCATCATAGCTTGTTACACCAGACAGCCAGCAACTCTAGTGTTGTTTGGTTGATGTTGTGCAGGCCAGTGTCAGCTAAATCACGTAAGAGTGGGCAGCTGTGCAGAACGTGTTCAATGTGCTGCACCCTTTCGCTGCACTCACAGGATTCGCTGGTCTTTGAACCCCACTTCACCATATTGTCTCCCGTCCTACAAACTCCCGCTCTCGCTCTGAGAGTGCACCACTTCCGTCTGTCAAGTGGTGCCCCGTCTGGTAACATTTCTGTGGGGTCTTGCACTGTATTGTTTGGTGGGGTTCTGGCTTCTGTTTGTTGCCAGAGGTCAATCCTGTATGTTTGGGGGGATGTTCCGTGCGGTAGTTCCTCCACTGTAGCAAAGCTTTTCCTCGACTTTAGGCGGTTGGAAACTGGCACATGATGATGTAGTGGGTACCGTGGATCCGAGTTCTGTTTACCTTTTTCAATTTTTGTTGTAGTGTATCTTCAGATCTTTGGGGGAGTAATGCCTGCTAGTCTGTAAATGACGTTAGTGGGTGTGGGGCACAGTGTGCCCGTGATTATTCGGCAGGCTTCATTAAGCAACGGGCCTATTTTCTTCACATGGGCTGATCTGCTTCACACAGGTGCACAGTATTCTGCAGGTGCATAGCAGAGTGTTAGGGCAGTTGACCTAAGTGTGTGAGCGTTAGCTCCCTATTTCGTGCCTGTTTCTGAATGATTTCTTGTAAGATTCCACAAGCAATCTCTTATTAAGCCAATTATTGACAGAAAATGTTCAGACAACTTCTTCAATTCAGTCAAGTATGCTGAAATTGACCTCCCTTCCTTTTGATTCTGCTTGTGAAACCTAAAGTGTTCTGCAATCAACAATGGTTATGGTTCCAAGTGTTCCTGTGTTACTTTAACAATATCAGCAAAGCTCATTTTGGCTGGTTTGCTTCGAGCAATTAAATTCCTGTATGCTTTTAAATCTAATGCACTCAGCAACATTTACATACTTTTCTCATTGGCTATTTCATTTGCTTTTAAATACTGCTCAGTCCACTCTATATAATATCCAGCAATTTGTTATGTAATCAAACTTGTCAATCTTTCCAATGCCATTTTTGCTCTTTCTTTATAACTGTTATCATCCAGGACTCATTGTTTATGAACCCATAGATTTTTCAGTTTTCTGCCTTTTATTTAAAACTCAAATATCTTCTCCCAATGCCTCAAGAGTGAGGTAGCCATCTAAGATTCATTTAAAACTTCCTTACCACCACTGTTATAATTTGTAACTCCAGAATATAAAAATATTTCTCTGAACCAGGGTGTAAAGTACAGTAGTACACATAATACATATATAACACACAATGACTTAGGAAAATAAAGATAAAATCTACAGATGAATTATGCATAAATAAGCAAAGTGTATAAATTAAATATTATCAGGTACAGAACAGATTAACTAGGGACACTTCAAGTGCAATGCAGCAGGGAGTTCAGAAGTCTAATGGCCCGAGACAAGAAACTGTTCTGCCTCTTGACCATTGTATATTATAAACAATATATTACTCAAATATTACTGATATATTAAATACACAACACAGAGGAGATTTATCATGATGATGTCCGGATTAAAGAACATGTGTCACAGGGAAAGGTTGAGTAAGTTAGGGATCTTCCACTAAAATGGAAATAGGGGATTGATAGAAGGTGTCACACTCCCATAGTAAAATATTTCCACAAAATGATTGAAATGTTGCACCGATCTTATATGCATATACACTGTATATTTTGCTCCCTTGCTGAAACATGAGAACTTACTGTATGTTATTTAAAATATTCTACATTTTCCCAATGAATAAGATGATTTTTAGTCATCTAATGAGTTACCATAACTAAAGATTGCTGCCAGTGTTTCTCTTCTCCATCAAGAGGATCAAATTTGACAATTACTTTGGGAGCTACTAGATTAAGTGATATTAAAATAGTTCAGGTTTTGTAATAAAAATCTTAATTCCCTTGTATTAATAATAGTTTATTATTGCACATGTTTCAAGAAATACAGTGAAAAACTTTGTCTTGTGTGCCATTAAGACAGATCATTTCATCAAGGTTGGAAAATCAGAATCAGGTTTACTATCACCATGCCGGTGTCATGAAATTTGTTAATGGAATGTAGAATATAGTATTGCAGTTACAGGTAAAGTGCAGAGTAGGTAGACAAGTAGTAATGCTATGATCACTTGAGTTGTGTAAGATATTCTCCTAAGGCAGGAGTTCTCAACCTGGGTTCCACGCACATTTCTCGGCTAATAGTAAGGGTCCATGGCATAACTAAGGTTGGATATCCAGGTTCTAAGGGGTTGTCTATTGGAGGATCCTCAAGTGGCTGTAGGGGTTAAGTAGGGATCCACATATTCTGGTGCAGTGTGGGCATGAGCAAGTGTCGGCTTTGGTTAGTGGTTGGGTCTTTTGTTTATTCAGTCTCCAGTTTCACAGCTGCCACTTGTCCTCTGCAACACAGCAGAGGTCGGTCTCATATAGCCCAGCTCTCTCTTGAACAGATTTCGTTCTGGTGTATCTATCGAGTGCAATATCTTCCCAGATTTTAGAAGTAATGTTGAATTTCTTTGGGATGATTTTGAAATTATCTTTGAAATGCTTCCTTTTCCAACCAGGGGCTTATTGACCTTCCTTCAGCTGGGAGTAAAGGCTCTGTTTGGGAAGATGAGAATGCATGACCTATCCATCGGAGTTGGTGTTTTTTATATCATGCTGGAGATGTTCATGTTGGCCTCCTACAGGGAACTGGTGTTAGTACATCTGTTCTTCCAGCTGATTCTCAAAACCTTTTGTAAGGTTCTTTTGGTGGTATTATTCAAGGTTTTCAGGTGTTCACTGTAGATGGTCCATGACTCAGCTTCATACAGTAATATAGGAATTATGACTTCTCTATAAACCCAAAGTTTTGTTTGCACCTATAGGTCACAGTCTTCAAAGACTTTTTTCCTTAACCTTGCATAGGCTGCGCTCGCACTTTTCGGGTAGTGGTTGATCTCCGAGTTGATGTCTACTTTTGAGGGATGAATGCTGCCAAGGTAGGGAAAGTGGTCCACATTTTCAAGGCAATATCATCAACTTTTATGGATGGTTGGACAAATGACTGGTTGTGTGGTGTCTGATATTAGACCTATATATATTTTATATTCTAAACGAGACCCGGGACCCTATATGTCTGAGCGAAGGCGTTTAGGATACATTAGGGGTCTTCTTCAGAATAAGCTGTAATGATATTGTCTTCCAGTAGACAAATAAAGTGCAATAGTTATGGCAAGGTAAACTGGACGATCAAGAGTGCGAGGATTTATACTTTAATGTATAAGTGGTTCATTCAAGTATGTAATAACCGTGGAACAGAAGCTGTCATTGATTCTCGTAGTAGGTACTCTCAAAATTTTGTTGTCCACTGCCCAGCAGGAAAGAGAAGAGAGAATGTCTGGTGTGAGAGGGATCTTTGATTATGTTAACTGCCTTCCTGAGGCAGTGGGAAATGTAGATGGTGTCGGTGGAAGGAAGATTGTTTGTGTGATGATCTGGGGCGCTTTCTGAATTCTTCGCAATTTCTTGCTGTGTTGGACAGAAAATTTATCATATCAAGCTACAGTGTACCTAGATAGGGTATTTTTTATGATGCATCTATAAAAGGTGATAAGAGTCATTGGGGACATTATAAATGTCTTTAGCCTTATGAGGAGGTAGAGATGTTTCTGTGATTTTTTTTAGCCATAGCATCTATGTGGCTGGGCCAAGACACTTGCTGGTAATATTTTCACATAGGAACTTGCAGCTCTCAGATATCTCCAGTTCGGCACCATTGATACAGATAGGAGTGTGAACTCTACCTTGTTTCTTGAAGTCAATGATCAGCTACCTTGTGCTGCTGACATTGTGGGAAAAATTGTTACCTTGACGACGTGTCACTCGGAACTCTTTTTCTCCTTCCTGTAGTTGGTAACTTTGACCAATACTTCATTGTGTTCAAAAGTGATAGGAAATGGGCCCCACTTGCTTGATATAAATGAAGCAATTAGTTGTAACTAAGATTAAAAGATTAAAGATTAATGATTAGCTTTATTTATCACATGTACATCAGAAGTTAAATGTGTCATTTGCGTCAATGACTAACACAGTTTGAGGATGTTCTGGGGGCAGTATGTAAGCATCACTGTGCTTCTGGTCCTAGCTCTTCATGTCCACAACTTCCTGACACCTATGTGTTTGAAAAGAGAGAGGAATCCAGAGCACATAGAGGAAATGCAAATGGTCAGAGGGCGAACGTGCAAACGGCTTACAGACAGCTGTGGGAATTGAACCCTGATCGCTGGTGCTATAAAGCATTACGTTAACCACTATGCAAACTAAGGAGACAAAACTCATTAGAAAGTGATATGTGTTCTAGTGCCAGGTTGCTGACTTTTTTTAAACTCTGTGTGTCAGGAAGTATCCATAAGACAGAGTACCAGATTTACTGGTTAATTCCATTGGCAAGGTCAGAACTTGATAAGTTGTTAACTAGCAGTTATACTGGGAAACCCTTCAGCCTATGATAGTGCAATACAGCACAGGAATAGGTCCCTTGGTCCATAATGCTATGCTGCACTAATTAAATTAATGAACAAATGCCCACCTAAACTAATCACTGTTGCCTACACAATGGCCATATCCTTCTTTCTCCTGCAAATTTATGTGTTGTAAATGAAACTATTGCCTAGAAATTGCACTAGTCCATGCCTAGATGCAACATTACTTGGCATAGGCTGATAAATAGTAACTAATACTTGGAATTCATAAGTTCCATTCAATAAATATCTCCAACATTAGAGAATCTAACTACCTGTTCTGGATTTGGTCACTCTACTAAATATTGCATCTATACTATGATTATGATTTGAATAAGGGAAACCTCCAGCTGCTTCAGTTAGTCTCATTGCTCATTAACAGGAGCTAGGTGCAAGTAAATCATCAAGCAAAGTGATATTTTCATCATTTTTTTCTTCTCCTCTTTTTGCTTTTTCTTCTTCTCTTCCTCTTCCTTGGTCTTCACCTTCTCCTTCTACCCCTCCACCTACAAAGCTGATGGTAGCTGACTTCCACTCCATTACATGGATTCTAAAGTAAGACTAATGAGGAACCCATGGATTCTGTCACAGTTGGAGCTGATGAGGCAGAAGAGCCAATAGTTTGAGTGGTGGGACACATCGATGCTATTGATGCAGAGATTCCATGTGCTCCTGATATCTGAACTCAAAGTTTTCAGTGCTATTTTAAATACTACATCTCCATTTCAAACATTTATGGGAACAGAAATTTCACTGAATCAGTCAGTATGAAACCTACATAAGGGTGTTTATTTCAGAAATCTGGTCCCCGATATGTGATTGATTATGCTTGACCTTCAGAGCCTCAAGCCTGGAGATATAGCCATTAAAGAGGAGATAGACATGAGTTTGCCATGGATATGAAGAATTTTTTGGAAACAGCATTGGCGATGTGTCTCAAGTGCTGCTGCTGAAAGTCCCTGTCTTAGTAGTGCACTAAAGGAGGGAGAACACTGCTGCCATTAGGCCAGAAGCTTTGAGCTAATTTTGAGCGTGGATCTTTTTTCTCAAGCAATGGAAGGCTGTTCTGCTAGCCTGAAGATGATGGTCATTTTCAACACTGAAATTTGCCTTCACAAAGAGGTAAATCCTCAGATCCAGAAGTAGTCATATTTTCCATGGTCTGCCTATTGCTGAAGAGCAGCATTGTGTAATCAGGCCAGGTAGATAAACGATTATTGCTTTGTGGATGTTAAGTGTAATCCTGCATACTTCAATGAGTGAGTCGATAAATGTTTTGTAGTTCAGACTCTGAAGTTTTCAGTATGTACAGTAATTGTCACCTGTGCACTTCTGCTTGGTCCCTAAATATGATAGTTTTGAAGTCATGAACCCAAAGTCAATGGTATCCAGTTGTTGTTGATTAGCATTGATAGCCTATATATAATAAGAATGAATACAAGGGATACAAGGTACAGTCAGTGTAGTAGATTAGTGATTATATAATGGCCAGTAATTGACAACCCAGAATAATGCTTCTGAGTCTTGAGTTTTAAACTTACCAAATCTAAGTCGAGTTTATCCTTAAATGTACATTCTTCCCTGATGGGAGCAGGACGAACAGTCCATAAGCAGGCTGGGTGGGATCTTTCATGATATCTCTGGCTTCATCTACCTGTTGCCCATTCGGTCACCACTGTGCATTTGTTGTGGGCATTGCAGATGTCTGTCCCCTTGACTCCTCCCTCACCATCTCTACCTCCGTCAGTGCCTTTCGGTTTCAGCCTGTTCCAAGCCAAAGCTGTTGACGGTAAAATGTGGCCAGGTAGATAGAGGATCATTGCTTTGTGGATGATAACTGCAACGTCCATCATCTTGCATGCTTCAATGAATGAGTTGATAAATGTCTTCTAGTTTAACCTCTGAAGTTGTTAGCATGTCCAGTAACTGCCTTCTGTGCATTGCAGCTCAGTCTCTAAATATGATAGTATTGAAAGAATGGATCCAAATTCAGAGGTATCCAGTTAAAAATGAAGAGCCAGGCACCTGCTCAGTGAACCAAATGCTTCGCAAGAGCCTCTAGTGAAGGCAAGCAACTGCTATATGATATGATAGCCGTGCAGTAAGATACACTTTTCACTTAATAGCCCACTTTGCTAGCAATAATGTTAACTACCCTATCACAAATCTTTCAGAAATAATAGTGTGCTGAAGCCACTGCCTTTAAGCAGAAATCTGACAAGCTAAAATGAATGGCTTGCCACTACGTGCTACATCACATTCCTGAAATTAATGATCTGCAGACCTCGAATAGCACAAGCATTACAGATAATGCCAGGAGTAACGTTTAGGGCATCATGTATGAATGAAGTTTAAAGATCTATTTTATGTTGATAAGGCTGTCAGATCAAATAGAACAAATTGAAAAAAATGCTGAATTATATCTGTAGATGGGGACAAAAAGCAAGTATGGAACTAAACTTACAGTCCCAGCTTGAATAAAGTCCATAATTGCTGAAAAGATAGAAGACAGGTTAATGTAAATGAGATCAATGCTCAACAATTAGCTTGAACAGTATTTGGTTATGGATTGGGTACAAATTAATTACAAAAGGAATAAATTTGCTAAGATGAATTGTTCAAACTGCATTGGCAATTTTTACACAATTAAGTTCACTGGTAAATTTGTCCATTGTGAACAAAATCTGAAATTTAAAAATGTTACTAATATTTCATGTAATAATTAGCAAAGCTATAAAGCTTTAAACTTTGCACTAGCATCTTCTGTCATGGTCCGGTCCGTGAAGTCTGCATTCCGGTTCACGGTCCCGTCCATCGGTTTTCTTGTTTTCTCCCTTGTTCTGTTGAGTGCCTTTATTGAGGCACCTGATTCTCATTTTGGGCTGGCTACATGAATAGCCCTTGGGTTCAGCATAATTTGCTGGACTGTTCCTTTCTCTTCCCCTTCTACCTGAAGCCTGGCCTGCAACCTTGCCCGCAACGCTGTCAAGTTCAACTGCTGGAGCAAGACCGGGGCCTTGTTGTGTCAAGATAAGGAACAGTCTGTCCTTGTTTGAAACTGTCTCTTCGTGTCCTCACTTTCGGTAGGTAGGTCTGGCTGTTTGCCGCTAACTTATGTTGGGAACCGTCTCTTTGTGTCCTCACCTCCGCTGGTTAGGTCCGGCCGTTTGCCGCTACCCTGAGTGGAGAACTGTGTACTGTGTATAGAAAGAGCCCCGGCCCTTGGTCGTGTTCCCAAGGAGGGGGTCCTAGCTCTGTGTGTTGTGTACGAGTCCCGGCCCTATGTCCTGATCCCAAGAAGGGGTCCCGGCTCTGTGTTCCATGTTCCTGTGCTCAAGTCCAAGGATCCGAGGTTCCTGAGTTCCAAGTCCAAGGCTCTGAGGTTCCTGAGTTCCAAGTCCGAGTCTCCGAGGTTCCTGTCTCCCAAGACCAAGTCAAGGCTTCGTGTTGTCATCCTGTACATGTGTCTCGTCCTGTCCATGTGCGTTGCCCAGCCCAGGAGTAACTCACCCAGCCCTGTTTTGGAGTTCCCTCGTCCTATCCAGGAGTCTCATGTCCAGTCCTGTAGCCATGTCATGTCTTCGCCTAGGTCTGGAGTCCGAGCCTGAGTCAAGATCCAGGTTCTGGGTCCTTGCCCAGTCTCTGGCTCGGAGTCCATTCCCAAGCCTCATCTAGTCCTGTAGCCAAGCCTTGAACAACCTAAGCCATGTCCAGTCCTGTAGCCACATCATGTCCTCGCCTAGTTCCGGGGTCCGAGCCTGCATCAAGACCCAGGTTCTGGATCCTTGTCCCGTTTCAGGCTTGGAGTTCAAACCCAGGCTCCTAGTTCCCAGTTCCTTGTCCTGGTCCCGCTTTCCCAGCCAAAGTGCTACCCCCAATCTGTGTTCCTGTCCCAGCTCCTAGTCTGTGTCCAGTCCCATCCCTAACTCTAGTCCAGCCCCGTTCCCAGTACTTCAGTGTCTGTGTCTTGCATTTGGGTCGGCCTTCAACGCCCCCCTATGACATCTTCAGGGTTACCATATAATCTTATCTCAAACTATGACTATGACTATCTTGACTTTAGAAAACACACTTTGTTCTATAGCAATGAAAGCCTGCAACAGCTCCCAGTTGATGCAAGTAGGACAACCTATTAGACAGTTACAAGTCAGCAAAGTTGAGAAATTATGTTGTAGCTTTACAAAACTCTGGTTAGACTGCACATTGTATTGAACAATGAATCAAATTTAAAATCTGAGTTGAGAAAGAATTTCTTTTTGCGTTTAAAAAGAGCTCCAGTGAGCAGCACTTCTCTCTATTTACATGAATGTGACAATAGCAGTCTTTCAAGATTTGTCTTAAGGAAGGCACTTCAATGTGTAGGTGAAGAGAATGAATTGGTTGAAGCAGGATATTCATCATTGAATAATTTGATTTAAGTTGATTATGGTATGAACAAAAGCTTTTCATATAATGCATTAACCACTTTGTAATGGATGCAGTCTCTATTCTATTCAGTTTTATGTCACAGTATTGATAGCTTCAATTTATGATGGCCTTAAATTGTACTTCAAACTCAATGGCATCATAGCTTAATGTTGTTTATGCAAGGAATTTTGCAGCAGTGGCAATAAATTTGATTTAAATGGAGTGTCAGTATTTTATCATTCCATCATCTAAAGTACTTTAAAAGACAAAATTGCAGAATGTTGACATAATATAGATTTCTATTGTGAAAATAATTGTTTCAATTTTGTTTTTAATAATAGCTTTCCAATAAATATGATCTTAGTGATCTCATTCCAATTTTTCCCTGAATGAAAAATAGCAGGTTTCTGAGAATCCAGAATGGCTAATAAATTTTTTGCTCCCGCTGTAATAAATAGGAGGAAAAAGAAGTTTCTTTCTTTTAACCGGGGAATCATCATTAACAACATTCATTTATTCAACATTATTGTCATGACAAAACATTATATTGTGGTTTGCTGGCAGATGCTGAACAAAACTTGATCCCAATCCATATATTAAAGCGGATGACCAAAATTACGTGTTATGAGCACTGGAAAGAAGGAAAGGATAAGGGTTAGAAAGGGGAAGATGTTTAGAAAGAGATTTCGGATATGTAAGATGTTGGAAGTTGAAAGCACAATTCAGGTCATTGAGTCACACAGGCTGAAAACAGGCCATTCAACCCACCACATCTAAGCCAACCATTTAGTACCCATTTATACTGTTCTCATTTATCAGCAATTGATCCGTAAGCAGTTCAAATGGTCATCCAGCTGCTCCACAATGAATACCTACCTCCAAAATCTTCACAGGAAATGCACTACAGACATCAACCTACAGATTTCTCTAGGTTAAAGGAAATCTTCTTCAGATCCCTTTAAAATTATTTACTCCTCACTTTAAATCTATGCTGTCAGGTCTTTGACAGATCTGCGATCAGGAAATGTATCTTAACCTCTATCCCATCTTTCATCTCTCATAATTTCGTATTTTGGGAATGTTTAAGTTGTGAGGATTGGAGGAATGCAGATTTCTCAGTCGGTTATAGAGCAAAAGAAGATTACAAAAAAAAAGAGAGGTGAGACTGTTTGAAAAAAAAACCTAAAAACTTTAAAACCAAGGCATTGCAAAATCCTAAAGGGTGATACTTGGTTTGTTGTAAATGTAAGATTAAAAGAATTGATGAAACCAGTGTTTCTCACAGAATGAGGAAGGGTAATGGTTCAATCTCAGACGGCAAAGTTTACAAAGTGTACTGACCTAATGGTTGAAAGGGTCAGGTAAAAATGAAGAGGAAGAGAATGTGAGAAACTGAATGATATTCAACAGTTACTTTCCCACTATGTCATAACAATTTCAAAGGAGACATGTGTTGGAATTTACACCAAACAAAAGCATCTGTAAAAATGAGGACTAGAGCAAACACAATGCATATTGAACCACCATTTATAAAATGTGCAATTATGGTAATCAACATATTATGCTACACTGTTGAGTGATATTTAATACATACAAAGCAACACCACTGATGTAAGCAGCAGGAATTCTGCAGATGCTGGAAATTCAAGCAACACACATCAAAGTTGCTGGTGAACGCAGCAGGCCAGGCAGCATCTCTAGGAAGAGGTACAGTCGACGTTTCAGGCCGAAACCCTTCGTCAGGACTAACTGAAGGAAGAGTTAGTAAGAAAAATTACTAAGTTAGTGTAATAGGTCACCTGGTTGACCGGTGCCGCAAAAACAATCTTGCGCTCAATGTCAGAAAATCTAAAAACTGATTGTTGACTTAAGAAAGTTAAAGGAGAAATTGACTTGTTCATGAGATATCCTTATATGCATTGGCAAATGTATGACAGCTGAGTTATGTTAATTGGCAGACATGAAACCAGGCATCAGATACCTTCAGCTGAAATATTAGCACCATTATTTCAGGGATTAAGGA
Organism: Mobula birostris; assembly: GCF_030028105.1. Lineage (NCBI taxonomy): Eukaryota > Metazoa > Chordata > Chondrichthyes > Myliobatiformes > Myliobatidae > Mobula > Mobula birostris. The sequence continues at coordinate 87,241,196 of NC_092380.1, read as the reverse complement.
TCAGAGTCATACATCAAAATTAATATGTTACAATAAAAAATAAAATAAATAATGGTGAGAAGGAGGAATAGTGAGGTCGTGCTCATGGGTTTATACGTTGTTTAGAAATATGATGGCAGAGGGAAAGAAGATGTTCCTAAAACTTTGAGTATGCAACTTTAGGCTCCTGTACCTCTTCCCCGATAGCGGTAATGGGAAGAGGGCATGCCCCAGATGATGAGGGCCCTTAATGATGGATGCCAATGATATTTTCTGTCACATCAAAACATGGTAATAGACATATTTGTTCCACCAATCAATTACGCGGAGCATTTGCGTATCTATGGAATCAGTCACCAGAACAGTAATTTTGAATGTCTTTGGCTTCTGCTGTCAGAAGCTTTAAGCTACCCACCTAAATTACTTTGTCCCAGTAAAAGTGTTTGTATATTCAGAGGTGCCTAGACTGTTATGATGTGTTCCCATTGTAAATATGTAATTCAATGACATCATCTGTCTGCACACAAAGTATAGAAGTAAACTCTGCAGCTGTAGCTTTTGAAATTGTACTCTATTATGTGCTGTTATCATTGTTCTGAAGAGTATAAAAAATCTTCGGAGACATGGGACGTGCTACTGAGATACACCCAGAAGAGAGTTTTACAAGTCTCCTGCTGAATTTCTGCTTGTGCTAAAAAAAGACATTTACATCTACATCTCTGTTCTCTGTGTGACTTATTCACAGTTATCAAAAGGTAGTGGTCACACCTTGCTTCATCAATGGGTGATATAAACACTGGGAAAAGCTTTTCACTGTAAAAAGCTACTGGTGATGTGACATTGTGTATGACCACCCAAGGGCCATCTTGTAACCTGACCATGGTGTTACGTACCCCGTAACTGGGTTGCCAAACCAGCAGAAATGGATCACTCAGTTGGAGTCTGGATTACTAGAACTAAGAAAGTTTTATTAAAGAAACAAACAACACAGTAATTGAAAGGATAATAAGTGCAACAGTTCAGCAATGATAAACACACATGTGCACAGAATTAAGATAACAGCATCAATCAAGCTCTATCGTTGTCTAGGGATAAATGACCAATTTCAAGGTGACACAAAGTTCAGTCCAATTTAGTAGTTCAGTTCGCAGTAATCGTTGCCATGGCGATGGACAACGTTGGGGGAGAGAAAGAGAGAGAGAACGGGAACGACTGATCATTCAGAAACGGCTTCCACTCACAGACCGGCGATATTGCTCAAAAGCAGCAGCTTCCGGGCAGTCCTTTGTGGTGTCACCTGAGGTCACCGACTGTGACCCCTCCTCCAGATGCGGTCGATCCTCTGCAGTGAACCTGGCACCCAGGCGAGGGTGGACACACACCGGGTTCCCGTTGATCGTACCTTTCCACCCTGTGTGTTTAAGGTCCGGTACTTCCCACCGACTCGTGAGAGGCGCACCGCTTCCAGGGTCTCGTTACCTCGGGTGTCGTGTATGTCGCCTTAGCGAACCTGTCCCTTTTTATCCCCCTGCTGGGGTATCGCCTGTCCATCACTTCAAACAGTTCAGGGTTCAAGGGGGGAGCCACTCCAGACAGCTCTCTCTCCCGTCCCTTCATTACACATCTCCAGATCGCCTGTCCATCACTTCAAACAGTTCAGGGTTCAAAGGGGGAGCCGCTCCAGACAGCTCTCTCTCCCGTCCCTTCATTACACATCTCCAGACACTGCTCCATTGTTCCTTATCTCTCCTTCCCCTGACAGGTGGCAGACCACTTGCTGATGTCACTGATGCTAACCCAGGCCAGCAAACATCTTAATTTTATGGGTATTCTCGTCACACTTCCCCCCTTTAAGGATTTTTACCGGGAGGTAAAAATTACAAACATGAATACATTATTTGATACACACACAAATATACATCTTTATCAGCTATTTGGCTAATACAGAGAGTTTGAAGTTGTCAACACCTTGACAGACAGTCATCACATTTTCTGTCCCTTTTATATGTGTTATTAATAATCCCTTAGACCAGGCTCCAACTCAGCAAACTTCATAGTGGCCAAAAACACTAATGAATTGCGATCAATGTAACCTCTCATTTGGTTTTGTCCCGGACCACAATAACAAGGGTCGTCCCATTCCGACTCAGTTTTCTCTCGCAAGGGCTTAGTAGGAGGGGGAGGGGTAGTGACCGCAGAGTTATTGCAAAACTTCCTACAGTACCCCACCATCTCCAAGAGCCTTCTGAGGGCCCTCTTGTCTGTCGGGGTTGGGAGGTCAGCGATAGCCTGCACTGTAGCTTGCATCGCTGCCAGCTGCCCGTGTCACCACAATTCCCAGGTAAGTGACCCTCGTGTGGCCGAATTCATTTTTTTCAAGGTTCACTATCAAGCTGGCTTCAGACAGCCGTATTAAATTGCCAATACACACCTCTGTGTTCGTCAGCCCTTTAGTCACTGAATTACTCATTATATATGGATGTTGTTTGCAAGGCTATCCTATTATAACAGACATCACCCAACGTCCCAGTTCTTTGCATCGCCTCGGGACAATCAACCACACGGGTGCGAGTCGTTTAATTAATCCTAAAGAGTCGCTTTGTTCGGGGATTAAGGGAGAGACCTTATCAGTAGACCTGGACAAAACAATAGCCTTCTCCCATCTGATCGATCCCATACTAATCTTTTCAAAATGGTTTGTTTCTCTTATCAGGGGGCCCCTAGCTTCATTGATTTCTACGCTAACACCGACTAGGTTTGTTAGCATATCAAAAGCCGGTGACCATCTCAGTTCGCGTCGGTCATGGTCAATAACATTCTTTCCCCTGGGCAGTCGGTAAACCTCTCTCCTGATTCCACCAAGTGTTTCCTCCAGCACCGCAAAATGTCCAACGGGGGGTACCTCGTGGGCCATGTTAAAAACCTCATCCCCATAACCCTTTTGTTCCACCCCCCACTCTTCATCTGCGGGTACTGTACTTGATTTCCCTTTTCTCCTTAGCACTTCCTCCTCCACACAATAGCCTACTAGTTCCCTTGTTAAAGCTGTGTCAGAGAGAGCTGTCTCTGCCAAAACCATCAGCCCCTCGTCTCGCTCCTGCATCTGCACAAATTCTTTCCTGGCTACTGCTACGTCTGTCCCAGCTCCCTCACTACCTCTTGTCTCACTACATTCCTTTTCATTTTCTACCCCCGCCTCGTACAAGACTGGCAGAAACGTTTCAGCTAAATTCACTACCGCGGTCCCGTGATGAACCTGTGAGTCCATGGGCGGGGCCTCAATGCTGGCAGGCTGACCTGTCAATCTCACGACTGGGAACACGATTTCCCCGGCGATGTCATTACCGAGCAAGACTTCCACGCCTTTCATCGGTAATTCGGACCTCACCCCAATCGTGACTACTCCAGAGACCAGGTTGCTTTGTAAGTGTATCTGGTGCAAAGGGACTGACTCTGTCCCTTCCCCAACACCTTTGACCTCTACCTCCCCAGTCTGTGTCTCTGAGCTAAACTCTAATACACTCTTCAGTATTAGCGACTGACACGCTCCCGTGTCTCTCCAGATCTGCACTGGAACTGGTTTTAACTCCTCCTTCACTGACACCAATCGGGCCGAGATAAACCTCTCGCGCCCTTCCTGAGCTTTGGCAGACCTGACCGTCCCTAGCGGTTCGCTTAACAGCTCGATACAGCCATTCAAAATTTCCGCTTTTTCTTTCCCCGTCTCCTTCCTTGGGGCAAAGCACCTGGACGCAAAGTGTCTGGCTTTCCCACAATTATAACAGACGACCCCAGGGGACTTCCTACCAGACTGCTCCCGGTCTACCTTATCCTTTTCACTAGTCCCCGGCTTACTTTCTGACTTTTCCGGCGGACTCTCCCCGCCATCCTGACTACCCTTCTGGTAGTCTTTACTCGGGGCAAACTTCATTTTATGCGTCAACGCATACTCATCCGCTAACTTAGCAGTTGCGGCTAACGTGGCTGCCTCTTTCTCATCGAGGTAGGGTCTCATACCCTCAGGGACAGAACCTTTAAACTGCTCAATCAGGATCAGCTGTAGCAGTCTGTCATAATCCCCCTCTACCCCCTTTGAGGCGCACCAACGCTCACAATATGTCTGCATCTCACGGGCAAACTCCAAATACGTGCGGTCCCACTGCTTCCTCGCATTCCGGAACCTCTGCCGGTATGCCTCCGGGACCAACTCATAAATCCTGAGGATGGCCTCTTTTACCACCTCATACCTCTGGGCATCTTCCATGGACAAAGCAGAGTAAGCTTCTTGGGCTTTCCCTTTCAGTACACTCTGAAGTAACACAGCCCACTTATCCCTCGGCCAGTCCTGACTTATAGCCACTTTTTCGAAGTGGAGAAAGTACCGATCCACGTCGGTATCATCAAATGGGGGAGCCAGCCTAACCTCCTGGGTCGCCCGGAACCCTCTACCTTGGTTCGGCACGAGCCCCTGCTCGGCCCTTATCTTTAACTTCTCCAGCTCAAATTCCCTTTCCCTCTGTTTCCCTCTCTCTTCTCGCTCCCATTGCCTCTCTTTCTCCTCTCTCTCCAACTGTCTCTCTCTCTTTCTCTTCTCTCTCCAACTGTCTCTCTCTCTTTCTCTTCTCTCTCCAACTGTCTCTCTCTCTTGCCCTTCTACCTCTTTCTCTTTCTCCCGCCTTTCTAACTCTCTCTCCTGCCTTTCTAACTGCTTCTCTTTGTGTTCTAACTGCCGTACCCGGAACTCGTGCTCGAGTCTCAGTTTTTCAAGCTGTACCTGTACCGCGTCTCCAGCAGGTTTTTCAACAGACACCACCCCCAGCTCGCCTTGGGGAAACACACCCTTAGATACATAGTGCTCTACGATAGCTCTGTGTATCTCCTCTCTCCTCATTGTCGACTTCACCTTAGCAAGATTCAACCGTTTGGCCACAGCTACCAATTCCGATTTCCTGGCATCCTCTAATGCTTCCAAGGTCGGCGCCTTTATAAATTCCTCAGCCTCCATTTCTGCTCTTTGTCTTTTCTTTCATTCGGGAATTTTAACCCAATCAATTTACTCCGTCCCAAATTTAGCGTTCAAAATCGCGGACGAGAACCTCACTTATGTTACGTACCCCGTAACTGGGTTGCCAAACCAGCAGAAATGGATCACTCAGTTGGAGTCTGGATTACTAGAACTAAGAAAGTTTTATTAAAGAAACAAGCAACACAGTAATCGAAAGGATAATAAATGCAACAGTTCAGCAGTGATAAACACACATGTGCACAGAATTAAGATAACAGCATCAATCAAGCTCTATCATTGTCTAGGGATAAATGACCAATTTCAAAGTGACACAAAGTTCAGTCCAATTTAGTAGTTCAGTTCGCAGTAATCGTTGCCATGGCGATGGACACCGTGGGGGGAGAGAGAGAACGGGAACGACTGATCATTCAGAAACGGCTTCCACTCATAGACCGGCGATATTGCTCACAAGCGCTCTCGGGCAGGTCCTTTGTGATGTCACCTGAGGTCACCGACTGTGACCCCTCCTCCAGATTCTGTCGATCCTCTGCAGTGAACCCGGCACCCAGGCGAGGGTGGACACACACCGGGTTACCGTTGATCGTACTTTTCCACTTTGTGCGTTTAAGGTCCGTTACTTCCCACTGACTTGTGACAGGCGCACCGCTTCCAGGGTCTCGTTACCTCGGGTGTCGTGTATGTCGCCTTAGCGAACCTGTCCCTTTTTATCCCCCTGCTGGGGTATCGCCTGTCCATCACTTCAAACAGTTCAGGGTTCAAAGGGGGAGCTGCTCCAGACAGCTCTCTCTCCCGTCCCTTCATTACACATCTCCAGACGCTGCTCCATTGTTCCTTATCTCTCCTTCCCCTGAGGATAGGTGGCAGACCACTTGCTGATGTCACTGATGCTAACCCAGGCCAGCAAACATCTTAATTTTATGTGTTTTCTCGTCACAATGGAAATAAAGCTGTGAGTATGGTGTGGTCAGGAAATGAAGTTGTGAGATTGATATGGAGCAGAGCCCTGGCAGTAAGCCATATTTTTCCTATTTTACTTGGCAACAAGGTGCAACTAATATCCTTAGCTGTAGATAGAAACATAGAAACATAGAAAATAGGTGCAGGAGTAGGCCATTCGGCCCTTCGAGCCTGCACCACCATTTATTATGATAATGGCTGATCATCCAACTCAGAACCCCGCCCCAGCCTTCCCTCCATACCCCCTGATCCCCGTAGCCACAAGGGCCATATCTAACTCCCTCTTAAATATAGCCAATGAACTGGCCTCAACTGTTTCCTGTGGCAGAAAATTCCACAGATTCACCACTCTCTGTGTGAAGAAGTTTTTCCTAATCTCGGTCCTAATAGGCTTCCCCTCTATCCTCAAACTGTGGCCCCTCGTTCTGGACTTCCCCAACATCGGGAACAATCTTCCTGCATCTAGCCTGTCCAATCCCTTTAGGATTTTATACGTTTCAATCAGATCCCCCCTCAATCTTCTAAATTCCAACGAGTACAAGACCAGTTCATCCAGTCTTTCTTCATATGAAAGTCCTGCCATCCCAGGAATCAATCTAGTGAACCTTCTTTGTACTCCCTCTATGGCAAGGATGTCTTTCCTCAGATTAGGGGACCAAAACTGCACACAATACTCCAGGTGTGGCCTCACCAAAGCCTTGTACAACTGCAGTAGTACCTCCCTGCTCCTGTACTCGAAACCTCTCGCTATAAATGCCAGCATACCATTCGCCTTTTTCACCGCCTGCTGTACCTGCATGCCCACTTTCAATGACTGGCGTATAATGACACCCAGGTCTCGTTGCACCTCCCCTTTTCCTAATCGGCCACCATTCAGATAATAATCTGTTTCCCTATTTTTGCCACCAAAGTGGATAACTTCACATTTATCCACATTAAATTGCATCTGCCATGAATTTGCCCACTCACCCAACCTATCCAAGTCACTCTGCATCCTCTTAGCATCCTCCTCACAGCTAACACTGCCACCCAGCTTCGTGTCATCCGTAAACTTGGAGATGCTGCATTTAATTCCCTCATCCAAGTCATTAACATATATTGTAAACAACTGGGGTCCCAGCACTGAGCCTTGCGGTACCCCACTAGTCACCGCCTGCCATTCTGAAAAGGTCCCGTTTATTCCCACTCTTTGCTTCCTGTCTGCTAACCAATTCTCCATCCACACCAATACCTTACCCCAAATACCGTGTGCTTTAAGTTTGCACACTAATCTCCTGTGTGGGACCTTGTCAAAAGCCTTTTGAAAATCCAAATACACCACATCCACTGGTTCTCCCCTATCCACTCTACTAGTTACATCCTCAGAAAATTCTATGAGATTCGTCAGACATGATTTCCCTTTCACAAATCCATGCTGACTTTGTCCGATCATTTCACCGCTTTCCAAATGTGCTGTTATCACATCTTTGATAACTGACTCCAGCAGTTTCCCCACCACCGATGTTAGGCTAACCGGTCTATAATTCCCCGGTTTCTCTCTCCCTCCTTTTTTAAAAAGTGGGGTTACATTAGCCACCCTCCAATCCTCAGGAACTAGTCCAGAATCTAATGAGTTTTGAAAAATTATCACTAATGCATCCACTATTTCTTGGGCTACTTCCTTAAGCACTCTAGGATGCAGATCATCTGGCCCTGGGGATTTATCTGCCTTCAATCCCTTCAATTTACCTAACACCACTTCCCTACTAACATGTATTTCGCTCAGTTCCTCCATCTCACTGGACCCTCTGTCCCCTACTATTTCTGGAAGATTATTTATGTCCTCCTTAGTGAAGACAGAACCAAAGTAATTATTCAATTGGTCTGCCATGTCCTTGCTCCCCATAATCAATTCACCTGTTTCTGACTGTAGGGGACCTACATTTGTCTTTACCAGTCTTTTCCCTTTTACATATCTGTAAAAGCTTTTACAGTCAGTTTTTATGTTTCCTGCCAGTTTTCTTTCATAATCTTTTTTCCCCTTCCTAATTAAGCCCTTTGTCCTCCTCTGCTGAACTCTGAATTTCTTCCAGTCCTCAGGTGAGCCACTTTCTCTGGCTAATTTGTATGCTTCTTCTTTGGAATTGATACTATCCCTAATTTCTCTTGTCAGCCACGGGTGCACTAACTTCCTTGATTTATTCTTCTGCCAAACTGGGATGAACAATTGTTGTAGTTCATCCATGCAACCTTTAAATGCTTGCCATTGCATATCCACTGTCAATCCTTTAAGTGTCATTTGCCAGTCTATCTTAGCTAATTCACGTCTCATACCTTCAAAGTTACCCCTCTTTAAGTTCAGAACCTTTGTTTCTGAATTAACTATGTCACTCTCCATCTTAATGAAGAATTCCACCATATTATGGTCACTCTCACCCAAGGGGCCTCTCACGACAAGATTGCTAATTAACCCTTCCTCATTGCTCAGAACCCAGTCCAGAATAGCCTGCTCTCTAGTTGGTTCCTCGACATGTTGGTTCAAAAAACCACCCGCATACATTCCAAGAAATCCTCTTCCTCAGCACCTTTACCAATTTGATTCACCCAATCTACATGTAGATTGAAGTCACCTATTATAACTGCTGTTCCTTTATTGCACACATTTCTAATTTCCTGTTTAATACCATCCCCGACCTCACTACTACTATTAGGTGGCCTGTACACAACTCCCACCAGCGTCTTCTGCCCCTTAGTGTTACGCAGCTCTACCCATATCGATTCCACATCTTCCCGGCTTATGTCCTTCCTTTCTATTGCGTTAATCTCTTCTTTAACCAGCAACGCCACCCCACCTCCCCTTCCTTCATGTCTATCCCTCCTGAATATTGAATATCCCTGAACGTTGAGCTCCCATCCTTGGTCACCCTGGAGCCATGTCTCTGTGATCCCAACTATATCATAATCATTAATAACAATCTGCACTTTCAATTCATCCACCTTATTACGAATGCGCCTTGCATTGACACGCAAAGCCTTCAGGCGCTCTTTTACAACTCTCTTAGCCCTTATACAATTATGTTGAAAAGTGGCCCTTTTTAATGCTTGCCCTGGATTTGTCGGCCTGCCACTTTTACTTTTCTCCTTAGTACTTTTTGCTTCTACCCTCACATTACACCCCTCTGTCTCTCTGCACTGGTTCCCATCCCCCTGTTGTGAACTAACCTCCTCACGCCTAGCCTCTTTAATTTGATTCCCACCCCCCAACCATTCTAGTTTAAAGTCACCTCAGTAGCCCTCGCTAATCTCCCTGCCAGGATATTGGTCCCCCTAGGATTCAAGTGTAACCCGTCCTTTTTGTACAGGTCACGCCTGCGCCAAAAGAGGTCCCAATGATCCAAAAACTTGAAATCCTGCCCCCTGCTCCAATCCCTCAGCCACGCATTTATCCTCCACCTCATCGCATTCCTACTCTCACTGTCGCGTGGCACAGGCAGTAATCCCGAGATTACTACCTTTGCGGTCCTTTTTCTCAACTCCCTTCCTAGCTCCCTATATTCTCCTTTCAGGACCTCATCCCTTTTCCTACCTATGTCATTGGTACCTATATGTACCACGACCTCTGGCTCCTCACCCTCCCACTTCAGGATATCTTGGACACGATCAGAAATATCCCGGACCCTGGCACCAGGGAGGCAAACCACCATCCGGGTCTCTGAACTGCGTCCACAGAATCGCCTAAGATCAAGAAATATTGAAGGAAAGGCGGATGAGGTCAGAGCATGTTTCAACACCTGGAATTATGATGTTGTAGGGCACAGAGGAGTGCAGAAAAGCAAAGGAATCTGGGAATATGGGTCCATAATTCATTGAAAATGGTGTCACAGATTGATAGGATGGAAAAGAAAGCTTTTGGCACCTTTGCCTTCATAAGTCAATGTATTGAGTAGAGGAGATGGGATATTAGGTTGGAGTTGCATAAGACATTGGTAAAGCCTAATCTGGAGGACCGTGTAGATTTTTGGTCACATACCTTGAGACTGTGAGACTTAGTTGCAGGAGGGGCAGGACTGGCAGCTCAATATTCCTGGGATCCACTATTTTAGACATGACAGAATGAGAGGGATTAAAGGAGGAGGGGTGTCATTATTAGTCAGAGAAAATGTCATGGCTGTGCTCAATCAGAACAGACTGAAGAATTCATCTATTTAGGGTTTATGGGTGAAAGAGAGAAATAAGAAAGATATAACATGTTAATGGGGCTATATTACAGACCACCAAACTGAGGGATTTGGAGGAACAAATCTGTAGAGAGATCACAGGCTGTTGCAAGAAACATAAGGTTGTTATAGTAGGTTGATTTTTAATTTTCACGTATTGGCTGGAAATCCCAAAGTGTAAAAGGACCAGATGCGATGGAATTTGTCAAACGTGATCAGGAAATGTTTTCTTAATCGGTACACAAGACCCAGTGAGAGAGTGTGTGATACTTGATCTGCTATTAGGGAATGAGACAGGGCAGGTGACAGAAGTTTGTGTAGGGGAACACTTTGCATCTAGTGCTCACAATGCCACTAGTTTCAAAATAAATATGCAAAAGGATAGGACTGGTCTGCGGGTTGAGATTCTAAATTGGTGAAAGGCCAATTTACAACAGGCTGATTTCTGGCAAAGGAGTACTTGGTAAGTGGGAGGCCTTCAAAAGTGAAATTTTGAGAGTAAAAAGCTTGTATGTGGCTGTGTAAGAGGTAAAGGTAAATAGGTGTAGGGAACCTTGTTTTTCAAGAGATATCGAGGCCCTGGTTAAGAGAAAAAAGGAGGCGTATTGCAGTTATAGGTAGGTAGAAACAAAAGAGGTGTTCATGGAGCATAACAAATGCAAGAGCACACTTAAGAAAGAAATCAGGAGAGCTAAAGCAGGTATGAGTTTGCCTTAGCAGACAAGGTGAAGGAGAATCCTAAGGGATCCTACAGATAGGTTAAGAGCAAGAGACAGATTGGTTCTCTGGAAGATCAGAATTATGTGGAGCCAAAAGAGATGAGGGAGATCTTAAATGCATTTTTTGCATCTGTATTTACTCAGGAAAAAATCCATGCTGGGCTGAATGTTAAGCTAGCAAATTGGCCTTGAAAAAAAACACTGACAGCTGCTAAAGAAATGGGAAAGTTGCTTCCCAGTGCACCACAAGGTCTGGAAATGAATGAACAAACTATTTACTCAGGAAACAGACACAGAGTCTATAGAAATGAGGCAAAATGGCATCAACTTCATGTACTCTATATGGTTTCAGAGGAGGAGTTGTTTGCTATCTTGAGGCAAATTGGGTGGATAAATCCCCAGGGTCTGACAAAATGTTCCCATGGTCCCTATGAGAGGCAAGTGCAGAATTTATCTGGACCCTAGCAGAGATATTTAAATCATTCTAAGCAACAGATGAGGCGCCAGAGGATTGGAGGATACCCAATGTTGTTCCACTTTTTTAAAAAGGCTCCAAAAATAAATCAGTAAATTATACACCAATGAGCCAGACATCAGTAGTGAGAAAGTTGTTGGTAGGTGTTTTAAGGGACTGAATATTTGAGTATTTGGATAGACATGGACTGATTAAGGACAGTCAGTATGGCTTCATGCACAATAGGTCATGTTTTACCAATCTTATAGACTTTTTCGAGGAAGTTACCAGGAAAGTTGATGAAGGCAAGGGTGGATGTTTTCTACATGGACTTTAATTTAATAAGATCCTGCATGGAAAGTTGGTCAAGAAGGTTTAGTCACTTGGCCTTCAAGATGAGGTAGTAAGTTGGATTAGACTTTGACTTTGTAGGAGAAGCCACAGAGTGATAGTTGAAGGTTGCCTTTGACTGGAGCCCTATGACTAGTGGTGTGCCGCAGGGAACAGTGCTGGGTCTGTTGTTATTTTTCATCTATAGCAACGATAATTTGATTAACTGGATCAGAAAAGGTTCATATTTCACTAAGATTGGGGGCATAGTGGACAGGGAGGAAGACTATCATGGTTTGCAGTGAGCTCTGGACCAGCTGGAAAAGTGGGCTGAAAAATGCCCGATTTTAATACAGACAAGTACGAGGTATTGCACTTCAGTAGGTCTAACCAGGGTAGGTCTTACACAGTGAATAGTAGGGCACAGAGGAATTCAGTAAAGCAAAGGAATCTGAGAATACAGGTCCATAATTCATTCAAAGTGGTGCCACAGATTGATGGGTTCATAAAGAAAGCTTTTGGCACATTAGCCCTCATAAATCAATGTATTGAGTTGATGAGATGGGGTGTTATGTTGAAGTTGTATAAGACATTGGAGAGGCCTACTTTGGAGGAGTTTGTGCAGTTTTGGTCACATACTTACAAGAAAGATGTAAGTAAAGTTGAAAGAGTACAGAGAAATTTTACAAGGATGTTACTGGGTCTGGAGGACCTGAGTTCTAAGGAAAGATTGAATAGGTTAGGACTTTATTCCTTGGAAAATAGAAGACGGAGGGGAGATTTGATAGAGGCACACAAAATTATGAGGGCTATAGATAGGGTAAATGCAAGCATGCTTTTTCCGCTGAGTTTGGGTGGGTCTACAACTAGAGGTCATGAGTTAAGTGTGTAATGTGAAATGTTTATGTGGAACATGAGAGGAAACATCTTCATGCAGAGTGTGGACTGATCTGGCAGTGAAGGTGGGGCATATGGGCTCAATTTCAAAGTTTAAGTGAAGTTTGGCTAGGTACATCGATGGTAGGATGATGGAGGGCTATGGTCCCACTGCAGTCGATAGGGGTGGTTAGTTTAAATGGCTTTGCATGGACTATATAGGCTGAAGGGCCTGTTTCTGTGCTGTACTTTTCTTTGACTCTATAACTCTATATGGATCAAAAGGTAAATTAGATGAAACACTTAGAACGGTAATGAGAGTACTTTAACATTTTATGAAGTCATCCGGGATAATGAGTAATTTGAAGGGAGAAAGGATGACATTTCTTCAGAAATTACTCTGGTTGAATGTTCAGCTCTCACCCTGCTCTTAATTTTTTTTTAATATTTTTCAAACCTTCCATATTATGGCTTTGAGGTTTGGCTCTTTTTTTTCTCTGTGGTTCTAATTTAGCAAATACTGTATAGACTAAACTTGTACCATCTGATACAGCAGCTACCACTTTGGGAACAATATTAACACATACTTGGCTAATGCCCAGAGTAATGATGAAAATGCAGATCATGATGTCATTCGGTGTGCCGTGCTGATTTGATTTCAGCGCTGATAAACTGGAACTCAGTGTTCCAGATAATGCCTTTCTTTAACTGTACTGAAACACGTCCAGCAGCATGAAGATCTCCCACTTGGCCTATTCAGAATGGGTGATGATGAATTCCATTGACTGAAGCAACAGTTTTGTAAAGGATGGTGCTGTCTAACTTCTTCAAGGCCTGCACTGAAAACTTTAGCAAATGTTAGACCCCTAATAGAACATGGAGTAAATGTTCTGATGCAGGACAACTCCATGTGTAAGCAGACCTTCCACTTGGAAGACAGTATATCTTGGAGACAGAGCAGAAGATATGTATTGCAGACAAGTTGTGACAGGTAGGAGGGGAAGATTCAATATTCACGTTTATTTGTCATGTGTACATCAAAGCATGCAGTGAAATGCCTCATTTGCATTAAGAAACAACACTCTCTCACACTATATACATATACTGTCCGTAACTTCAGGACAGGTGTCCATCTCCAGCCACCAGCAGACTTAGGCCTGCAGATACGAGACTTCAACCTCCCCAAGGAATTCGAAGAGATTCACAGACTCAACTCCAGTCAACAGGTCTTCATTTCTGGCCTTCCGATTTGTTCTTGGGCCTCGATCTTGGGTATGGATCCCAGAACACGCTGATGACCAAACACCAGGCTTTGAACTCCAGAGTTCAACCATAAGGCCTCAAAGTCCTCTCTCACCAATTTGAAACCCATTGGGTTATTGGAACTTGTTCCCCACGCCTGCGTGGAACCCCAACGCCAGAAGCTGCAGAAAACTCACTGACCTGGAGGGGGAACCCTCCGACATCCGACATCTGACCAAGGATGTTCCACATCTACTTTGATGGTCTTCAAATACAGAATGAAGACCATTGTTGGTGGAATCTCAAGTGGTGACAAGAGGGCGTTGAAGAGTGAGATATGCCAACTAATGGAGTGCAGCAACAACTGGCACTCAACGTTAGTAAGATGAAAGCTGATTATGGACTTCAGGAAGGCTAAGATGAAGGAACACATACCAATCCTCATAGAGGGGGAGAGTGAGAAGCTTCAAGTTCCTGAGTGTCAAGATCTCTTAGGATCTAACCTGGTCCCAACTTATCGATGTAGCTATAAAGAAGGAAAGACAGCAGCTATACTTTATTAGGAGTTTGAAGAGATTTGTCATATCAACAAATACACTCAAAATCTTCTATAGTTGTTCCGTGGAGAGCATTCTGACAGGCTGCATCACTGTCTGGTATGGAAGGTCTACTGCACAGGACCAAAAGAAGCTGCAGAAGGTTGTAAATCTAGTCAGCTCATCATGGGTACGGGCCTACAAAGTACCCAGGACATCTTTAGGGAGTGGTGTCTCAGAAAGGCAGCGTCCATTATTAAGGACCTCCAGCACCCAGGCCTGCCCTTTTCTCACTGTTACCATCAGGTAGGAGGTATAGAAGCCTGAAGGCGTACCCTCAGCGATTCAGGAACAGCTTCTTCCCCTCCGTCATCTGATTACTAAATGGACATTGAATCTTTGGACACTACCTCACCTTTTTGTTAATATACAGTATTTCTGTTTTTGCACGCTTTTTAAGAATCTATCCAATGTACGTAATTCATTTACTTGTTTATTTTTTTTTCTGCTAGATTATGTATTGCATTGAACTCTGCTGCTAACTTAACAAACTTCCTGTCACATTCAGTGATAATAAGCCTGATTCTGATAAAGACAAGAGATTCTGTAGGTACAGGAAAACCAGAACAACACATGCAAAATGCTGGAGTAACTCAAAAAGTCAGGCAACATTTATGGTGGAGAACAGACAGCCTATGTTTTGGGCCTAGGCCCATCATCAGGACTGAAAAGGAAGGGGGCAGAAACCAGATGTGTAGATATGTAGGGGGGATGTTGGGGGAAGGAGTAGAAGCTGGTAAATGACAGGTGAAACTAAGTGAAGGAGAAGGTGGGTGGGTGGGGGAGGGGGTGAAGTGAGAAGCTGGGAGATAATAGGTGGATAATTGGTGGTAACAGGCTGAAGAAGGATGAACCTGATAGGAGGGGAGAGTGGACCATGGGAGTATGGAAAGGAGGAGCGGCATTAGAAAGAGGTGATAGCCAGATGAAGAGAAAAGAAGGGGTAAGGGGGTCTGAGAAATGGAAAAAGTGAGGCGTGGGGGGAGGGAGGAGAAATTGTTTTGGTAAATGAGCCATCTTGCCAATCCAACCTCAACAATCTCCTGAACACCTTTATAAGCTGCAGTGCTTATAATAGTGTCAAGATGGTACAAAATTTACTAAACAGTCATTTATCACACCCCACTGCCTTTTTCATGAATCTGAATTATCTATAGATTGGCATTTTTTAATGAGACTGTCATTATTCTTGGTTTAAACTCCAGGGGTGAGTATAATGTTCAGCTAGATATAGTGGTGGAGTCAAAATTTATCCTCTACTGTAAAGATCAGTGCCTTAACTACTGGTCTTTACCTGGATATATTTTGATTCTCCTTTGTTGATCGTGTCCAGAAGTTTTCTCGTGCAGCAGCATTATATGACAACCACTGACTGAGATGCCCGTGATCATCTTAATGGCACACATTTCTGAGAAGGTAATAGTGGCTTGGTGGCTGAGCATATTGGGCACAGAGATAATTAAATCATTAAATATCTTTATTTATTTAGGAAATTAGTACCTAATGGGGTTAGTGCAAGAAAGTGGTATGAGGTAAAAGAACAACTATGACCTTATTGAATGTTGCCGCAGTTATGAGGGACTAGATAGCCCATTCCTATTTTATTGTTTTGACAATTAGGAATGGACAATCAATGTTGGCTTTGCTTGTGATGGCCATGACTCAAGCATATATTAAAAAGGATAGAGAACTAGCAATCTGGGATGTTTCCCATGGGAGGGAAGGAGAAATTTTCTGCTGAACAGGAAGCTTACCCTTCATCGTGGGGCTTAACTGAGTGGTTCCTAATTCTTTGCCTCTTCTGCTTTCTTGCTCAAGCATAATCCCTGGCAATCCTCAGTTTGAGACTTTGAATGGATTCTTTGGTCATGTGTTTATACTGTATAACCACATAAAAATTAAAATCTGCTCCAGATATCTGAGTTTCACCAGATGGGTAAATTTAAAATGTATCTTCCACATAAGTGTGATCTCTAATTTAATTCTAATTCTATAAGATATTCGGCAACAAAACCACCTTCAGTCAACAAAGACATAAGTGGAAACTCAACTGCAGAAATGGAGTGCAGTGTCTGATTGTCCATCTTTAGAGTGAGGACAAATTTCTTTAGGTTAATATTATTATGAAGAAATTCATTTTGCTGCTTACCAATGGCCTTGTTTAAATATTTTTCCTTCAGGTTTTCTTTATAAACCTAACATGTCCCAGTAAACATTTCATTTGTTGTTAGATTCAATAATGTAGTAGCGCTTTCAGAACTAAGTCTGACTACTTATTCAAAGCAATTTTGCTTAGCTGATGCCCTTTAAAATTTATTGGATCCTGTGCAATAACTGCAGATCGAAAGAACCTTTGCTCGATTTTTATTATCTACTCCTGCACGTGCCTGAACTTTAACAAAATTTGAACATTCCTCTGTGCAATATTTAACCGTCCATATTTTAATTTGTTCTGACATTGATAACTTTCTCTGGAGCCCTTCAAGTACTGTCAGCATTGATGACCTTTGAACTGCTGTCAATATACATGGTCCCTGAGGCCTTTATATTTTTGCTCCAGGATTGAAAACCTTTCAGAGGAGCAGCCACACCGGCGAAATGCAACCTTTCACTAAAATTGGTAAATTTTATCCCAACCACTAGCTTTGGTGGGCATAGAGAAACTCAGTTTTAAGTTTAGCTACACTGTTGTTCTTCAGCCAAATGAGGAATGAAATTATGCAGGAAAGTTTCAAAAATTTTTATCGTATCACCAGCACAGTTTATTTGCTTGATCCACCACACTATAGTACGATCGACATTGTGTGGAATCGCTTCCATTATTTTGTCACACCTCCTTGAGTATATTCTCAGTGGAAAAGAGAAGAGTGAAAGGTATTTTTTGTTTGCTGATGAGAGTTTAAAAAGGATAATCCAGCCATAGAGAGATACAGCACAGGGAAAGGCACTTTGGCCCAGTGGTTCCACACCAAATATTAAACATCCATTTTTACACTAATCCTTTCTCAACCTATTTGTTTTCCCACATTCAATTTCAAGTTCAAATTTATTGTCACCTGATTATACATATTTACGATCAAAACGAAATAGTGTTCATCTGGATATCTGTTGCCCCACAAAACATGTATCACACACAGCAAATAAAACAAAATATTAAGTTATCCAAGGTACATATAGAGCACATTAAATGTTAAACAGTACTATAAACAGTAAACAGCTTACTGTCCTAGAAACAAGACCTTGGTGGTGGCAGGTTATTCATTACTCTCACCAGCTGAGGGAAGAAGATGTTACCCAGTCTGGCAGTCGTAGCCCTGATGCTTCTGTAGCTCCTTCCTGACGGTAGCGGGTGAAAGAGATTGTGGGATGGATGGTAGGGTTCTCGACAATGTTTTGTGCCCTTCGTATACAACGCTCCGGGAAGTGTCACAAATATGGTGGAGGGAGGGCCTGTTGATCTACTTGGTGGTTTTTACTGTTTCTGTAGGGTCTTCAGAATCAGAATCAGGCTTTTTATCACCAGCATGTGACGTGAAATTTGTTAACTTAGTAGCAGTAGTTCAATGTAATACATAATATAGAAGAGAAAAAAAACAGTAATTATAATAATAATAAATAAATCTCATTCAGTAACTTTATACACTATACATATATTGAATACATTAAAAATCATGCAAAAACAGAAATACTATATATTAAAATAAAAATATAAGTGAGATAGTCTCCAAGGGGTCAATTTCCATTTAAGAAGTGGATGGCAGAGGGGAAGAAACTGTACCTGTTCCTGAATTGCTGAGTGTGTGCCTTTAGGCTTCTGTACCTCCTACCTTTTTACATTGAACACGTTCTGTGCGACTGCTCACTCTCAACTGATTTAGCTGACACTGACCTGCTCAACATCAACCAAACAACACTAGAGTGGCTGGCTGTCTGCTGTGACAAGCTATGAGGATGATGACCTCCTACCTGATGGTAACAGTGAGAAAAGGGCATGCCCTGGGTGCTGGAGGTCCTTAATACTGGACATTGCCTTTCTGAGACACCGCTCCCTGAAGATGTCCTGGGTACTTTGTAGGCTAGTGCCCATAATGGAGCTGACTAAGTTTACAACTTTCTGCAGCTTCTTTCGGTCCAGTGCAGTAGCCCCTCCATACCAGACAATGATGCAGCCTGTCAGAATGTCCTCCATGGTACATCTATAGAAGTTTTTAAGTGTATTTGTTGACATACCAAATCTCTTCAAATTCCTAGTAAAGTATAGCTGCTGTCTTTATAACTGCATCGATATGTTGGGACCAGGTTAGATCTTCAGAGATCTTGACACCCAGGAACTTGCTCACTCTCTCTACTTCTGATCCCTCTATGAGGATTGGTATGTGTTCCTTCGTCTTACCCTGCTGGAAGTCCAGCATCAGCTCTTTTGTATTACTGATGTTGAGTGCCCAGTTATTACTACGACACCATTCCACTAGTTGTCATATCTCACTCCTCTACGCTCTTTTGTCACCACCTGAGATTCTACCAACAATGATTGTATCATCAGCAAGTTTATAGATGGTATTTGAGCTATGCCTGGCCACACAGTCATGTGTATATAGAGAGTAGAGCAGTGGGCTAAGCACACACCCCTGAGGTGCACCAGTGTTGATTGTCAGTGAGGAGGAGATGTTATCACCAATCTGCACAGATTGCGGTCTTCCAGTTAGGAAGTCAAGGATCCAATTGCAGAGGGAGGTACAGAGGCCCAGGTTCTGCAACTTCTCAATCAGGATTGTGGGAATGATGGTATTAAATGCTGCGTTATAATCGATGAACAGCATCCTGACGTAGGTGCTTGTGTTGTCTAGGTGGTCTAAAGCCGTGTGGAGAACCATTGAGATTGCGTCTACCATTGATCTATTGTGGTAATAGGCAAATCGCAGTGGGTCTGGGTCCTTGCTGAGGCAGGAGTTCAGTCTAGTCATGACCAACCTCTCAAAGCATTTCATCACTGTCGATGTGAGTGCTACCGGTTGATAGCCATTAAGGCAGCCCACATTATTCTTTGCAGGCACTGGTATAAATGTTGCCTTTTTGTAGCAAGTGGGAACTTCCGCCCATAGCAGTGAGAGGTTGAAAATGACTTTGAATACTCCCGCTAGCTGGTTGGCACAGGTTTTCAGAGCCTTACCAGGTGCTCCATCTGGACCTTCCACCTTGCGAGGGTTCACTCTCTTTAAAGACACTCTCTTTAAAGGCCTCTGAGACGGAGATCACAGGGTCATCAGGTGCAGCATGGATCTTCACAGTTGCAATGTTCTCCCTTTCAAAGTGTGCATAGAAGGTATTGAGTTCATCTGGTAATGAAGCATCACTGCCATTCATAATATTGGGTTTCACTTTGTAGGAAGTTGATCCCATTACTCAGATTACTAAAGCCTGCTTGACATTGGCCTGAGGTAGAATGTAAACTGCTACCAAAATGACCCTAGAGAACTCCAGTGGTAGGTAAAGAGGACGGCACTTTACTGCTAGATATTCCAGGTCTGGTGAGCAGAATTGGGACAGCACTGACGTATTTCTGCACAAGCAGAGTTGATCATGATGCATACTCCTCCACCTCTGCTTTTGACAGACTCTACAGATCTATGCTGGCAGTGTATAGTAAACCATTCGATCTGGATCGCTGCATCCAGTATGGAAGGGATTAACCAGGATTCTGTGCAGTCCTAATGTCCCTCTGATCCAGCATTCTAGATCTGAGATCATTGATTTATTCACCAGAGACTGCACTTTCGCCAACAAGATAGTCAGTTTAGGCAGTTTGAAACCCCGTTTCCTTAAACGCACTCATAACCCAGATCTACACCCGCGCTTCCTCCAAGGTGTCCTCCGTGGCACTTCCGACCAGAATCGGTATTGTTTCCTTCAGTTTTAAATAGCGATAGTTTGTTCAAACGCATTACGACATCTTTATTGACTGTACTGACCTTGGAAGCAGTTGTGCTTTTTAGCTGTATCAGGCTGAAACGGAAATACTTAATCGTATCTATTGAGGGTGCTGCTGCTACTCGAGTCGCGCCGAGGCGTCCCGGAAAACATAATAAAAGAACGGCTGTTTAAAGACTGCTTTATTTTTTTAATTAGAACAATGCCTTGTTAGGAAGACACCATGTTATCCAGTGGAACTCCTTAGGTCACAAAACATAGAGGTATTGCCTCGTAACTCGAGAACAGTGGTCCCCAACACTGGGCCGCAAAGCATGTGCTACCGGGCCGCGAGGAAACAATATGATTTGGTGATATGAAATGATATGAGTCAGCTGCACCTTTCCTGATTCCCTGTCATGCGCACTGTTGATCTTGAACGCACGTGAGGTCATTACGCACGTGTCATCCATGTCAGCGCGGGAAGAAGATCAACTCCTCGAGCTTGCAAATGACGGCAGGCTGAAGAGTATGTTTGACATAACATCTCTGCTGGCATTCTGGATCAAAGTCAAGGCTAAATATCCTGAGATAGCCATGAAAGCACTGAAAACGTTGCTTCCATTTCCAACATCATATCTCTGCGAAGCGGACTTTTCTGCAATGAATGCAACGAAAACTAAATTGCGGAATAGACTGGACACAAGGAATCCACTTCCAGTATCGCTGTCTCCTGTCACCCCTCGATGTTGCAGGGAAACAAGCCCAGGGCTCCCACTGATTCAGCGATATTGGTGTGTTGCAATGATTTTATATGTTCATACGAAGAAAATATGCGCTGTGTGTTTAATATCCAAACATTACTTAAAATGTTATGATGCTATTGACTTATAAGTGACTTATCACTATATTCATGCGAGGAAAAGATGCACTATGTGTTTAATATTAAATTCGTTAGATAAACCGTTTTAGAAACGAGATTGAGTGTATTAGCCACTTATAAGTGACTTATAGTTGACTTATCACCTATATTCCGGTCGTGATTAACACCTCCACCAGGGTTGCCAACTGTCCCATATATTGGGCTAAATTGGTTTGTCCCATATTTCCCCCTCTAAGGTAGAGCGTTGCTATGAAATCTTTCGTGCCGAAATGGCATAAAGCAAAGAAGCAATTACCATTAAGTTTTATGGGAAAAATTTTTGAGCATTCCCAGATCCAAAAAAATAACCTAGCAAATCATACCAAATAACACATAAAACCTAAAATAACACTAACATATAGTAAAAGCAGGAATGATATGATAAATACACAGCCTATATAAAGTAGAAATAACGTATGTACAGTGTAGCTTCACTAAACAGAATGGCCAAAAACGATGTGTAGAAAAAAAAATTGGCATGCACACGCATGTGCAATGCGCACGTCACACATGCGCACACAGGTGCCCGTGCAAGGTTTCATGGTCATGGTAGTCTTTCTTAGGGTAAACACAAGTGTCCCATATTTGACTGCTACTCTTGTCCCTTATTTTGGAGTGAGAAAGTTGGCAACCTTACCCGCTCCCCCCCCACCGCCCCCCAGGTCGGCCAGTCCGCAAGAATGTTGTCAATATTAAACCAGTCCGTGGTGCAAAAAAGGTTGGGGACCCCTGCTCTAGAAACCCAGGTTGAATACTGACCTCCAATGCTGTGGAAATTTTACGCATTATCTCCAAAACCATGTGAGCTTTTAATGGAGCTTGGATTTAATCCCACATCCTAAAATCATGCATGTTGTTAGGTTAATTGGCCACCTTTAGTTACCCCAAGTGTAGAAAGGTAGTAGGAAAATCAGGGTGAGTTAATGGACATGTAAAAGAAAAAACATTACATTTAGATAAACAGGACAATAGTATTGCTCTGTGTTGCATAGCATATGGGAACTTTGAGGATATAGAATTAGTCATAATGCTTTCTGATCCATTCCTGTGAGACATGAAATGTAGCCTGTTTCTTCAAGGACTCTACAGGAAAATCACCAAGGTGAACATATGGCTATTGATCGCCAATATCATACTTTTCTGTGCAACTTAAACATGTCTATTCTCAGTTTGCAATTGAAGATACAGGGCATGCGATGATCATTTTTATAACTGGAACATTCATGTAAACATTGCATTGTTTAAGTTCCTAGTGGATTGTTTGATCATAATGAATCTTTCTCAACATCAATGGCATTCTTATTCTTAATCCACACCTGCATATTTAGGTCTCATATTTTCTTCTGTGTTTTGAACCATAAATTAGACAGCATTATGGTCACTTCTTCCACTGTATACATTCACACTAAGCTCATTTGGCTGTTCTATTTCATACACACACAGTGGCCACTTTATTGGGTACCTCCTGTACCAAGTAAAGTGGCCACTGAGTCTATGTTCATGGTCTTCTACTGTTGTAGCCCATCCACTGCTCTTCTGCATACTGCTGTTGAAATGTGTGGTTATCGCAGTTACTGTCACCTTTCTATCAGCTTGAATCAGTCTGGCCATTCTCCTTTGAATTCTCTCATTAACAAGGGATTTTTACCCATAGAACTGCCATTCACTGGATAATTTTTGTGTTACTTTTCACTATTCT
The DNA here is from genome assembly GCF_030028105.1 of Mobula birostris. Lineage (NCBI taxonomy): Eukaryota > Metazoa > Chordata > Chondrichthyes > Myliobatiformes > Myliobatidae > Mobula > Mobula birostris. Next base: position 87,218,293 of record NC_092380.1, on the reverse strand, counting down.
CTGTAAACTCTAGAGACTGTTGTGTGTAAAAATCCCAGGAGATCAGTAGTTACTGAGAGACTCAAACTACCCTGTCTGACACCAACAATTATTCCATGGTCAAAGTCACTTAGATCACATTTCCTTTTCACTATGATGTTAGATCTGAAAAACTGAACCTCTTGACTGTGTCCACATGCTTTTATGCATCAAGTTACTGACCCATAATTGGCTGATTAGATATTTGCACTATTGAGCAGCTGTACCTAATAACATGGCCACTGAGCACATATTGCCAAATATTTTGAAGCCATTTCTTTGAAGCTTGAAGGACTCCTTAGCATTTTATAATAAATGTACAATGTCTCCCTGTGCTAAGAGAAATATATTCTCTTCTTAATCACAAGCACCAATAAAAATACAAATTGATCAATTCCCTTATTGATTTCTGTAACTGTACTGTTACAGAACGGCTGCTTCATTTGCCTGCTTAACTACAGACACAACACTTCAAAGCAATTGGATTTCGGCCTTTCACTTCAGCTTATTTCCAGCTCAGTTTGCTGGAATAGAAGCGTCCTACCTCTGCCAGCCTTCAAGCTGCTATTTTCTTTGCAACTTCGAGAGAATAAACGGCTGCTCTTCACTTGTGACTAATTGGCAGCTTTACGTAGAAAGTCCACTGCAATCCCCCAGTGCTCACAGAGGCAGAGTCAGAATCATAGCATTTACCCGAGAGTCACTCTTTTGATCTGAGTCCTTGGGCAGGCTTCTGGGGCACAGGTGTAGGAGCATTGTATGATTTATATGTTTTGAAATAGCTCTGGGGGCTTGAGCAGGGAATATTTCCCTTCATCACCAATCATCTTCCTTGCCTTGAATAGTTAGTGATGCAGGAGAGTGCATGAAATGTTTTAATGCATAGAAGTAGACATAGTACAAACGGACATACGGTAAAATATTCAGCTCTACTACAAAGCTAACAGCTATACTATTTACTCAGGAAAACATACCAAGTCAAGGCAATGAAAATTACATTAACAATTGTAAAACTGAGGTTGCAGTTCATTCAAAAACCACAGAAGTGAGTTAAGTTTTATAATTGGACCATTTAATGGAGCTACTCAGTACATATTTCCAAAAAAACCTTCGTTGAATTCTAACAGCTTGAGTGCAGTTTCTTGGTTTGTCAGTCTGTTATCCTATACTGATACTATAAAGAAATGCTTGGTTGCTTGAATGAATATCGAGCAAGGCTTAAACATAGAGTTCACAGTGTGCTTCAAAAACCTTCATTCTGTTTGACCGAGTGAAAAAGTTAAGCAGAAATCCAATCACACACGCTTTAATTAAACACTCATCTAAATTAAATAGTCTCCAACTTACTGAAGATGTGCAGAATGATGACACTTAACTGTGAATAATTATGCACTAATTATTTTATGAGCATTTGGAAATGGAAATTCAAACCACATTGACATCTTCCCTATTTTTAAGTCACATTAGATTCAGAAGTATTGACACAATATTTATTTAGAGATATAGCGTGGAATAGGCCTTTCCAGCCCTTCAAGCCCTGCTGCCCAGCAATCCCTGATTTAATCCTAGCCAAATCATGGGACAATTTACAATGACCAATTAACTTATTAACCAGTATGGTCTTTGGACTGTGTGGAAGAAACTGGAACATCAGGAGAAACCCACACATTCCACGTGGAGGATATATTGATTCTTTACAGATCACGTTGGAATTGAACTCCGATGGCCGGAGCTGTCCGCTGCATTACTGTACAATTATGTTTTGGTGTATTTTGATCCATGAATCAGAATATATCAAGCTAGATCCCATCACATAAATAAGGCCAAATATTCCCTTCCATAGATGCTACCTGACTTGCTGAGTTCCTTCAGTATTTTATAAGTGTTGGTCTGGAACACATCTTAGTGCCTGAATTTTGCACATTACTAACTCCTAATCAAGAGTGAGGAGTTTTTTACTGATTCTTTATATCCTGCTTCTGAACAACTCTCCCACTGGCAATATATCACACTCCTCCTTCAAGCTGAGAAAATATTTATTTAACCATGACTACGTTTTTGTGGGATCTTTTCTGCAAACTTGCTGCTGTATTTCCTATACTAGAACATCGATTAAGCTTTAAAAAAGTACTTCATTGAGTGTGAAGCCATTTTGGGCAATATTCATGGAAGGCACCAGATAAACATAAGCCTCTCTCTTACGCAATAGGGCTGAGGACGCTCACAAATTTCAAACACATTATTGCCAATAATTTCCGAAGTGATTCTACTAAACTCAACTAAGCATTTAACCACTTAAATATAATTTCTGAGGCATGGCCATAAAAATGATATAATTCCCTCTTAAATCAGGACTATCACCTTGTACAAGTATCCATCATGCTTTGCATTCTTATGCTGGTTTGTCCTAATTGCTAGCAAACGGCTTATCTTCTTTGCCTGTGGCTATATTCTTTCTCAAGGGTTTTGCTGCCTGAATTTGCCTTCTGCATTATAAATGTGGAGGCACTGGAGGCATAGTAAAGAACATTTGGCAGCCTGTTAACCAATCAGATAGAAACTCCTTCACGTAACTGTGAGACACAGCTGGCTGTAGAGGGGAGTGAATGGGACACTGAACCCAAATTCAGCATTAACCTCAGTCACACTGCAACTTAAAATAGAACTGTAGTTCTTCAGCGCCAGTATTTCTTTTTTGGCAAATTCAGTCTCCTCCCAGCACTGCACCTCTGTCTATCAAGCCTGATTAAGTGGATCTTTGTGTGAAGCAACACTTTAGCAGATTGTGAACATATAGACAAAGTTACTGGCACTCTCCCAGACTCAAGGAAAGATCACATCTCAGCTATGATTGGGGGAATTTGCATCTGCAGAACATAGCAATCTAAAGCACTGGTTTGTCCCACATTATGGGTGTTGCCTGCAGTTCTTGGCCCCTATATTGCAGAAAAATGCCATTGTTGGCTGCAGAATAAATATACAATTTTGTCCGAAATGAAATATTTTAGTCAAGTGGGATGCTTGCATAAGCGAGGATGTTTCCTTCAGAAGGAGAAGGTTGAAGGGAAGACTCAACTGGATGTATAAAATTATGAGGGAGCCAGAGAGAGGAAATATGTAGGCTCATTCTCTCCTTAATAGAGGGGTCAAAGGTACAATTTGAAATAGTTGGCAGAAGAATTAGAAGGGAGCTGAAGAAAACAATACTCAGCAGGAAATTTGAATATTGATCTCACTCAGCAGCGGGGTGTAAAGGTGTGACAAAGGCAAAGAAAAATAAAATCCATTGCACCCAACCCCCACTCATCTCCCACAACATTAAATCTGTCAGCTCGTAGAGTAACAGGAAAAAATTACAAAGAAAAGTGCGATTCAACCCGTTGTGTCAATGCTGGACAAAAAATAACTGCCCTGCATTAACCCATCTCTTATGTGTCAAATTCAAGTACAATTTTAAAGTGATGAAGGTTTTCCTATCCACCGCCTTTCAGGCAGTGGGAGGCAGCACCCTGTAATCTCTCAGTGAAACGCATTGTCTCATCTCCCATCCTATCCACCTGCCAATGTCCTTACAAATATGTCATTTTGGTCCTCAACCCTTCTGTAAAGAACTGAAAATATTTCTCATTTATTATTTCTTGGCTCTTCAATCAAATTTCCCCTCAGTCTCCACTCTTGCTATGAAAATATCTTCAGACAATCTAATCTTTTCCTTTAATGCTTTTCAGCCTTGTAACTTCCTGATGAAACTCTACTACATCCTCTCCATTTCAATCTTTTATGTAATGTGGTCTTTGGATGTGTTTAACTTGATTTACAAGTATAACATGCTCATATCTTTAAGTGCAAGCCTTTGATTTATGAAGCTCTTTATTGCTGTGATGATCAGTATGTCAGTCTCTATACATTGTCCCAAAATTTTGGTAGTCAGTTCTCTCAGGCTTTTTAATTTACATATTTTCACTTAGCAAAATACTTTCAAGGAATTCATCCTTAATATAAGTCAAAATAATGACTATATGCCAAAGTCAAGTTATGGCCTAACTTAACACAGCTATAGGACAACCTATTTGCTATTTTATTCTATGTCTTGGCTGACTTGAAAAAGCAATTTGAATTAAAACTGGTTTATTATTGTCATATGTCTCAAGATACAGCGAAAAACGTGTCAGTATCTGTTCAGACAAGTCAGATTATTACACAGTACATCAGGGTATAACAAGGTAAAACAATACAATGCCGAATAACAGCTTCAGAAAGTACAGTGCAAGTAAATATTCAGAGCAAGCTCATAACAAGGTAAATTGTGAGGTCCATCTTATCATACTAAAGAACCATTTAATAGTCTAATAACAGTGGGGTAGAAGTTGTCTTTGAGCCTGGTGGTACGTGCTCTCAGCCTTTTGTATCATCTGTCCGATTGAAGAGGCAGATTGCCTGGGGTGGTGTGGTCTTTGCTTATACTGGCTGCTTTACTGAGTTAATAACAAGTATAGACAGAGTTCACAGAGATGTTAGTTTCTGTGATATGCTGAGCTGTGTCCACAACTTTCCGTAGTTTCTTGCAGAACAATTGCCATGCCAACCCATCATGAATCCAAATAGTATGCTTTCTACAGTGCATTGCTAAAAATTTGTATGGGTCAATGGAGACATACAAAGTTTCTTTAGCTACCTAAAAGGCACTGCCTTATTTATCTGACGCACTGCCTTATTTATCTGATCCACTGCCTTTAAAGGATCAGTGAACAAACAAATTGAGACCCCCATGATTCCCAGTTTCTACCCACTTTTTATATAAAGCATTGTATTATGGTTTCTCCCTGAACACATTACCCTATACCTCCATAGAATGAATTACACAAATGGCAAAATTCAGCCAAGAAAATAGTCATTATTAGAGAACCATTGATGAAATTTATATATTAATTGAAATACTACAAAATGCTGTCTCTCCTGCAATAATTTCCACTAAACACTAAATCTTCTTGAATATATCATTTCTATTGATAGTTATTCCTCAACCTTTTCTACTCCTGAGCAACCTCACAAGATATAGGAGGTGGTTTAATAAAAAGATCTGAGTTTCATACCTTGTTTCCTGATTTGACTTTACGCTTCAATGCAGTTGAGAAGTATTAACTGGGGATTCATCTGCATTGCATGAAAGTCATTATTGCATGAGCTGCCAGGTGGGAACATCTTCGGTGTAGTGGCAGTTGTTTTACTTCACCAGAAAATCTGCTCATATCCCAGGTGTGACATTTAAAAAGTTTGGGGAAATGAACACAACTTAGCCAATGCTTCTATTGGAGTTTTAAATATGATAGGACATCAATATGCACCATTAGCCCATGTAACAAAACGAAAATACTATCCACTAGCCAAGGTTTCATGAGTGTATTGGGAATGCCATCTTTTTTACACTTTTACTGATAAAGCTCTACTACTCTGGTTAATATAATTCTGAAATTGTTTCTGACAATATTAAAAGTCAATGAGTTAAAACTTTTACCAGAATCTTGCAAGATTAATAGCAATATCTCTGTGCTTGCAGAAATAAGACTTCCAAAAATGGGTGGATTCAGTCCAGTCCACCATAGGCAAAGCCCTCCCCAGCCTTGAGCTCATTTACAAGAAGCACCATCACAAGAAAGCAGCTTCCATCAGAAAGGGTCCTCACCATTCAGGCCGGCTTCTCGCTTCTAGCATCAGGTGGACGGTAAAGGAGCCTTAAGTCCCACACCACCAGATTCAAAAACAGTTGTTACCTACAACTATCAGTCTCCTTAACCAGTGTTGATAACTTCACTCACTGCAAATCTGAACTGATTCTGCAACCTATAGTCTCACTTTCAAACTCATGTCACAGTATTATTTATTTGTATATTTTGTCTTCTTTTGTACATTGATTATTTGTCAGTGTTTATTTATGTACAATTTTTCACAAATTCTATTTTGTTTCTTTATTCTCCTGTAAATGCAAGAAAATTAATCTCAAGGTAGTATATGGAGACATACTGTATATAACATTGATAATAAATTGGCTTTGATTTTGCTTTTGAGTTTTGTTTTTGGTGAGGGGAAAAGGGGACTTCTTCAGTGCATCTTTGAGTCTTTGAGGATAATTTGAAAGTGGACCTGCTACACATGCAGTAATACTAGGTACAAGGCCCAAACCAGCAGGAAGTGGCTTGTTATTTAAAGGTATTAATCCATCTGAGTGGGTTAACATCTCCATTAAATTAATGAAGAGAAAAGCACAAACACGGTTAATTTCCAGTCTCTCATTTATAACATAATGGCTATCAGGCACAGCTTCTCTACAGAAGTGATAAAATTCAGCCAAGTGTGAGCCTTATAAAAAGAAATTACATCCCCGAATTTTCAGCCAGCAGTAAGACACCCGTATGCTCTATTGACCTGTGCAGTAAATCTGTACGTGCTGTTTATTAGGTCTGCCAATGTTAGCATCCTGACCAATGGCATCCACATGATAAGTGTTGGAGCCTCATGGCTGAGGGGCATGCCATTTGAAAAAGGAACCAGACTGGTTTACCATCATTTCTTTATCAGTGATTTATCATTAATTTATTATGGTTGCATGTACTGTGGTACAATTAAAAACTATCTTGCATACTATCCATACAGATCAATTCTTTGCTACAGTGAATTGAGCTAGTACAAGGTCAAACAATAACAGATTTAAAATAAAATATTACAAGGGGTGATTGATAAGTTCGTGGCCTAAGGTCGAATGAGTCAATTTTAGAAAACCTAGCACATTTATTTTTCAACATAGTCCCCTCCTACATGTACACACTTAGTCCAGCAGTCATGGAGCATACGGATCCCTTCTTTGTAGAAGTGGTTCACAGCAGGGGTGATTGATAAGTTTGTGGCCTAAGGTAGAAGGAGATGAGTTACTAACTTCAAACTTTCTGCATTATCACTCAAAGAGTTGAACTGCATGTGCATGTAACGAGAGTGTCTTGGACCTCCTGGTGGTCCATAGCATGGGTGATTGATAAGCTCGTGGCCTGAGATAGAAGGAGATGAGTTATACCGCTCTCATTACATGCACGCGCAGTTCAACTCTGAGTGAAAATGCAGAAAGTTTAAAGTTAATAACATCTCCTTCTACCTTAGGCCACAAACTTATCAATCACCCTCATATAGTTCAAAGAATGTGCAGTCAGGTAGACAAGACTGTACAAGTCACCACAAAGAGGTAGATTGCGAGGTTATGAGTCCATTCTTATTATACCAGGGAACTATTCAATGATCTTATAACAGCAAGATAGATACTGTCCTTGATCCCAGTGGTATGTGCTTTCAGGTTTTTATATCTTCTGCCTAATGGGAGAGGGGGTGAAGAGAGAGTGTCCGGGTGGGTGTGATTTTTGATTATGTTGGCTGCTTTACTGAGGCAGTGGCAAGTATAGACCCTAGTCCATGGAGAGGAAGTGCGGGGCCTGTGGACATGCTGAGCCAATGGGGAAGCTCCATGGTGGAAGCTGGGACTAGAGGAAACCCTAGCTACAAAACATCTCAGAGACTTTGACAGTGAGCCCTTTGGCTTAGGTGACTACTATATCTGTCAAGCAATTGGAATGTCAAAGAAGGACTTAGGAATGTTGATAAGTAAATTAATTAATCTTTTAAAAACATTTGAATATTAATAATTGAAGTGCTACCATTTTAAAGGATTTGGAAACAGTGAAAAGACACCCTTTTCTCAGAGAAAATAAGAGAACAAAAACACTATATTGATTTAAAGAAATTGACAGCAGCTGAGAATTTTTCACTCAGTGTTCAGGGCTTGCTGGCTTTAAGGAAGGATGTTGGGATGGAAGTGTTGGTAGTGTTGGTGGGAAGTAGAAGTAGGAAGAGCTGGTGGAGAGCATACTAGATGGGAATCTCAGAGTGAGTTCATGCAGTTATGTTTATCAGTGGATTTCTTAATACAGGCAGTGAATTTTTACCTTTGCTTCAAATGGGAAATTTCAGGAGGCCCATGAAATATAGAACTACTTTGAAAATTGCACCCAATGTACCTGACTCAACCTCTAATTCTGGCAGCCGGTTCCAAATACTTACTTAAAAGACATATAACTAAGTGCACAAATACTGTAGCAGAAGGTCAGAGGGCTATGGGCCATATGCTGGTAGATGGGACAAACTTGCTGGGTAACACTGTTAGCATGGCTGAAGTTGTGCTGAAGATCCTGATTTCATGCTGTCATATGGTTCAACCCAACCCAAATTTACAAAGACAACAATCACAGTCAAGATATTGTAACACACTGTAAGGTTTCACTGCTAATTTAATGGCCTCTCTGTAATGTTTCACTAGTAAGGTAATGATTTCTCTGTAGCAGCCATGTGTGGGTTATTACTAGAGATAACAGGTCTTTGGAATGTGTGCTATCCAATGAGAGGGATGTTGTTCTTTCTTGTGGGTCTGGGAGCAGGGATTTTGCGGTCTTTTGTTGGGGAGAGATGTGGAGAGAAGACGCAAACGGAGAGAGTTGGTAGACCGCCAAATGGAGTGGACTTGGAGTGAGGAATCGAAGGTCGACTACACTTGGAGGAGGTCAACGGGGAACAAATGAACAGAGCCATGAGCTCCAACTTTGAGCATTGGACGATTTCGTGAGAATGGGCTTTTTTTTTGTTTCTTTACTAACCATATAGTCAAATTAAGAATTATAAAGCTCAATTGCTTAATCGCATATTGTCTACTGTGTTTTACTTCCTGGTAAATATTTCCTGGTTATTTCCTGTAACAGGGGACACATCACGCAACATCCACCCAAACAAGATTTCTTAAGTTTGGCCAGGCCAGAGGCTGTCTTCCCCTAGATTAAGCCGTTAGCCGAACCAAGAGTTACAATATCATCTCCTTCTAATTATAATTCTTCAACCCTGGCACCATCCTTGTTTCCTTGAAACTTCCTGTGGAGCTGTTGCATTCTTTAGGCTGTTTTTCTTAATTTTAGGCTATCTGCCAAGCAAAATGTTGAGAGAATGTTTGAGAACCAAGTGAACCAATGTAATTTCTATGCAGTAATTTTATGACTCAATTCTTCTGACTTTTTTCTTTCTTTGCTACGTACTTTTTAATGGTTTGCATTTGTGAACTTTACTCCATCACATTGGATTCAAGCTACCTTTGGCTACTGTATGCAATTACCTGAATATGTTTATTGATCCCTTTTTCATTCATAACACATCATTCTTCTCCCATTCTAGCATGTTCACTGCCATTTGCTTCATGACTGATTGTTGTGCTGTATGATAGTTACCCATACCTAAATCACCCTCTTCATAATAGATGCTCTGAGTTTTTCTTCATTTATTTCTCACAAAATGCCCCATAATTGCATTATATACAATTACTCACATGTAAAGTATGCTTGTTGTCTTCTTTTGCTATAGTAGCCCATCTGCTTCAAGATTTGATAAATTGTACATTCAGACATGCTCTTCTGCACACCACTGTTGTAATGCATGGTTATTTGAGTTACTGTTGCCTTCCTGTCGGCTTGAACTAGTCTGGCCATTCTCCTCTGACCACTCTCATTAACAAGGTAATGTTGCCCACAGAACTGCCACTCACTAGATCTTTAAAATTTTACTTTGCACCATTCTCTGTAAATGCTAGAGACTGTTGTGCATGAAAATCCCAGGAGATCAGTAGTTCCTGAGATACTGAAACCACCCCGTCTGGCACCAACAGTCACTCCACAGTCAAAGTCACTTAGATCACATTTGTTTCCCATTCTGATATTTGGTCTGAACAACAACTCAACCTCTTGGCCATGTCCACATGCTTTTTATGCATGGAGTTTCTGCAGATGATCGGCTTATCTGATGAAAAAGTATCTAGTGCTTTCCCTGCATATCGATTTTAACCGAAGCTTCAATGACAAACTCTGCCATCTTCATCACAGATGTACCTGGCTGGAAGACCAAAAAGAGCTTATTCAGCTTATTTGAAATTTGCGTTAATATGCAAATGTACTTAAAAAGTGCCCATAGCGTGTATAATAATACTTTAAAAACTACATATGCTAAAAATCAGGAAATGTTGGAAGGACTCAGTAGGGCAGACCACACCTGTAGAGAAAGAAACAGGGTTAAAATTTCAATCTAATGACTTCTCTTAACAACTAGAAAACAATTGGGAAACAAGCATGTTACAGTGAAGAGAGAAGAGTAAAGAGGGGAAAGGTGAGATGGAAACCAAGAGAGGTTTATTAATGCATATGGTGGGGTACTAACCAAACAAGGATAGAGAAAACTGATAGGTGCAGATGGAGTGTCAGTTGCAAATTTTCCAAATCTCTGGAACTTTGAAGGAAAAATATGGATTTCTTAAAATTATGAAATAAAGAATAGTGGAAATACAAAATGGTCAGGCAGCATCTGTAGAGAGAGTGAAAACACATGAATTAATATAAAAATTGACAAACCTTGGTGAGAACTGTTCAGTTTTGACTCAGTCAAGAATAAGTTTTAATTAGAATTTACTGAATTTATTGCTGAGACTTGCTGGCTAAACCATGACTCTATATTCCCGTTCCTAAATGACACCAACATATAGTTCTGTCACCCAACCTTCCAGAAGCCAAACAAAGATGCAATTAAAAAGATACAAAGGTGAATCCCTAAGTAATCCATTTGTAATATGTTTCCTTTGCTAAATTGCTGATTGAGTGAGGAGTAATGCAGGGAATACTGTGGGGTGATTGGAGGCAATAAATTGAAACAAGAAGGCATGACAAGACTATGTCTCCTGCACAAAACAATATCTCTCTCTGCAGGTATCTGCTCCCTGGTGTTTAAGTGAGTGGAGAACATCTCTGCAGCTGGGAGATATGGACTTAACAAAGACAAAGTCAGTGCTGAATTTAATGGTAGAATCTCAATATAAATGTAATTTTCACTTTGCTTCCTGCACATTAGCCACACTGATGGGTATGTTGTCTGGCTTTTCAGTGGATTATCCAGTCATTGGAAGTTGCAGGAAGGGAACATTGGGAAATTGGAGATTGGAAGTGTGACGGGGTGCGCAGAACCTGATCTGGAAATGAAGTCTGGGAAACATCTGTTGACCTACATTTCATGGTGGATGTTGGAGTATGATCTCTCAGGAGAAAGCAAAGATCACAACAAGTGTGCTGGAATGCTGGTGCTTGGGTTTCTGTCCACAGCATAGGCAGAGGACTGAATTGTTAGACCTGGCAGATTCCTACTCTTCTCAGCTAAGAGTCACCTCCTGTTTGAATGGCACCGAATGCAACCAGCAAATGAAATGTCTCACTCAATTGGTGCTGGTGACTAAGGTATAATATCTCCTCCTCTGCCTCTTATGTCCTGTGCATCGGACAAAACTGAAAAAGCAGAACTGGTGCTGCTGCAGGACGCAGAAATGGGTAGGAGAGTTCCACTGAGTTTTCATACACTTCTCTTCAGAGTTTCTGACATTCTAATCTAGTTATGTTTTTGAAGTGAGCAGATGTGACATAGTCCCGTTACTCTGGCAGGTTACATTTACGTTTGGCACTGTAATAAAAATAATTAAAATGCTGTAGCATCCTTCAGTATGACAACATTCCCCATTTCAAATCTCAACACATCTTCAAGCTACAGCTAAAGGCAATTCAATCATCAAAAATATTGTGTTAAAATGTTGATTTAATTAAATCAAACAGGAAGCAAACAATGCATACTGAAGTAATTGAATTATTGATTAACACAGTCTGGAAAACTGTCTGTAAGTAGACCTGTCAAGGCTTACTTATTTCCAGTGACAGATACTTCTTTTCTGAAAGCAAAAGTGAAATACACTCTGTATGTGTCACTAAATCTCTGTTTGTTTAATTAGTGTTTCACTGCCATACTCAGAAGGAAGTATTTGCAATTTCAGTGGACTAATCTTGGTAATACTGTACAAACAGACCTCATACAATTTGTCCAACCACCTCTTGTTAAGAAAATAAAGGCGAAAAACACTTCTTTTCAAGAGCCAAAAGTGGTAAATGGATGATTATCGAGTGTCTTTGTATGGTTGAACAAATGAAGGTTAAAATGAACAATAGATTAAGCTAGAAAATTACCGTAAGATCATTTCAGTGAAATGACATTAAATGAACAAATATGATTTAAAAATAAGCACCAAGCATGAAGGTGAGGAAAGATGGACAAAAAACAATTGCAATAAAACAGAAAGTCAATGGAGAATAAAGAAGACATCTGAATGAAGGAATGAAGGACTCACAATACTGTAGGAAGGACGTGATTGCAATTAAGAAGGTGCAGAGGAGATCAATGTCTATGGAGGCCATACCATCTGAAACCACATAAAATCTAGAGTGTCTAAGTATTTTGCACAATACTGAATGCTATTCACGTACTTTTACATATAACCCATAATGAATTACTTCAGTAAATAAGAATGCTTATTGAAACAATATGATTACAATATTATCCAAATATGACTGAAATATTAAATACGCAACACTCCTCCCTGCTTAGTTATAAGCTCCAACTAAATATAGAATGCACTGCAACTTATTAACTTATCTCAACTTAACTTATAAACTTATCTCAGCTGTGTAAGACAATGGCCCAGTTCTGTCCTTAATCTTTCTGAATACCCACTTTGATGAGCTCTGCAGTCCCAGGAGTGAAACACTGATTTTCCTTGTTTGAAGAATATTTAATTTGTCCCAGCTGTTTGTCCTACATATGCCTTCTAAGATTGAGCTTGAGAAGATCCAAGCATGAACGCAAAGGATAACACAAGAACAGCATTGCTACTGAATTGTTAGATGTGCAGTGTGCTGCATTGCAATATGCAAGGAGGAAATTGGCAAGCTTCCGATTCGGTATCAGTGTAGTGTATACTGCTGACATCGTTCGCAGTACTTTCTTTAGACTCTGGCCAAATCTTTCACCAAGCCATTTGTAGCTGAGTGGTACAGTGCCAATGTAATATGAATTATCCCATTCATTTTGCGGGATGACTGAAACTGTTCTGCAACAGACAGTGGTCCATTGTCACAGACTAAGTGTTCTGGAACACCAGTCCATGAGAAAAGACTTCGCAACACATCAACAATGTGTGAGGCTGTAGTGAATGTTATTGGGAACACTTCTAGCCACTAAGTTGCTGCATCCATGACTATAAGGAAATATGTGCCTATGAATGGTCCAGAAAAATCGATGTGAATCCTCTGCCAAGGCAATGCAGGCCATTCCTGAGTTTGGAGAGGTGCTGCTCTTGGCAACTTCTAGATGTGCTTGCATCCTGAACAGTGCTTGAACTGCTGATCTATCCTCGGCCACCAGTCACAGCTTTGAGTCAATGCTTTCATTTTGAGCATACCTAGCTGACTGGCTTGCAGCCCCTCCAACAATTTAGCTCTCAGCTTGGATGGTAGAAAAGCTTTCAATCCCCACATAAGGCAACCCTTGTCAAGGGCAAGTTCAGCCCAGCGCTGGTAAAAATGGGGGAACTGGGATTTCTCCTGCACATTCCAGCCATTTTGGGTGGCCATGTAGACCTGAGAGAGCGTGGATCATCTGAACCATTTCTGCCATAATCGGGATACTTTTGATTTGTGTTAGGGAGAATACATCAAGAAGAGTGTCCACTTTTGTGAATTTTTCAACTTACTGATTTTGCCAAGGGCAAATAGGACGATCCATCAGCATTTCCTTGCTTAGTTGTCCTCTTAGATTCAACCTTGTAATTGTGTCCCCCAAGAAACAGAGCCCATCTCTGCATTCATGCTGCTCTTGGTAGTGGAACACTCTTCTGTGGATTGAAAATAGACACCAGCCAGGTTTGGCAGGAATTTGTTATCATAATTGACAAATCCTAAAAACACCGCATCTTTAACATGTTCTATGCCCTTGGGGCATTCATCACTTCTTGAATTTTTTCAGCACAATTGAGTAATCCTTCTGCATCAATGCTTGACCATTGTAAGTTCTGCTTGCTTTAAAGAATTGCATCGTGCCCTGATCTTTTTAATACAGTCTTGAGAGTTTGGAGATGTTTCATCTCATCCTTATTAGTTTGTTATATCATCCAGGTAACACTGAGTGCCTGGGCAACCTTGCAGCACCTGGTCCATAGATTTCTGTCAGAGAGCAAGTGCAGATGCTGCTCAAAAATATAAGCCTATTATAGTGATAAAGCCCTCAATGAGTGTTTATAGTGAGAAACACTTCAGGTTCTTCTTCCACCTCCATCTGTAGGTAGGCCTCAGCTAAGTCCAGTATGCTGAAGTGTTTCTCTCCAGAAAGGTTTGCAAAGATATCCTCTGTCCTGAGCAGAGGGTATTGACCTACTGTCAGTAAAGGGTCGATGGTGATCTTAAAATCACCAGAAATCCAGACCGACCCATCCTACTTGGCTGCTGGGACTACTAGCATTTCCCATAGGCTTCACTCAAACTTGGAAAGAATTCCATCAGCCTCCATGCCACCAAGCTCAAGGATAGTATAAGGAACTGGATGGTCTTTGTAAAACATGGTGTGGTATTTTCATTTAAGTCTATTTTACTCCTGATATGTCTGAGTGTTCCATGATGTAGCATCAACCAATACCTTCCTTAATTCTCTTTCAGTTGACTCTATTGCAGGGGACATGGCATGCACACAGTGGATGGATCTACAATCAAGTTGTCATTGCCTCAGCCAACCACAACCCCACAATGCTGGCCCTCCTGTTTATACCACATACAAGCTCAATGTGGCTTGTTGGTTGTTTTATTTCACTGTTAGGAAAGTCATTCCCACAGGAGTTATCTTTTCTCCACTGTAAGTTCTAAGTTTGATTTCTGCAGGCGTCAGTTTGGTATCTTCGAAATGCTGTTGAAACTCATTTTGTGGAACAATTGAAACAGCCGTAAGACCATAAGACTGTAAGACATAGGACAGAAATAGTCCATTCAGCCCATTGAATCTGCTCCGCCATTTCATCATGGCTGATCCCGGATCTCACTCAACACCATACACTTGCCTTTTTGCCATATCCTCTGATGCCTTGACCAATCAGGAAACTAACAACTTCTGCTTTAAATATACCCACGGACCTGGCCTCTACCACAGTCTGTGGCAGAGCATTACCATTACAGAACTGGGTCTTCACCATATCCACACCTATTAGGACAGAAAATATTGCAAGAAGGAATTATGATTGTGTGGGCCAGTGGATTGATGCTCAGGGCTGTAAAATCAGCTGAGGTGAGACGTTTCTAGTTCGTGCTGTTGTAACTTGAACAAAATCACTGAAGAGATACTGCAGCTAGTGGATAGAGAAGTGTTTTATTCAACAATATGAGGCACTCCTGGAGGAATAGGCCTTCTTAACCCATATTGCATGATATTTTATATGATAAAGATCAACTGTAGCCGCAGGACAATTTTATATTTACAATGTATCTACAATGCTTCCATTGAATTACATATAATTTTCACATCTCCTCGTTTGCACCCACATTCCAGACCTTCGAAATGAATGTTAATCAGTATTGTCTGGTTCTCAGTTAACTGGTGTTCACAGTTCCTGGAAACTATTATCCAGGGCTGCATATTAAATTTAACCTGCAGTCCGTGTTGAGATCTGTTTGGTTGCTGAAGTTAATATTTGCTGCATACACTAACTCATAAATATGGCCAAACAGTTCCCCCTCCTGGCCCTCCTGAACACAGATAAATTTGTTCCAGAAAAGGCCAAGCCGTAAGAAGGATCTAATCAAATAGTGCAGCAAAAATATCTTGTACTTTGGAACACTTTCCCCAATGATCCTATCTACATCTACATCTATGCTATCATCCCTAATGGCTACCTATGAGACTCTAAGCAGAGATTCTTTCAGAAATTTGACCAATAGTCTTTAAAATGCAGCTTCATTATTTGTATACCGGTTGCCCCCTTCCCTACTGACTGTTGCAGTTTAATCACATTCTTTATCATCACTACTTCATCTTCTAAGATCAAAAACTCTGAAGTCACTATTAATGGTTACTCTCTGGTCAATGGCACCAGCAAGATAAATGTACCAGGCTCACAGGCCCTCTCATCGACATACAGGAGGGGTTGGGGTGGTCTCTATTTAAAGGGCTACAAGTACCTTACCCCAGTGGCACCCTCTTCCAGACTGTCCATTCGATCAATGGCCCAACCACTGAGACAGTCCAGCTCATTTGTACACACTCCCTAATCAGGCTGGGTGACTGCCTTCAGATGCTGTGTGTATTTTCTTTTCTTTGCCTGAACCAAAGTTGTGGAATTTGATGCCTCTGCTATAATTCGGATCCCTTCCCATCTATTTCTCCCAGATGCTTTTTCCATACCAAGCTATACAACTAATAATCTGCCTTCAGCAACCAGCCTTCATTACAAAGTACCATTACCATTATACTCTAATATGATATTCATGGCTCGCTGTCGTGCTCTCTCAGCGTCCTCTGCTTTCGAGTCTGCTGCGTATCTGCTTCCATCAGCTGTGGTCAGGTCGGTGCAGCCGGCTGGTGATCATCACTTGGGTTCTCTGCAATGACACTGTTACTGGGTACAATTGATCTCTTGCTCTGTCTGCGAGGCGACAAGAATGTGAGTTATACAGTTTAACCTGAGTTCAGTGTTTCAATTGGCTGCCTCACCGGGACTGCACATCCAGCACAGGCATCATTCGTCCAGAGCACTGCCTGAGGTTCTATCCTGTCCTTTCAACCAGCACCCTTGCCGTAACTTGGTCACCTGGTAATGAGATGGCTATCTTCTCTCCCTCTGGCTCTCTCTAATTCACAATATGTTGTTGTTGCTTTGTTCAATCCCTCAATGTGTTACCCTGGTTACAGTGGTCCTTCACATCTCCATGTAATCTTGCTAAGTTAGCAGTTGTAGTTTCTTCCTGTACACTTACAATTTATGTTGCTTCTTGTTCTTCCGCTGCCCTCCTCACACTGATATCTGCCTACTCGTTTCCTTTCTGCTCTTTACTATCCCCTTTCTGGTGATCTTTTACTTCAGTCACTGCTACCTCCCCAGACAGCTGCATTACTCCTAACAGCTCCCGACTGTGCTTGGCCCCGACCCTCGGGACCTTCTGACATGATTCCCACACATCGCCTTGTCTCTCCTCCCTGCTTGGGGCTGCTGTCTCTCTGGGGCCATGTTAGCTGTTTTGTGAGTCACACATGTTTGCTGTCCCTGTCCTGTCCATGTTAGTTCTCCTTTTCCTGAGTCTGTGACTTACTCAGTGTGTCGTCATTGTTTGAGCACACCCAAAAATCTACAGGAAGCTGCACTCCCTCAACCTTAAGTAGCTGGGGCTGACTTCTTTCCGTCCTCACTGTTTCACCTCCTGCACTGGTAACGTAAATCACCTCTGCAGTCATGGGCAAGGGTAGATGAGTTATTGGTACTGACGACCCTGATCCTGTGTCCACAACATTTCACTTTGCTGGCCCCCTAATAAACCTCTTGTGTACATCCATGGATGACCACCACTGGCAATAGAGACTGTTGTCAGCTGTTTGTCTGACCTCACCAGCTCTATAATTTGGTGAGAAATCAAATCAGAAAGATAGGATGCTGCTGTGGATTCTGCATGTTTTGGTGAGTGATTTTCACACTTTCCTCTCTTTTCAGGACATCGTCTCCAAGCATGGCCAGAGAAGCCACAGCTGTAACAAACTATCTCCTTTGCCCTCCCACATCTATTCCAGCAGCTCTCTGTGACGCCACAGCAGCTACATTCACTACAGCCACTTTACGACTTCTACTTGTTTATCTCAGTGGCCCATGTTAGTATCATGGAGTAGGTCAATCTCACCACTATCCACAAATTTAAACCTTCCTGCTGGGCTGAGCTCAGGACATCCATCATCTTCTTCAGGAAGACTGGGTTGTCCCTCCCTGGATTATCCAACCATGAATACTCCTCAAACACTTGTTCTGCATAATCTATGGCAGGCTCATCAGCTCTCTGAACTACTGACATTATCATTCCCCGGTTACTCCCATCTCCCCCCATTTGCTGCCTCACTTCCCCCTTAAAGAAGTGATGTCTCTCCTCATTGCAGGCATTCCTGGTAGTTGCCCTTGTACCATCCTGCACCCCCTGAGCCATACAGTTCCATATATTCCTCAGGCACTCCCTTTTTACCAACACATGAAGGTCTTTAGTGTGTATCGGTGAATTTTAATCACTCCCTTGAGCTTGCGCCAGAATTCTGAATTCCCACAGGTGATCTTAAATGAGGACAACTCTGACAAAATACTCTGCTTCTCCCTGGGGTGAAGGGTATACGGATGGACATAATCAAAATCAAGAGCTGGCTTGGGTTGCGAGGGATCACAATCTGATGTTGCATGACGTCAAGCAGTGCCACCCCGACAGATATATCTGGGCATAACCTCCCCTTCAAATATCTCCACACTAATTTCCATCTAAACAAAATATAAACAATGGATAAAATTAAACAGTACATACTGAAAACCACAGAGTACATGCTCTGCAATCTGCTACCTAGGTGTGACTGAACTCATAATGCCTGCTATATTCCATAAAACCATAAGACTATAAGACATAGGAACAGAATTAGGCCATTTGGCCCATCAAGTCTACTTCGCCATTCAATAATGGCTGATCCTTTTTCTTCTCCTCAGCCCCACTCCTTAGCTTTCACCCCATAACCTTTGATGCTGTGAATTCCTTTGCATTTAAAACTGTTACACCAAGGCTAAAGACAAATTCTTAAAACACATATTCATTGGAAAAATACAGTTCCCAGAATGAATATACATGCATTCAACTGGTGTCCCAAACCATCAGTAACCACCTTTCACAACTGTTGCCCCCATCTTGCCAAATTAACAGACAAATGTTTAGTCTCTTACATAAACACAAGTGCATGCACACACACCACACTACTTTTTTATTTACTAGTTCAGATTATGATACCTCATTATCCTATAGTCACTGACCTGAACAGATCCAGGTGTGAGAGCTAACTTAAAAAATACTCATCCACTTAGACTGCTGAGATCTCTGGCCACATGATGTGACCCAAAATGGATGAGCCCCAAATGTTGTAACGAGTACAAAGTCACCGGAGAGACCCTGTGGATACAGAGGTAGATACTGACATGCCTTATTCAACAATATGAGACACCCTTTGGAGTAAGAGGTCTGTTTTACCCAATATTACATCACATATTATATGCTAAAATTCAAAAGTACCAGCAAGACAGTTCTATAGTTACAAATGTATCTACAATGCTTCCTTTGAATTACATATAATTTTCACACCTCTTTCTTCACATCCATAATCCAGACACACAAAATGAATGTTAATCAGCATTGTATGGTTTTCAATTAATTGGTTTCCACAGCAATTTGGTTTTCGTTGCATTAATTGCAGAAAACTCTGCTTTGCAGAAAAATGTTGGAAATGAAAACAACGTTCTCAGTGCTTTCGTGGCTATCTCAAGATATTTAGCCTTGAGTTTGATCCAGAATGCCGGCAGAGATGTTATATCAAACATACTTTTCAGCCTGCCGTCATTTGCAAGCTCGAGGAGTTGATCTCCTTCCTGCGCTGATATGGATGACGTGTGTGTAATGACCTCGCGTGTGTTCAAGCTCAACAGCGGGCGTGTCAGGGAATGAGGAAAGGTGCAGCTGACTCATATCGCCAAATCATATCATTTCCTCGCAACCCCGTAGCGCATGCTTTGCGGTCTGGTGGTTGGGGACCGCTGCCCTATTGTATCAGCCTCCACCACTACCCTTGGCAGTGTTTCCAGGCACCCAGCACTCTCTGCATAAAATACCTACCTGACATCTCCCCTAAAACTTTTCTCCACTTACCTGAAATGGCTATCTTTTGGTATTGGTCATTGCTACCTTAGGGAAGGTGTTAGTTGTCTATTACATCTGTAGGATCTCTATTAGATCATCAGATATTATTCTTCTGCCTCTCAAATTTGACTCCACTGAGTGCAGAATCAGAAGAATAATCATGTTTATTATCACAGACATAGACTTGGTGGCCTCTTTATTAGGTACCACCCGTGCTGAATAAAGTGGCGACTGAGTGTATGGCTATGGTCTTCTTCTGTTGTCGCCCAAACACTTCAAAGTTCAATGTGTTGTGCATCCAGAGATGCTCTTCTGCACACCACTGTTATAACGTAGTTATTTGAATTACTGTTGCCTCTCTGTCAGCTTAACCACTCTGACCTCCGATTAATAGGGCACTTTCAAGCATAGACCTGCCACTTACTGGATAATATCTGTTTGTCACACCATTCTCTGTAATCTACAGAGATTGTTGAGTGTAAAAATCCAGGAAATCAGAATCAGAATCAGGTTTATTATCACCGGCGTGTGCCATGAAATTTATTAACTTAGCAGCAGCAGTTCAATGCAATACATAATATAGAAAATAATAATAATAACAATAAATAAGTAAATCAATTACAGTATACATATAATGAATAGATTAAAATCATGCAAAAAACAGAAATAGTATATATTTAAAAAGTGAGGTAGTGTTCATGAGTTCAATGTCCATTTAGGAATCGGATGGCAGAGGGGAAGAAGCTAGTCCTGAATCGCTGAGTGTGTACCTTCAGGCTTCTGTACCTCCTATCTGATGGTAACAGTGATAAAAGGGCATGTCCAGGAAATCAGTAGTTTCTGAGATACTCAGACATACCTGTCTGGAACCAACATTCATTCCACAGTCAAAGTCACTTAGATCAGATTTCTTCCCCATTCTGATGTCTGAACAACAACTGAACCTCTTGACCATGTCTGTATGCTTTTATGCATTGAGTTGCTGCCACATGATTGGCTGATTAGATGTTTGCATTAATGTGTAGGCTTTCAGATGACCTAATAAAGAGTGTTTGTTGCTTGTGGCAACAGTGCAGTGCAAGACATAAAATACAAGATAACTTACAAAAAGGAATGAAGAGTGCAAAAGAGGAATAACAAGGTATTGTTCATAGGTTTATAGACCATTCTGAAATCAAACTTATACCATAAGACAGTGACATAGAATTTATATTGTGCAGCATAACATTTTGTAACAACACACAGTGCACCTTTTGGATTGCTAATCTTTCCACCATGTGTATGAGGCACATAAGCATGAGGGATGTAGGACATACAGTAACATAAAAAGTTGATGCTTTGACGTTACTAATTCTGATGAGCTTATGAGGCCAACAAATGGAAAGCTAACAATACTGTTCTGATCTTGATATGGATCAATTTCTGGGCTTATTGGTTATCTCAAAAGCCTATTTGCTAAGTGAAACCCAATAAAAAAGTTTGTTTGCTTCACTCAGCAGATAGGCAAAGAGATAAATTTAAATCTGCCACAACTGCATTACCTGTGTTTGCCACTTGCAACCACAATCATGCATTAACTTTGGAGCTGAGCAGTTGCTGAAGAGAGCTTTGTCAATAGTACCCGACTGCTGTACCTTTGTTACATGTATCATTCCGGTGGTTCAGATATGTCTAGTATAATCAATTGACAGAACAACCAATGATGAGTCTTGCACTACCCTCATCTATATATAACAGCTCATCATTGGATGTTCTGTCAGTTGATATTTGCCTCGCAGATCGCTCCATGCATTGTAATGTTGTGGGGTCGCTCATTGATCAAGGCATACTGTGTACATGATCATAACATTGCATGTTCAGGTGACCAGTATATTCCACTACCCCATATTTTCATTTACATGGGTGGCTTTCTTCAACCTGTTAGCTCACTATAATGGGAAGAATTCCCATTCAATATGTTTAATATTGAAAGCTGAGGATTCCAGACAATGTAAGTTAAAGTGTCAGAAAGGGAACCCTTCAACTGAGATTTCAACATGATGAGCTCTTTATAATTTTGAAAGTGAACGTTCAGCAAAGTTCATAGGTTGCATTCAAAATCTCTACTTCATGTTAGGAAAAGAGAAAACATGTAGTGCGCAATTAATTAGATGTGCAGATGATACCTGGGAAATGTGGGCAATGCAAAGGTGATAAAGGGCAGATGTGTCTGGTCATTTTTCTAATGGATATAATTTCACAGAGAAATGATCACTAATGTGATGTGCCCTGACAAAAACCAGATTTACATGCAACATTTATATAAAATCAATCTCCAATGTACAATACTGAGACTTCTGAGTAAAATAGTATCCTTATTCTGCGACTGAGACCGCTCGTGTTAACCTGCACAGTATCTATTCTAATAATCCACATTATAGTTACATTCATTTCAATGGGGTCGCTAATTATTCTTCCAAATTCAATGAAATATAGGTAGTCTTTACCCTTAGGGTATCCCCCATACTACAACTCAGTAAGATGAATCTTCGTTGTAATCTTTCTCAAGCAAATGCGTCCCTTCTCAGGTGAAAAGACAATATTGGAGAAGTGGTGCAATACTCACGTATGATTACATCAATCCTTGTCTCTGCCTTAATTGTGTATTAAAAAATGATGCATCTAAACTATTGAGAGACAGCCTAATTAAAGATTTTCCCTTGCATGATTAACTGGACACAGAACACATGCACACCTATTCCTTCCTCAATCATGTTTTATTTTTTTCTTGTGCACAAGAAGGTCAGCATGACCCCTGTCAATACACTGTTCTGAAGTCAGAACAGAAAAGGCTATTTTTATACAGAATTGACAAGCAGTTACCGTTATTGACTCATTGGTAAACTGTATGATTGAATTCCTTTCTTGCAACATCAATCACCATTTATAATAGTCAAAAGAAACTAAAGCTGACAACTGATGATACGCTGAAGTTACTAAAACAGGTGTAGTTTAGTTGGTGTGTGTTCGCCCCAGTGTCCCCCCTACAATGTTCGCCTGGCTGAAGACAAGCTCTATTGTGGAAAACTGTAAATTAATGGCTTGAGTGTGGGCTCTTTTATTGTGTATGTGTGATACCAATATGTGCTTGCTAACTTGTATGCGCTGTGTGTGCTTTGTTTTGTGTGTGACTGTTGGTGTTGTGTGTTGCACTTTGGCCCCAGGGTAACGCTTTCTTGTTCTCATGTGCTTTCACGGGTATTCATGTATGACTGAATGACAATTAAGCTTGAATTGAATTGACTAAGGCATAGGAGCAGATTTAGGCCACTTGGCCCATTATGTCTTCTTCATCATTCTATCATGGCTGATTTATTATCCCTCTCACCCCCATTCTCCTGCCTTCTCTCTGCAACCTTTGAACCCCTGAACAATGAAGAACCTGTCCATCTCTGCTTTAAATGAGACTTGATCTCCTCAGCCACCCATGCAATAAATTGCATAGATTCACTACCATCTGGTTAAATAAATTCTTTCTCATTTCTGTTCTAAATGGATGTCCCTCTATTCTGAGGCTATGCACTCTGGTCCTAGATTCCCTCACTATGGGAAACATCCTCTCCACATCCACTTTATTTGGACCTTTCAATATTTGATAAGTTTTAATGAGATGCCCCCTGATTCATCTAAACTCCAGCAAATACATGGCCCAGAGCTATCCAAGTTTCCTTATACATTAACCCTGTCATTCCTGGAATCATTCTCATGAAATTCCTCTGCACTGTCTCCAATACCAGCACATCTTTTCTTAGATAAAGGGAACCAAAACTGCTCACAATACTCCAAGTGTGGTCTGACCAATGCCTTATAAAGCTTCAGCATCACATCCTTAACTTTATTTTCCACTCCTCTCAAAATGAATGCTGAGATTTCTTTTGCCTTCCTTACCACTGATTCAGCCTTCAAGTTAACCTTTGGGGAATCCTGCACAAGGACTCCCAAGACCCCTTGCAGCCCTGATTTTTGAATTTTCTCCCCATTTAGAAATAATATATGCCTTCATTCCTTCTACGAAAGTGCATAATCACAAACTTCCCTGTACTACATTTCATCTGCCAATTTTTTACTCATTCTCTTAATCTGCCTAAGTCCTTCTGCAGAAGCCCTGCTTCCTCAACACTACCTGTCCCTCCACATATCTTTGAAGCTATCAATTCCATCATCTAAATCATTTACATATAATGTGAAAAGAAGCAGTCCCAACACCAACCATTGTCCAACATAACTAGTCACTGGCAGCCAACAAAAAAAGGCTCACTTTATTCCCACTGTTTTCATCACATCAGTCAGCCAGTCTTTAATCTTCAATCCATACTTTCAATCATTCAATCTTTCCCATAATAAATGTTCGTCCATCGTCATCGATGAAGACCTTGACACTATTAGTACTTTTTATGAGGTCGAGTTTGCTAGCTCAACCCGGCACGGATGGAAAGCGTGCCCGGGAGCGGCTCGACTAGATTCGAACTTGGGAACCTTCACTCCCGGAGTCCAGCGCTGATGTCACTGCGCCACCAGCTGGCTTGATGGTGTCGAGACTAGCATTTGATTTGGATTTAAGTGAGGAAGCGTGCGCAGCGTCGGCCTCACTCTCTCTTCCCAATTCCCATCTGGATCCAGTGGCAAGACAGAGTCGAGATGGCTGGAGATGGGACTAGGCACAGTGGATGACCAGGACGTCTTCTGTGTCTTGTTGTGCTCTACACGTTCCACGACGCTTGCAGAGACTGCCTTCTTGATCTTTGGACTTTTCATTGGTTTCATCCGCTCAATCAGCTGGAGTCTGTCTTCACATGCTGGGATATACAGCTCCTTATCTCATCGAGGGTTTGCGACCCGTCGGCTACCCTCACCTGGTTTAGCCGGCTTGTCGAAGCCATTGCCCAGGATGTAGCCGCTGTCACACGCAAACAGCTATGGGGAGCCATAGATGAAAGCTGAGTGCCAGGTGGGGACCAGAGGTGGACTAACCATCTTGAAAAGGACGCAACATGTTCCCCTACCAGAGGCGCTACCCCTCCCTGACGCCCCATACACCCCAATAACTTCAAAGTCAATGTACATTTCTTATTGAAGTATATATGTAGAGTACAATCCCAAGATTTGTTTTCTGTCAAATAGTTACGATATGAAGAAACACTATGGAACCCATTCAAAGAAAATATTGAACACCCAATGTGCAAAGAAAAAGAAAACATTGCACAAACAGCAAAAAAAGTGAAATGCACAGAATATAAAATATCAGACCACAGAGTCCTCGAAACAGTCTAGTAATGTTCAGTTTAGTTCAGCTCAATTTAGCGTTGCGTCCTTCATGAACAATCTGCCCTGATCAAAATCGCACAAAATAGCAATAAAATAAGGAATTACAAATATATCTTGAACTGCAGAGTCCAGTCTAGAAACCATGTTGATTAAATCTTGTCCAAGACCCAAGACTCTGATACCAGCCTCTGGCAGCAGCGAACGAAAGGAAGAGAGAGACCGGCCAATGCAGGTACCTTCCGCTGTCAACAGTGAGTGAGAGGGAGAGAGATACCAGTGAAATGCAGAAAAATGGTGCCTTCCAATCACAAACTCATTGATTTCAATCTTGCTCAACATTTTAATCAGTAATATCAGCGAGAAATGGAGTCGATCATGGGATCGCAATCTGCCTCCAAAGTGTAAAACACAGGTTCCAATTGCATGATGTTTGGTAGTTGAAACATATTTGAAAGAGGAAAAATTAAAAGAAGTGATTCTTGAAAAATCACGACTCTTTCCTCCACGAGCTCTTCTGCTATCTCTTGAGAACCCTGGGGTGTAGTCAGTGTTATCTGCCTTCACACCTTTCAGGTCCCCGAGCACCTTAGTAATATCAACTACACTCATTTCACTCCCTGACATGCTCGAATTTTTGGCATACTGTAAAGACTGGTGCAAAGTACTTAATACTTTTGTCTGCCAGTTATTTATCTTCCATAACTACCAAACCAACATCTTTTCAAAAAGTCTGAAATCCACGCTCGGCGTTATTTTACTTTTTATGTATCAGAAAAAAATCTCTTTGTATCGACTTTTATATGATTGGCCAGCTTACCTTGATACTTCATCTTTTCTCTCAGTTTGGCTTTTTAAGTTATGGAGTCATAGAAAAGTACAGCACAGAAACAGGCCCATTGGCTCAACTAGTCGGTGCTGGACAATTTAAACTGCCTACTCCCTTCTGTTGGTTGACCTCTGTTGGTTTTTAAAAGCTTCCCAATCCTTTAACATGTCCTCACTTTTCCCTTGTCGTGCACTGTTTCATCATTCTCCCTTTAGAATACTTCTCCTTTGGCATGCATCTATCTTGTGTCATCTGAATTGCTCCCAGAAACTCAAGCTATTGCTGTACTGCAATCATCCCTGCTAGCGTCCCCTTCCAATCAACTTTGGCCAGGTCCTCCCTCATGCCTCTGTAATTCCTTTTACTCCACTGTATTACTGATATATCCGATTTCAGCTTCTCCCACTCAAATTGCAGGGTGAATTCAATCATATCATGATTACCATCTCCTAAGAGTTCCTTTATCTTAAACTCCCTAATCAAATTACACAACCCCCAATCCAGATTGCCTTTGCCCTAGTGGGCCCATCCACTAGCTGCTCTAAAAAGCCATCTTGAATGCATTCCACAAGTTCCCTCTCTTGAGATCCAGTACCAGCCTAATTTTCTCAATCTACCTGCATATTGAAATCCTCCATGGCTATTGGAACATTGCTCTTTCTATATGCCTTTTCTATCTCCCTTTATAATTTGTACTTGACATTCTGGCTACTGTTTGGAGGCCGATCTCCCATCAGAGTCCTTTTACCATTGCAACTTCTAAATTCAACCCACATAGATTCTAAATTTTCCAATCCTATGTTACTTCCTTCTATTGATTTGATTTCATTTTTTTTTATCAAGACAGCCACTCTGCCCTCTCTGCCTACCTGCCTGTTCTTTCAATACAATGTGCATTCTTGGATGTTAAGCTCCCAATTATGATCTTCTTTCAGCTATGACTAATTGATGCTCAAAACATCATACCTGCCAATCTCTAACTGGCCTACAAGATCATCTATTTTGTTCTATATACTGCATGCATTCAAATATAACTATTTCATCCACGTACTTATCTCCCTATTTGATTTTGCACCCATACTATACTATTCTTCAACTCACTGACGTCAATTTTGTCCTATCATCTACCGTTCCTTTCTCGCATTCTCACTACACACTGCATCTTCTCATGTGCCAACTGCTCCATGCTCAGCCCTATCACACTGTTTCCTATCTCCCTGCCAAATTAGTTCAAGTCCTTCACCCACAGCGCTAGCAAACCTACCCACAAGGATATTGGTGTCCCTTGAGTTGAGATGTAACCTGTCCTTCTTGGACAGGTCATATGTTCCCCAGAATAAATCCCAACAACTCAGAAATCTGAAATCCAGCCCTGGTCACCAATTCCTCAGCCACTTGTTCATCTGTCAAATCATCCTATTCTTATACTCTCTGGCACATGGCACAGGCAGCAAACCAGAGATGACTACCCTGGAGGTACTGCTTTTCAGATTTCTACATAATTCCCCATGTTCTTTTTTCTGGATCCCATCTCTTTTTCTACCTATGTCATTGGTACCAATATGTATCATGACTCCAGCTGTTCAGCCGCCTCTTTAGGATGATGTGGCCCTGATCTGAGATGTCCCTGAGCCTGGCACTTGAGAGGCAACATACCATCCTGGTGTCTTTTTCAACCCTGCAGAGTCTAATATCCGTTCCTCTATCTGTGGATTTTCCCATCACTGCTGCACTCCTCTACTCTCACTTTTCCTTCTGAGCCACAGAGCCAGTCTCAATGCCAGAGACCGGATCCCCCTGGTAGATCATCTCAGTTGACAGTATCCGAGGTTGTAAACCTGTTTTTGATGGGAGCAGCTACAGGGGTGACTATTCTCTTTCACTCTCCTGACAGTCATCCATGCACCTGCCTCCAGCAAATTTGATGTAACTATCTACCTGTAGTTATCAGGGAGACTGGAGGACTCCCAGAGTTCCTACATCTCACACAAAGAACATACCACTACGTCTGGATCAATTGTCAATGCACCAACTATATACTAATCAACAAAGAAAGAGAGAAAGAAAAAAAATTAGAAACTTACATAGAGCCTCCTCCTGTTCTTGACAAAGCCTGTGGAGCAAAGCCTCCTAGTCTAATCCTGGCCCACTACAACAATGGGCACTCCTCTTACACCAAGCTTCGTTTTATTGCCCCCTGATAAGTTCCCCTTTCAGGTACCTAATGGGGTGGCATGGTAGCATAGTGATTAGAACAACGCTTTACAGTGCAGGAGTTCTGGGTTCAATTCCCATCGCTGCCTGTAATTACTTTGTAAGTTCTTCCCGTGATCATGTAGGTGTCCTCCAAGTGCTCTGGTTTCCTCCCACAGTCTAAAGATGTACTGGTTAGTGGATTTTAAATTGTCCTGTGATTAGGCTAGGATTAAATCAGGGGATTTCTGGATGGCGTGACTCAAAGGGCCAGAAGGGTCTACTCTGCACTACATCTCAATAAATAAATAAATAAACATTACTAATACCCGAGCAATCCCTTGCTCCACAGACAAGTCCTGACAGGTCCTGCTCATTTTTTAAAACTGGCACGTAAACTACACAATGAACTGGCTCCAACTCTCTCTGCAATCTCCCACTTCCCTTATCTCCTCTTTATCAAATGCTCCATTTTTCATAAAAATCCAGATAAGTTATCAGATATATTACCATGTCACCTGGCCATATATCATCCCTCCACCAATCTCAAAAATGCTAAATATTTTTCATGCAACTATTTTTTCATCAATTCTCACGGACCCTGTTCACTCATTTATTGACACCAGAGTGCCATGTTAGTACATTACCAGCAATAGATTTTAACAATTTGTAAACGAGTGAAAAGGAAGATTAGAAACACAGGAAAGCAATATTAAAATGTAAGTGCAATTGTGGATGTAACAGTTTAAAATTATCACATGAGTAAATGCTTATGTTCTGTTGCATGAATCAAAAGCATTGAATTGAATTCAATAGAACTAAAGTATAAAAGTAGAATTCGATGTATTACATTGCATGTTTAGCAGATGGCATAGAAGATTTAAGCAATTTGTTAGATGCACACATATCTTGTGAATGAGCAGTCTTGGCAAATTCAGTGCACTAGGTTTAAAGAACAGAAAAAGAATTAAATGACTACATCAGTTAACTTGCTCAGAAGTTACACACATCAAAGTTGCTGGTGAACGCAGCAGGCCAGGCAGCATCTGTAGGAAGAGGTGCAGTCGACGTTTCAGGCCGAGACCATTCGTCAGGACTAACTGAAGGAAGAGTGAGTAAGAGATTTGAAAGTTGGAGGGGGAGGGGGAGATCCAAAATGATAGGAGAAGACAGGAGGGGGAGGGATGGAGCCAAGAGCTGGACAGGTGATTGGCAAGAGGGGATACGAGAGGATCATGGGACAGGAGGTCCAGGAAGAAAGACAAGGGAGTGGGGGACCCAGAGGATGGGCAAGAGGTATATTCAGAGGGACAGAGGGAGAAAAAGGAGAGTGAGAGAAAGAATGTGTGCATAAAAATAAGTAACAGATGGGGTACGACGGGGAGGTGGGGCCTAGCGGAAGTTAGAGAAGTCGATGTTCATGCCATCAGGTTGGAGGCTACCCAGACGGAATATAAGGTGTTGTTCCTCCAACCTGAGTGTGGCTTCATCTTTACAGTAGAGGAGGCCGTGGATAGACATGTCAGAATGGGAATGGGATGTGGAATTAAAATGTGTGGCCACTGGGAGATCCTGCTTTCTCTGGCGGACAGAGCGTAGATGTTCAGCAAAGCGGTCTCCCAGTCTGCATCGGGTCTCGCCAATATATAAAAGGCCACATCGGGAGCACCGGACGCAGTATATCACCCCAGTCGACTCACAGGTGAAGTGTTGCCTCACCTGGAAGGACTGTTTGGGGCCCTGAATGGTGGTAAGGGAGGAAGTGTAAGGGCATGTGTAGCACTTGTTCCGCTTACACGGATAAGTGCCAGGAGGGAGATCAGTGGGGAGGGTTGGGGGGGACGAATGGACAAGGGAGTTGTGTAGGGAGCGATCCCTGCAGAATGCAGAGAGAGGGGGGAAGGGAAAGATGTGCTTAGTGGTGGGATCCCGTTGGAGGTGGCGGAAGTTACGGAGAATAATATGCTGGACCCGGAGGCTGGTGGGGTGGTAGGTGAGGACCAGGGGAACCCTATTCCTAGTGGGGTGGCGGGAGGATGGAGTGAGAGCAGATGTACGTGAAATGGGGGAGATGCGTTTAAGAGCAGAGTTGATATATATTGATATACCTTTTATATATTGGCGAGACCCGACGCAGACTGGGAGACTGCTTTGCTGAACATCTACGCTCTGTCCGCCAGAGAAAGCAGGATCTCCCAGTGGCCACACATTTTAATTCCACATCCCATTCCCATTCTGACATGTCTATCCACGGCCTCCTCTACTGTAAAGATGAAGCCACACTCAGGTTGGAGGAACAACACCTTATATTCCGTCTGGGTAGCCTCCAACCTGATGGCATGAACATCGACTTCTCTAACTTCCGCTAGGCCCTACCTCCCCCTCGTACCCCATCTGTTACTTATTTTTATGCACACATTCTTTCTCTCACTCTCCTTTTTCTCCCTCTGTCCCTCTGAATATACCTCTTGCCCATCCTCTGGGTCCTCCGCCCCCTTGTCTTTCTTCCTGGACCTCCTGTCCCATGATCCTCTCGTATCCCCTCTTGCCAATCACCTGTCCAGCTCTTGGCTCCATCCCTCCCCCTCCTGTCTTCTCCTATCATTTTGGATCTCCCCCTCCCCCTCCAACTTTCAAATCCCTTACTCACTCTTCCTTCAGTTAGTCCTGACGAAGGGTCTCGGCCTGAAACGTCGACTGCACCTCTTCCTACAGATGCTGCCTGGCCTGCTGCATTCACCAGCAACTTTGATGTGTGTTGCTTGAATTTCCAGCATCTGCAGAATGCCTGTTGTTTGCTCAGAAGTTGCTCAGGAGTGAGATTAGTGTATCTCCAACCTGACAGCATGAACATTGATTTCTCTGATTTCCAGTAATTTCTCCACTCTCAACTTGTTCCCTTTTTCCATTCCCCATTCTGACTTCCCTCTTACCCCTTCTCTTCTCTTCATATGTCTCTCACCTCCCTCTAGTTTCACCACATCTTCCCTTTCTCCCATGGTCCTCCGTCCTCTGCTCTCTGCTATTTGATTCCTTCTTCTTCAGCCCTTTACCTCTTCCATCAATTCCCTCCCAGTTTTGTACTTCATCCACCCACATACTTTCCCCCTCACCTGGTCTCACTTATCACCCTCAAATTTGTCCCCCTTCCCTTCCCGCCAGTTTCTTATTCTGGCTTCTTTCTCCTTCCTTTTCAGTCCTGTTGAAGGGACTTGGCTCAAAACATTAATAGTTTATTCATCCATAGATGGTGCCTAACTTGCTGAGTTCCACCAGCATTTTGTGTGAGTATCAATTATTTGTTCACATAAAGAAGTCATCCCTAATTTCGGTGATGAAATGTTCAGCAATTAACAATATCTAGTCATCAAGTAAATGTCATTTCTGGATTAGTGTCAGCAGTCTGTTTATACTGAAAACAAGTAGATAAAGCACCTTTTGGGCTTCAAAACCTGCCATGCTAAACGAGATTGCCATTTTAATCCTATTTTGAAAACTTTAAATGTTTGAACTTTTTCTTGTTCCAGGTTATACACGATGTTACAATAACCACGATCGGACTGAAACTAATACCCAGTGAATTTTTTACAACCAGAAGTATAAGAACACCCTTTGAGTTTTCAACTGCCACAAAAGCAATTCTGGGAATATTGGCAGAGCAGTTCAAATAATTGCTCCAATCACTGCTGTGCATTGACTTGGAACTCTTGGTAGCTACTGTTGTTGGTGATCGAACTGTAACACTTGCCCTTGGGCAGTCTGAGTTCAAAACTTAGCAATTAACTTTGTTACTGCTGACAGTACTGTGTAATGGCTTCATTCACTTGCATTGCAAGTTGATCTCAAGCCTAGCCTCTAAAATGAAGATCACCACACAAACTTGCCTTCATTTTGAATTAGTAAAGCAGTTTTTGCTTTGCATGCCAGCATTTTCTTGTTGCCTCTCTTAAACCAACATGGTGATACTGGGATTTATTTTTGATATCAAAATTCACACTGACAGTGATTTTTTTCCCCTGAAGCCATTTGCAAAAACAAAAGGTTTACAGGAACTTGATAAATTATTAACTTCAATAATAAACACAAGAGATTCTGCAGATGCTGGAAGTTAAATTCAATACATTGCTTTGTGTGAGAACTTGATGTTGAAGCACTAAACCATCAATTTCTACAAGGCAAATAGCCACAGCTACATTGTTATAATTAACAGAGTCCTGAAGATCCATAAACTGCATTGAATAATTCATATCTATTTTGAGTCAGTAACTGACAGCCACATTCTCAGAAGGTTGGCTTATAAATCAAGCAAACACTACTTAATTAATTAGAGCAGATTGCAGGGTGGTTCATGGAACATCACATTACACTCCCTTGGATCAAGGATTTAAATTCAGCTCATGACAACATCAGGAAATCTTCTGCCCTCTGCTAGATGTAAAGTTATAATATGAACTGTCTGATTAATATCTACCAACTGTCCACATGAATGAAACATTCCAATTCAGCGTGGATTTAATTTCCCTTTTTCTGTGATCTCATTTCCCATTTTCACTCATTTTATATTTGCACACATAAATAAGACCATAAGACATAGGAGCAGAATTAGGCCATTCCGCCCATCGAGTCTGCTCCATCATTTCATCATGGCTGATCCTGGATCCCACTCAACCTCATATACCTGCCTTCTCACCATAACGTTTGATGCCCTAACCAATTACAAAACTATCAATTTTCGCTTTAAATATACCCATAAATATAGTCCATTATTTATTGTTTTGATATTTACAACATTGTATGAACTAAGTTATAATGTGGTTCAAAATAAAAAGTTAGTAAAGTATTATCCCCACCATCTACATGATTAATGAAATTCACTGTAAATCCTCGTCACGCAACACAAAACAATGCACAGCCATGTTAATATCTGAACAAATAACTGAAAGTTTTAAATCTGATTCTAATCCTTGTAGATTAAGCCTACAATGTTAGATCATTTATTAAATTCATAATGCACCCCATTACCCTATTTGCTTTTTAATTGATATGGGACTCAACAGAAGCTGATTACCATATCTATTTTTTCATCCAAAATGATAATCTGGAATTTATGAAAAGCTTGTTTAAAATGCAGGTGAAGCACACTAAAAATTAGGTAAATGCAGAACAATCAAAAAATGAAAGAAATATGGACACCATTTCAAAAGATAATAAGATCGGAGTAAATTGACCAATTGGATAACTACTTTGGTTCTGTCTTCACTAAGGAGGACATAAATAATCTTCCGGAAATAGTAGGGGACCGAGGGTCTAGTGAGATGGAGGAACTGAGGGAAATACATGTTAGTAAGGAAGTGGTGTTAGGTAAATTGAAGGGATTAAAGGCAGATAAATCCACAGGGCCAGATGGTCTGCATCCCAGAGTGCTTAAGGAGGTAGCCCAAGAAATAGTGGATGCATTAGTGATAATTTTTCAAAACTCTTTAGATTCTGGATTAGTTCCTGAGGATTGGAGGGTTAATGTAACCCCGCTTTTTAAAAAAGGAGGAAGAGAGAAACCGGGGAATTATAGACCGGTAAGACTGACATCGGTGGTGGGGAAAATTCTAGAGTCAGTTATCAAAGATGTGATAACAGCACATTTGGAAAGTGGTGAAATCATCGGACAAAGTCAGCATGGATTTGTGAAAGGAAAATCATGTCTGTCGAATCTCATAGAATTTTTTGAGGATGTAACTAGTAGAGTGGATAGGGGAGAACCAGTGGATGTGGTGTATTTGGATTTTCAAAAGGCTTTTGACAAGGTCCCACACAGGAGATTAGTGTGCAAACTTAAAGCATACGGTATTGGGGGTAAGGTATTGATGTGGATGGAGAATTGGTTAGCAGACAGGAAGCAAAGAGTGGGGATAAACGGGACCTTTTCAGAATGGCAGGCGGTGACTAGTGGGGTACCGCAAGGCTCAGTGCTGGGACCCCAGTTGTTTACAATATATATTAATGACTTAGACGAGGGAATTAAATGCAGCATCTCCAAGTTTGCAGATGACACGAAGCTGGGCGGCAGTGTTAGCTGTGAGGAGGATGCTAAGAGGATGCAGGGTGACTTGGATAGGTTAGGTGAGTGGGCAAAT
Source organism: Mobula birostris (assembly GCF_030028105.1). Taxonomy (NCBI): domain Eukaryota; kingdom Metazoa; phylum Chordata; class Chondrichthyes; order Myliobatiformes; family Myliobatidae; genus Mobula; species Mobula birostris. The sequence goes on along the minus strand of NC_092380.1, from coordinate 87,183,929 downwards.
TCATGGCAGATGCAATTTAATGTGGTTAAATGTGAAGTTATCCACTTTGGTGGCAAGAACAGGAAAACAGATTATTATCTGAATGGGGGCCAATTAGGAAAAGGGGAGGTGCAACGAGACCTAGGTGTCATTATACACCAGTCATTGAAAGTGGGCATGCAGGTACAGCAGGCGGTGTAAAAGGCGAATGGTATGCTGGCATTCATAGCAGTAGGATTCGACTACAGGAGCAGGGAGGTTCTACTGCAGTTGTACAAGGCCTTGGTGAGACCACACCTGGAGTATTGTGTGCAGTTTTGGTCCCTTAATCTGAGGAAAGACATTCTTGCCATAGAGGGAGTACAAAGAAGGTTCACCAGATTGATTCCTGGGATGGCAGAACTTTCATATGATGAAAGACTGGATCGACTAGGCTTATACTCTCTGGAATTTAGAAGACTGAGGGGGGATCCTATTGAAACGTATAAAATTCTAAAGGGATTGGACAGGCTAGATGCAGGAAGATTGTTCCCGATGTTGGGGAGTCCAGAACGAGGGGTCACAGTTTGAGGATAAAGGGGAAGCCTTTTAGGACTGACAAGAGGAAAAACTTCTTCACACAGAGAGTGGTGAATCTGTGGAATTCTCTGCCACAGGAAACAGTTGAGGCCAGTTCATTGGCTATATTTAAAAGGGAGTTAGATATGGCCCTTGTGGCTAGTGGGATCAGGGGGTATGGAGAGAAGGCAGGTACAGGGTTCTGAGTTGAATGATCAGCCATGGTCATACTGAATGGCGGTGCAGGCTTGAAGGGCCGAAAGGCCTACTCCTGCACCTATTATCTATGTTTCTATGTTTCTAAAAGAGAGTAGAAAATGTAGTTGAGACCAAAGGATGAACTCAAAGCTCTAGATTGTACTTTATTGAAATCATTATACCAGCAATGGTAAGGCTTGAGAATCCTCCACTAAATTCTTCAAAACAGCCAGTGTTCTAAACCCCTGAATCCACTGAGATTACTGACACCAATGCTAATACAGTTTATCAACATATCTGCTTGCTATACGTAAATCCTCACCACCCACCACCTACTCCTCTGTCTTGAGTAAACAATAGAAGTAGTCCGACTCACAATGACTCAAGCCTTATTGTTACATCTCGTGTTTGTCTCCTTCATTCTGTGTTTAGTTTTCATTATTTCTCTCCATTCTATTTGTCTTAATTGGTAAGTGGTATGTGTCAGCCACATAAGATTCTTTCGCTTACTGGTGCTATTGTTCATAAATTTAAATTAGCAACGTTTTAAAAATTAGTAATTGGTTTATTATTTGTCGGATGTACTCAGGTACAGTGTAAAGTTGTTGTTTGCATGCCATACACACAGGTTATTCCATACTAGGCTGTAAAAAAGGACAAAAAAAAGTGCAGTTGAGCGTAGACAAATAAAGTGCAAGAGCCAAGATAAGGTAGTTTGAGAGAAATGAGTAAGAAACTGTACACTATTTTAAACTAGGAATTGGTGCAATTAAATCATAAAAAGGATATATTGCTACTCTGATCATAAAAATAATGTTACCTCTTTTTTTGCAATAAAACAGGAAAAATAATAATGCTTATTTGGTTAAGAAAGAGAATTTAAAGCTATGTGGCAAAGGTAGTCATACATATTCCACAGCAAGAGGCTTCCTGTAACTTTCAACCTTCAGGCCTTTGAATAGCAATAGGTATGGTTTTCATCGGGAATTTTGTGAAGCAGAATTACAGAGTCTGTTTGAATACTTACCTCTTCATCTCAAAAATAAACATTACATTCATTTATTTATTGGAAACTTGGTTAGAGTGTAGTCTTAGCTCAGCTATTAATGTCCATGGGTTCATAGATGGTCCAAGATATTAACACACAACATGCATTATTGTTTTGCAGCTACCGTTGCCCAAGAATACAGAAGCCTGAATTCCACATGACCAGGTACAAGAATGGCTGCTTGGCTTAAACCATTTGGTTCTTGAGTCAACCTGCAAAATCCCTAATCACTACAGTACACCATACTTTGCATTAAGATGGACTTTGGTTTTTGCTCTAATTGTGTCCGCTCTGTAAAAATGCATATAACTTATGTTTAATTTACCGTGCTTTTTTTGCGAATGTTGCTCACATGAAGATACGTGCCTGCGATGCTGCTGCAAGTTTTTGTTTACTGCACCATGCACTTATGCATGTGACAATAAGTTCAACTTTGATTTTTGACTTTTGATTCTGACCATTTACTTTACAGCCAATACAAATGAACTCTACAAAAGTTCTTATAACATTGTTTGTAGAAAAGAGGAGTGTTTTTTCTGGTGTCCTTCCAAAGTTTCATCATTCATCCAGCCTGGAAGCAGTAACTTAAGACCAAAAGAATTCTGCTCCTTTAGAGCGTCATCCTAAACTGCAGTCATCTTTCCTACATAAGGGCTGCAGTAAGCAGGGAGCGTTGGTGTCGTTGTGCTTTGGTCAAGACCTAACAAGTGGAAGAGAGTTAAATACCACCATAATGAAGCACTAATTGACTGGAACTTTCATATTTACAATTGTGATCCTATTCCGCAGGCCACCTGTGAGGGCACGGGACTCCACGACAGAGTTTGTGGTTGTTTCAGAGTCCCGCTCTCTAGGCACAGCTCCTGGAGTGCCAAAGACTTGTGCCTGCTGGAAATCCTGGATTAGAGACTTGTCCAGGGTACTTTATCATGGGCTAGAACTCAGGAACATTCCTCAGGGCCCTATCACTCCCACTCCATGGGATATTGGACCCTACCCCACACCTGAAGAGACACCAGTAGGCACTGCACCTAATAGACCAGAGACTCATCCAACAAGCGGGAAGGAGGAGGACAATAGTGACTGAAGCAAAGGGGGAGGAAGTCACTGGCTTGAGATGGGAAGCATGGAACATTGGGTGAATCTTCATCGATGATGGTAGGCATAGCATATATAAGACTCTGTAAATAGGAATTGTCCCACAAAGCATGTGGCTCTCAATTATCAAAGGAAGATTTTTAGAGGCCAGCCAGACTTTCTCCCCTGGCTTGAAAGGCCTCACCTGTCAGCAAAGTTGATCAGCTTGCCCGGCATATTGTTTCCGAGTGTGCAGCAGAAGAGACCTGACCCATGTCCATGTGTGCTTGTAGTGTTGGACCAGTTGTTCAGCAGCAGGAACTCCCACATCAACGTCTAATTCAGGGAAGAGTGGTGGCTGGAATCTCTTCTGGTATTCAAGAGAGACATGACAATGGAAGACAATTGGAGGTTACTGTGGGGAATCTCTGGCCAAAGCATTCAGGAGCTCCGGGTCGTGGGGTTGGAAGAGACAAGATAGTGCAGGTTGTCTCCAGCTTCTGGTTCACTCTCTCAGTTTGGCCATTCAATTGGGAGTAGAAACCTAATGAGAGGCTGTATGTGGCTCCTAAAAGAGAAAAGAAAGCCTACCAAAAATGGGACGTGAACTGTGGTCCTTGATCAGACACGAGTCCTAAGGGAAGCCGTGGAGCCTGAACGTGTGCTGAACCAGGAGGGCTGCAGTCTCATGAGCTGACAGGAGCTTGAGGAGAGCAATAAACTGTGCAACCACCAGAATGGTAGTGTTTCCATCTGACAGGGCAAACCAGTGATGAATTCAACCGAGAGGTGGGACCAGGGGCAGTTAGGCACAGGCAGGGGTCAGAGCAGACACAAAAGGTGCTGACGTGACCTCTTGTTCAGAGTAGCATGAGTAAGGCAGACAGAGATGATGTTGTGGATATCCTGGGACATAGACAGCCACCAAAATAATCTCTTTCTAAATTGGCGGGTTTGTTGATTTCCTGCATGGCTAACCAGACCGGAAGATTAACTCCATTATAATGCTCTGGAGTGCATGCTGGCAGGAACAAACAGTTGGTTGGGAAGTCCCCAATCTGGGTCTGGATCCCATTGTTGGACAGCCCTCACCTCTGCCTCTATTTCCAAGATTACCAGAGCAGCACTGCATGAACGAGGAAGGATCGGCTCTGGAGTGGTGTTGGCTTCAGTGATGCAAACTGGTTTGAGCAAGCATTGGCCTGGTGTTCTTGCTGACAGGATGGTAAGTGAGGGTGAAATTAAATTTGGAGAAGAAGAAAGCCCACTGGGCTTGACAGGAGTTGAGTCTCTTGGTGTCCTAAATACCGGAGAAGTTCTTTTGGTACAGAAAGGAGTGTACTGACCCTCCAGCCAGTGTCACCATATTTCCAGGACTCCTCGTCGGCCAGAAATTCTTGGTTTCTGACATTGTAATTACACTTGGAAGGAGTCAAGAGACAGGAAAGAAAAGTGCAGGGGTTCAGCAATTATCCACAGCAGAGAGTAGAGAGTGTACAGGTCTAATACTGACATCTAATATATCGAACTCAATGATGAATGGATGGGATTGTTCTGGATGTTGCAGTAGTGGAGCAGTGGTGAAGTGTCACTTAAGTTCTGTGAATGCTTGGTCTACTTTACTTGCCCATAGGAATCCTGCAGATCTGTTCTTGGTGAGTGCACTTATGGGAGTTGTGATGGAACTGAAGGCTCTGATGAAGTGGTGATAACAGCTTGCAAACCTCAAGAAGTGCCTCACTGGTTTGGGCCACTCAATGACTGTCTGAACTTTACATGGATCCATTTGAAAACTGGAAGGGGTGAGGCCAAGCCCAAAGAATAACACCAGCTTTCTGTGGAACTCACAACCTTCTGGCTTGGCATGAAGTTTGTTCTCAAGGAGTTGTCTGAGATCCTCGTGGACATACTAGATCTGTTCTTGGAGAGAGTGGGAATAGATAAAAATGTTTTCCAACTACATCAAAGCAAATCGGTTCAATATGTCCCAGAGCACATCATTGAACAAGGTCTGAAAAGCAGCAGCGGCATTGGGCAGACCAAAATGCGTCACGAGGTACTCATAGTGGCCAGTGGAAGCTATCTTCCAAACAAACTCAGCAGGCCAGGCAGCGTCTATGGAAGAGGCTAAACAGTTGATGTTTCAGACTGAGACCCTTCATCAGGACTGGAAAGAAAGAAAAGTCTGATCAGCTCCCTGGAGAATTTCAAATGCAGAGGCAAACAGGGAAGAGGGTAGCAGTTCTTCACTGTGGTGTTGTAGAGGAGCTGACAATCAATGCAGGGGTGGATCTTGCCAAGTCTCTTGCTCACAAAAAAGAACTCTGTCCCCACTGATGAGGTTAACAGATGGATGAGTTCTAAAGGCAATGCCTTCTTAATGTATTCATCCATGGCCACCATTTCAGGGCAAAACAGGGAAAAGAGCCAGCCCCGGGGATGACTAGTACTGAGTAAGGGGTCAATGGCACAGTTGTATGGCCAGTGTGGAGGCATGGAGGTGGCTTTCTTAGAAACATAGAAAACCTACAGCACAATACAAGCCCTTTGGCCCACAATGCTGTTCCGAACATGTACTTACTTAATAATTACCTAGGGTTACCCATAGCCTTCTATTTATCTAAGGTTCATGGGCCTATCCAGGTATCTCCTAAAAGACCTTATCATATCGACCTCCACCACCATTGCTGACAGCCCATTCCATGCACTCAGCACTCTCTGTGTAAAAAACTTACCCCTAACATCTCCTCTGTACCTCCTTCCAAGCACCTTAAGACTGTGCTCTCTCGTGTTAACCATTTCAGCCCTGGAAAAAACCTCTGTCTATCCACACGATCAATGCTCTTCATCATCTTATACACATCTATCAGGTCACCTCTCATTCTCCGCCGCTCCAAGGAGAAAAGGCCGAGTTCACTCATAAGGCATGCTCCCCAATCCAGGCAACATCATTGTAAGTCTCCTCTGCACCCTTTCTATAGCTTCCACGTCCTTCCTGTAGTGAGGTGACCAGAACTGAGCACAGTACTCCGAGTGGGGTCTGACCAGGGTCCTATAATGCTGTAACATTACCTCTCGGCTCTTGAACTCAATCTCACGGTTGATGAAAGCCAATGCACTGCATGCTTTCTTAACTACAGAGTCAACCTGCACAGCAGCTTTGAGTGCCCTATGGACTCGTACCCCAAGATCCCTCTGATCTTCCACACTGCCAAGAGTTTTACCATTAATATTATATTATGCCATCATATTTGACCTACCAAAATGAACCATCTCACATTTATCTAGGTTGAACTCCATCTACCACTTCTCAGCCCAGTTTTGCATCCTATCGATGTCCCACTATATCCTCTGCCAGCCCTCCACACTATCCACAACACCCCCAACCTTTGTGTCATCAGCAAATTTACTAACCCATCCCTCCACTTCCTCATCCAGGTCATTTATAAAAATCATGAAGAGGTGGGGTCCCAGAACAGATCCCTCAGGCACACCAATGGTCACCGATCTCCATGCAGAATATGACTCGTCTACAACCACTCTTTGTCTTCTGTGAACAAGCTAATTCCGGATCCATAAAGCAGGGTCCCCTTGGATACCATGCCTCCCTACTTTCTCAATAAGCCTTGCATGGGGTAACTTACCAAATGCCTTGCTGAAGTCCATATACAACACATCTACTGCTCTTCCTTCATCAATGTGTTTAGCCACATCCTCAAAAAATTCAATCAGGCTCGTAAGGCATGACCTGCCTTTTACAAAGCCATGCTGACTATTCCTGATCATATTATGCCTCTCCAAATGTTCACAAATCCTGCCTCTCAGGATCTTCTCCATCAATTTACCAACCACTGAAGTAAGACTCACTGGTCTATAATTTCCTGGGCTATCCCTACTCCCTTTCCTGAATAAGGGAACAACATCCACAACCCTCCAATCCTCCGGAACCTCTTCTGTCCTTTTGATGATGCAAAGATCATCGCCAGAGGCTCAGCAATCTCCTCCCTCGCTTCCCACGGTATCTGGTGGTCTGGTTCTGGTGCCTTATCCAACTTGATCCATCCTCTCTCTTAATATCTACATGCTCAAGCTTTTCAATCCGCTGTAAGTTATCCCTAAAATCACTAAGATCCTTTTCCGTAGTGAATACTGAAGCTAAGTATTCATTAAGTTATCTCTGCTATCTCCTCCGGTTCCATACACACTTTTCCACTGTCACACTTGATTGGTCCTATACTCTCTCACCTTATCCTCTTTCTCTTCATGTACCTGTAGAATGCCTTGGGGTGTTGCATAATCCTGCTCGCCAAGACTTTCTCATGGCCCCTTCTGGTTCTCCTAATTTCATTTTTAAAATCCTTCCTGCTGGCATTATAATCTTCCAGATCTCTATCATTACCTAGTTTTTTGAACCTTTCAAAAGCTTTTCGTTTCTTCTTGAATAGATTTTCAACAGCCTTTGTACACCACAGTTCCTGTACCCTACCATCCTTTCCCTGTCTCATTGGAACGTACCTATGCAGAACACTACACAAATATCTCCTGAACATTTGCCTCATTTCTGCTGTACAGAAATATCTCCTGAACATTTGCCTCATTTCTGCTGTACATTTCCCTGAGAACATCTGTTCCCAACTAATGCTCCAAGTTCCTGCCTGATAGCTTCATATTTCCCCTTACTCTAATTAAATGCTTTCCTAACTTGTCTGTTCCTATTCCTCTCCGATGCTATGGTAAATGAGACAGTACTGTGATCACTATCTCCAAAATGCTCTCCCACTGAGAGATCTGACACCTGACCAGGTTCATTTCCTAATACTGGATCAAATACAGCCTCTTCTCTTGAAGGTTTATCTACATATTGTGTCAGGAAACCTTCCTGATCATACCTAACAAACTCCAGCCCGTCTAAACCCTTTGCTCTAGGGAGACGATTATCAATATTTGGGAAATTAAAATCTCCTACCATGACAACCCTGTTATTATTTCACCTATCCGAAATCTGTCTCCCTATCTGCTCCTCGATGTCCCTGTTACTATTGGGTTGTCTATAAAAAACACGCAGTATAGTTATTGACCCTTTCCTGTTCCTAACTTCCACCCACAGAGACTCGGTAGACAATCCCTCCATGTCTACCTCCTTTTCTGCATCTGTGACATTATCTCTGATCAGTAGTGCCGTGCCCCCACCCCTTTTGCCTCCCTCTCTGTCCTTTCTGAAACATCTAAAGCCTGGCACTCTAAGTAACCATTCCTGCCCCTGAGCTATTCAAGTCTCTGTAATGGCCACAACATCATAGCTCCAAGTACTGATCCTCGCTCTAAGCTCATCCGCTTTGTTCATGATGCTTCTTGCATTAAAGTAGACACATTTCAAACCATCGGTCTGAGTGCATTCCTTTTCTATCATCTGCCCATCCTCCCTCTCACATTGTCTCCAAGCTTTCTGTATTTGTGAGCCAACTGCCCCTTCTTCCGTCTCTTCAGTTCAGTTCCGCGCCCCCCCCCCCCCGCAATTCTAGTTTAAACTCTACCCAGTAGCCTTAGTAAACCTCCCTGCCAGGATATTGGTCCTCCTTGGATTCCAGTGCAACCTGTCCTTTTTGTACAGGTCTTGCTTGCCCCCCAAGAGGTCCCAATGATCCATAAATTTGAATCCCTGGCCCCTGCTCCAATCCCTTAGCCACACTTTTATCTTCCATCTCACTCTGTTCCTATACTCACTGTCACGTGGCACAGGCGGTAATCCCGAGATTACTAACTTTGCGGTCCTGCTTCTTAACTTCCTTCCTAACTCTCTGTAGTCTGTTTTCAGGACCTCCTCCCGTTTCCTACCTATGTCGTTGGTACCAATATGTACCACGACCTCTGGCTGTTTACCTTCCCACTTCAGGGTATCATGGACGCAATCAAAACATCCCAGACCCTGGCACCTGGGAGGCAAACTACCATTTGGGTTTCTTTTCTGCGTCCACAGAATCGCCTCTCTGACCCCCTAACGATTAAGTCCCCTATCACTGCTGCCATCCTCTTCCTTCCCCTACCCTCCTGAGCCACAGGGTCTGACTCTGTGCCAGAGGCACAGCCACTGTTGCTTCCCCCAGGTAGGCCGTGCCCCCCAACAGTACACAAAAAGGAGTACTTATTGTTAAGGGGGACAGCCACAGGGGTATTGTCCAGTATCTGATTCTTGCTCTTCCCTCTCCTGACTGTTATCCACTTATCTGTCTCCTGAGGCCCCGCTGTGACTACTTGCCTATAGCTCCTCTCTATCACTTCCTCACTCTCCCTGATCAGATGAAGATCGTCGAGCTGCAGCTCCAGTTCCCTAACCTGGTCCCTAAGGAGCTGTAGCTTGACACACCTGGTGATCTTACTGAAGATCTCAGGAAGGTCAGTAGATTCTGCTGGAACACCTGATAGGTCCACCCTGGCACTAGGTAGCAGAGGGGATACATTGACAGGTACTTGAGCTGGATCCATACAGGTAAACAAACATATCAGTCTCCACTCTTGGAGCACCTTTAAGGACCAGTTGATCTGCAGGTTGTCTCAAGTTAGCCTGAGAACTGCAAGCAGCAGCAGCAGGTCAGGCGAATCAACAAAATAGGAGAGCAGTTCCCTATGGTTTCTTTCTAGCACAAGCTGGGGCATCTCTATAGATCTTGGCTGCGCCCAGAGCCTTGACATCGATACTTTCTCTGAATTGCTGAGTCGGAATTCCCAGTTTTGTGCCAGAGAGATATCCATGAGATTTTCGTATGCCCCGGAGTCAATGAATGCCTGGTTCTCAATGGAAGCTTGAAGCATAATGTGATAAGGGGAAGATGATATCAGGGAGAATCAACCCCAGATCAGGTCAGAATGCTCCTTCCTGCTGATGGGTATCCGCTTTTACTGGGATCTTGGGACATGATGCTTGGAAGTATGCTGGCTCACCACAATAGGGACAGGAAGCTGTTTACCTGCACCATTCTCATTCCTAACGCAATAAGCGCATGAGCCTCACCTGCAGGGTCTCCTCCGTGGACTGGGTACTGGGTGATGAGGGAAACGGTAAATATAAAAGGGTAAACACAAGGCGGTCTTTCTCTACGGCAGTCAGTTGCCTGGATGTTGATTCGAATGGCTAGATTTAGCAGATCATTGAGGCTCACCACACCTGCGATCTCATGTTGAAAGGCTGTACTCAGCCATGCTGGAAAGCAATCATGAGGAATTTCTTGTTCCACACTGTCTCAACTACAAGTCTGTGGAACATTTCTACATAGTCCGTCACTGTCTCTTCCCAAGGACATTATCCTTGATAATAGGAACTACTCTCATTTTTGCCACCTGACAATTTTGAATTTCTGACATGCTGCTTATGTTTTCCAGCGGTCCCACGTCCACTCTTGCCTCTCTTTTACACTTTACATATCTGAAAATGCATTTGGCATCTTCTTTTATATTATTGGCTAGCTTACCCCAATACTTCATAATTTCGCTCCTTGTGGTTTTTTCAGTCGCCTTCTATTGTTTTTTAAAAGTTTCCTAATCCTCCAACTTCCCACTAATTTTTATTATATGGTATGTCATCTGTTTTGCTTTTTTGTTGCTTGACTTCCCTTATCTGACACAATTGCTTCATCCTGCCATTAGAATACTTCTTCTATGGGATGCATCTATCCTGCACCTTCCGAGTTGCTTCCAGAAACTCCACCCATTGCTATTCTGCCATTATTCCTGCTAGTGTCCCTTTCCAATCAACGTTGGCCAGCTCTTCTCTATGCCTCTAAATCCCTTTATTCCACTGTAATACTGATACATTTGACTTAGTTTCTCCCTCTCCAACTGCAGGGTGAATTCTATTATATTATGATAACTGCCTCCTAAGAGCTCCTTTACTATAAGCTCCTTGATTAAATCTGATTCGTTAAACAACACACAATCCAGAATATTGAAAAAACTCATGACAATTGTACCCTGCACTTTTTACATGTCTGTTTTTTTCCCTTTCTCAACTTTTCTGCTTACTTGCCCATCACCTCCCTCTGTTGCTCCTCCCCCTTCCCTTTCGTCCATGGTCTGCTGTTCCCTCATATAGGATTCCCCTTTCTCAAGCCCTTTATCTCTTTCACCAATCTATTTCCCAGATCTTTACTTCACCCCTCCCCCTCTCCTGGTCTCAACTATCACCAACCATCGTATAATTCTTCCTCCCCTCCCCCCAAATTCTTACCTGATTTCTTGAGCAGTTAAACTTCCAGGCAAACTGTGTGTCTTTCCACACATTGCACTCAGCAACATTGGCACTCGTTTTTCATCAGGTATCTCATTTGCTTCAAAATACTGTTCAATTTTTTCAATGTACATTATCACACAATCTATTTTAAGAGAAACTTGCTGTGCTTCCACGGGTCATCTCGGTTCATTTTAAAACTTCCTCACTGTCACTGTTATGTTTTATAACTCTAAAAACTAATTGAAAAGAAATTTAAAAATAGGAATCGGGATATTTGTCAACTTAATTTTTCCCTTTTTTTTTGCTGAGGCACTCACATATGACGTAGTGGCATAATAACGTACGCCATTCACGTACTTCTAACATATAACCCATAATGAATTACGTTGACAAAAAAAAATGCTTAGTGAAACAATATGTTTACAATATTACTCAAATATTACTGAAATATTGAAACCATTACACCACTGACTGCAATTTTGCATAATTATTTGCCTATTTTTCCTCACAGTTTCATTGCACATTGCATTGACTTGTATACCAACTGCCCCATCTTCAGCCTCATCACTCCAGCTCCCATACCCCTGTCAACTTAATTAGAACCCTCTGCAACAGTCTAGTAAACTGGCTAGCAAGGAAATAGTTCCACCATGAGTTAAGGTGTAATCAGGTTTAATATGTCCTTTTTGTATGGTTCAGACCTCTCCCAGATGAGATCCCAATTATCCAGAAACCATGCTCCTTGCACCTGTTTCTCAGCCATGTGTTCATCTGTTAAATCACCATATAATTACCTTTACTGGTACATGGCAAGACAGCAGTTTACAGATTACTACCCTTGAGGTCCTGCTTTTCAGCTTTATACAAAAAACTCCCTATATTCTCCCTTCAGGACCTCTTCCCTTTTTCTGTCTATATCATTGGTACAATATGTACCATGACTTCCAGCTGTTCACCCTTCTTTTCAGAATGTTGCAGACCCAATCCAAACCATCCCTGATCCTGGCACCTTGGAGGCAACGTTCTCTCTGAGCATCTCTTTCATATCTGCTGAATTTGTTGTCCAGTTAAACTCCCTCAAGCTACGGAATCCCCTATCACTACTGCTCTCCTCTTCAAACCCACTTCCCCTCTAAGCCACAGAGACAGACTCAGTGCCAAAAACCTGGTTCCTGCAGCTTTCCCCTGGTAGTTTGTTCCCCTTACAGTATGCAAAGTGATGTATTTATTATTGAGGGTAACTGCCATGGATATGTTATCATTCCAAATTCTTTGGTGACCTTCTTCCATATATTAAATGGTTTGGCATGAATCCAAGACAACACTTATTGTAGATAATAAATGGACTAAGGTGACAATTTAGTTAATGGACATACTGAGAGGAGGTACAGCAAGTTACTTCTATCAACGTTCTTAAGAGGAAGAAATACTGAGTTTCTATAGCACCTGCAATGATCTCAGGATATTTCAAAGCCCTTTACAGATCATTAAATACCCTTGAACTTCAGTTACTGTTTTAATTTAGTCAATAGACACTAAAATTTAAGTCCTTCAGGGATGAAAAGCAGCTATCGTTACCCAGTCTTACCCATTGCAATGTAATTGACCTTTAAAGAAAATAGCAGAAGAAGCCTCTTAGTTCCAGGACTGTTAGGAATTGGATCATGGAATAGCAACTAGATCATGGGAATGTATGAATAAATATCTAATTAGCTTTTGAGGAAGAGATGTAGAATTGATGGGATGGGCATCATTAGGAAATTGGTTCTAGTGCACCCACATGAGTGAATTGTATTGAGATGGTGAATGGTGCACAGCTCCCAGAGCATTGGTGATCATGTTGTCTTGTCAACTACCAACCTGAATGAAATTTACATGCTCTGCTTTAGTATTCTATGAAATACTGTAGAATATGAAATTATCTTACGAGACCTCTGTTACTGAGACCTTTCTCAGTGAATACTTGGACTATAAGCTGAATCATCTCCCTCATATTGGACAGCCTGGGAAAGTGAATAGATACAGCCTGCCATGAATTTTCTCTGTGAATTTTCAGCATTCACAGAGAGAACGAGGAAGCTATTTAATTTTGGAGAGTTCGGTATTGAGTCCTGCTGGCTGCAATGTCCCCAAGTGAAAGATAAAGTTTTATTCCTCAAGCTTGCATTTTACTTCATCTTAACATTTCAAGAGGCCGCAGACACAGTGTTCAGAGTGGAAGCAGAGTGCTGAATTAAAGCAACAAGCTCAGAGACACTGCAGCAGACTGAGTGCAGATTCTCTGTAGAGTGATCACACAATCTGAATTTGCTTTCTCAAATGTAAAGGAAGTCACAATGTGAACAAAAATGCAGTATACAAGATTGAAAGAGGATGTCTATGCCTGGTTTAATATAAGTCATGTGACATATATCTATTTCTGTAGTTAGATTAATGTAAATAAAAATCTCTCATGGTAATGGCATTTTCCAAACCATACCGCTGCTGTGACATTGTATCTTCATAGACAGATGGTGTTTATGGATGCAGTCATCTTTGTAATTTCAAAACTGCTTATTGTTTAGAAGGATTTAATTTGAAATAGATGGGAGATGGGTTTTCAGTTGCATAAACAGCCACAATCCCTCAGCTGCATTAACCGCAGCAATATCTAATGTGATTAACTATCACACACCTGAAACATTAACTTTTCTCTTTCTTTAGATGATACTGTCTGGCCTTCCAAGGGTCTCCAGGATTCTCTGATCTTATTTCAGATTTACAGAATGCGCAGTTTTTATTTATTTTCTTTTAACAGTTCTAACAGTACAGAATGTACAGAAGCAATTTAAAATTAGTTTAAATCTTTTAATATCAAAAATCTACAAGAAAGGTATAATGGTCTACAGAGAACAAAATCAGGAACTGAAGGAGTATGAGATTCCAAACGGGTTTTGGATGAAGATCCCAGCTTTGAAATTATGTCACTTCCAAGGCCTAAATGTTGCTCAAGACAGAACAGAAAAAAAACACTGACATCTTGTGCCAATAAAGTACTTTCTGAAGCTCATGGAGGAAGTTGAGTATGTTGCAGATTATGGGGAGGTGAAGTTAGAAACAGGATTGTGGGAAAATGGTGGATTGAGCCTGGATTTAGCAATGGGATGGGATATTGTAGGTACCAATAACATTCTGCAAAGATTCTTACAAAGGATCACACATATCATACAAGGTCCAAAGGAAACTAGCAGTAACTGGAGAGTAGGTGAGTGGGAGTAAATAGTAAGAAAACCACTTAAAAGGGGAACTGCTTACAATATAATATCAAATTTGGGAGCTTCATCCAAAACCTGTTTGAAATCTCATGCTCCTTTAATTCCTGATTTTGTACACTGTAGAGCATCCATTACATCTTATTTGTATATGTTTGATATTAAAAGGATTAAACTTATTTTGAATTGCTTCTGTACATTCTGTACTGTAAAAAACTGTTAAAAGAATTTTTTTTTAAAACTGCACATTCTGTAAGTCTGAAGTAAAACTTCAGACTCCATGGTAGCTCGAAGGCTTGAGCCCTTTAATTAACAGTGCGTGAGTGGGCCAGTGAAGGAGTGGAGCTTTGAGGCTTTGACTTGAGAGATTCTGGCAGTTTTGGCAGTTGGTCTGTGCAATCAAGTCAATCAAGACTTGAATAGATCAGCAGAAAGCCGTTGATTAGACAATCAAGATTTGAATAGCTCAGACCCAGCAGAAAGCAGCTGATTGGGCGGTTGAGGTCAGGTGACCAAACATTTTGAAAAGCTCAAACAGATAAATAGAGGGATAGCTCAAGCGAAGTGGCCAGTGCGTGAGTGGGTCAGTGAAGGAGTGGAGCTTTGAGGCTTTGATTCGAGAGGCTTGGACGAGAAGAGGCGGAGGACAAGCTAGCTCACAGTTAGTTTTTACAATGTCTCCTGAGACGGTGATGTGCCTCTCATGTGAGATGTGGCAGTCTTGGGGGAACTCCCCTCTCCCGCAGAGTCACACCTGCCGGAAGTGCATACGGCTGGGCGATCTGGAAGACCGTGTAAGGAATCTGGAGCAGCAGCTGGATGACCTTCGACTCATAAGGGAGAATGAGGCAGTCATAGATGAGAGCTACAGGGAGGTAGTCACACCTAGGCTGTCGGAAGCAGGTCGTTGGGTGACAGTCAGAGGGGGAAAAGTGAAGGTGAGCAGACAGATAGTGCAGAGCACCCCTGTAGCCATTCCCCTGAATAATAAGTTGACTGTCCTGGATACTGTTGGCGGGGATGACCGACCAGGTGTGAGCCATGGTGGCAGGGCCTCCGGCTCTGAATCTGACCCTGTGGTGCAGAAAGATGGGACGGAGAAGAGGAGAGCTGTTGTCATTAGAGACTCTATAGTCAGGGGAGCAGACAGGAGATTTTGTGAACGTGAGAAGGACACCTGCATGGTTTGTTGTCTCCCGGGTGCCAGGGTCCGGGATGTCCCTGACCGGGTGCACGACATCCTGGTACGAGAGGGAAAGCAACCAGAAGTTGTGATACATGTAAGGACCAATGACATAGGCAGGAAGAGGGATGAGGTCCTGAAATGTGAGTTTTGGGAACTAGGCAGAAGGCTGAAGAACAGGACCTCAAGGGTGGCGTTCTCAGGATTGCTGCCAGTGCTACGTGACAGTGATGGTAAGAATTGGAGGAGATGGCAGTTGAATGCGTGGCTGAGGAGTTGGTGCAGGGAGCAGGGTTTTAGATTTTTAGATCGTTGGGATCTCTTCTGGGGAAGGTGGGACCTGTACAGATTGGATGGGTTGCACCTGAACTTGAGGGGGAGCAATATCCTTGCAGGTAGGTTTGCTAGCATGGTTCGGGAGGGTTTAAACTAATTTGCGAGAGGGATGGGACCCAGAGCGATAGAGCAGTAAAAGAAGTGCATGGAGTAAAGCCAGATCTAACATACAGAGAGGCTTTGAGGAAAGAGAAGCAGAATAAGTGGTGTAAAGACAGCAAGGTAGAAGGGCTGAAATGTATGTACCTCAATGCAAGAAGCATCAGGAACAAAGGTGATGAACTGAGAGTTTGGATACATACATGGAATTATGATGTAGTGGCCATTACAGAGACTTGGCTGGCACCAGGGCAGGAATGGATTCTCAATATTCCTGGATTTCAGTGCTTTAAAAGGGATAGAGAGGGCAGAAAAAGGGGAGGAAGGGTGGCATTACTGGTCAGGGATACTATTACAGCTACAGAAAGGGTGGGTAATGTAGCAGGATCCTCTTATGAGTCAATATGGGTGGAAGTCAGGACAGGAAGGGAGCAGTTACTCTATTGGGAGTATTCTATAGGCCCCCAGGTAGCAGCAGAGAGAGATACAGGAGGAGCAGATTGGGAGGCAGATTTTGGAAAGGTGCAAAAGTTGTTATCATGGGTGACTTTAACTTCCCTAATATTGATTGGCACCTGATTAGTTCCAAGGGTTTAGATGGGGCAGAGTTTGTTAAGTGTGTCCAGGACGGATTCCTGTCACAGTATATGGACAGGCCGAACAGGGGGAATGCCATACTAGATCTAGTACTAGGTAATGAACCGGGTCAGGTCACAGATCTCTCAGTGGGTGAGCATCTGGGGGACAGTGACCACTCTTCCTTGGCCTTTAGCATTATCATGGAAAAGGATAGAATCAGAGAGGACAGGAAAATTTTTAATAGGGGAAAGACAAATTATGAGACTATCTGGCTAGAACTTGCGGGTGTGAATTGGGATGATGGTTTTGCAGGGAAATGTACTATGGACATGTGGTCAATGTTTAAAGATCTCTTGCAGGATGTTAAGGATAAATTTGTCCCGGTGAGGAAGGTAAAGAATGGTAGGGTGATGGAACCATGGGTGACAAGTGAGGTGGAAAATCTAGTCAGGTGGAAGAAGGCAGTATACATGAGGTTTAGGACGCAAGGATCAGATGGGTCTATTGAGGAATATAGGGAAGCAAGAAAGGGGCTTAAGAAGGGGCTGAGAAGAGCAAGAAGGGGGCATGAGAAGGCCTTGGTGAGTAGGGTAAAGGAAAACTCCAAGGCATTCTTCAATTATGTGAAGAAAAAAAGGATGACAGGAGTGAAGGTAGGACCGATTAGAGATAAAGGTGGGAAGATGTGCCTGGAGGCTGTGGAAGTGAGCGAGGTCCTCAATGAATACTTCTCTTCGGTATTCACCAATGAGAGGGAACTTGATGATGGTGAGGACAATATGAGTGAGGTTGATTTTCTGGAGCATGTTGATATTAAGGGAGAGGAGGTGTTGAAGTTGTTAAAATACATTAGGACAGATAAGTCCCCGGGGCCTGACGGAATATTCCCCAGGCTGCTCCACGAGGCGAGAGAAGAGATTGCTGAGCCTCTGGCTAGGATCCCTATGTCCTCGTTGTCCATGAGAATGGTACTGGAGGACTGGAGGGAGGCGAATGTTGTCCCCTTGTTCATAAAAGGTAGTAGGGATAGTCCGGGTAATTATAGACCAGTGAGCCTTACGTCTGTGGTGGGAAAGCTGTTGGAAAAGATTCTTAGAGATAGGATCTATAGGCATTTAGAGAATCATGGTCCAATCAGGGACAGTCAGCATGGCTTTGTGAAGGGCAGATCATGTCTAACAAGCCTGATAGAGTTCTTTGAGGAGGTGACCAGGCATATAGATGAGGGTAGTGCAGTGGATGTGATCTATATGGATTTTAGTAAGGCATTTGACAAGGTTCCACACAGTAGGCTTATTCAGATAGTTAGAAGGCATGGGATCCTGGGAAGCTTGGCCAGGTGCATTCAGAATTGGCTTGCCTGCAGAAGGCAGAGGGTGGTGGGGGAGGGAGTACATTCAGATTGGAGGATTGTGACTAGTGGTGTCCCACAAGGATCTGTTCTGGGACCTCTACTTTTCGTGATTTTTATTAACGACCTGGATGTGAGGCTAGAAGGGTGGGTTGGCAAGTTTGCAGACACAGAAAGGTTGGTGGTGTTGTAGATAGTGTAGAGGATTGTCAAAGACTGCAGAGAGACATTGATAGGATGCAGAAGTGGGCTGAGAAGTGGCAGATGGAGTTCAACCTGGAGAAGTGTGAGGTGGTACACTTTGGAAGGACAAACTCCAAAGCAGAGTACGAAGTAAATGGCAGGATACTTGGTAGTGTGGAGGAGCAGAGGAATCCCAGGGTACATGTCCACAGATCCCTGAAAGTTGCCTCACAGGTGGATAAGGTAGTTAAGAAAGCTTATGGGGTGTTAGCTTTCATAAGTCAAGGGATAGAGTTTAAGAGTCGCGATGTAATGATGCAGCTCTATAAAACTCTGGTTAGGCCACACTTGGAGTACTGTGTCCAGTTCTGGTCACCTCACTATAGGAAGGATGTGGAAGCATTGGAAAGGGTACAGAGGAGATTTACCAGGATGCTGCCTGGTTTAGAAAGTATGCATTATGATCAGAGATTAAGGGAGCTAGGGCTTGACTCTTTGGAGAGAAGGAGGATGAGAGGAGACATGATAGAGGTGTACAAGATAATAAGAAGAATAGATAGTGGATAGCTAGTGCCTCTTCCCCAAGGCACCACTGCTCAATACAAGAGGACATGGCTTTAAGGTAAGGGGTGGGAAGTTCAAGGGGGATATTAGAGGAAGTTTTTTTACTCAGAGTGGTTGGTGTGTGGAATGGACTGCCTGAGTCAGTGGTGGAGGCAGATACACTAGTGAAGTTTAAGAGACCACTAGACAGGTATATTGAGGAATTTAAGGTGGGAGCTTATATGGGAGGCAGGGTTTGAGGGTTGGCACAACATTGTGGGCTGAAGGGCCTGTACTGTGCTGTACTATTCTATGTTCTATGTTATCATCATAATCAACCCTCAAAGCTCCAGTTTAAGGAACAAACAAACTGAACTGCTGGGGGAACTCAGCAGATCAGGCAGCATCTGTGAGATAAAAGGATGGTCAATATTTTGGATTGAGAACCTACACCAGCCTAATGTCTGAAGCGAACATGGTTGTGACAAATTTATATAATTTATATATAATATCTGGAGTGTCCTGCCACCTAACATTCAATGATGTGGCTTCTAGAATTAGTACCCTTGGTAAATCTGTCAAATTGCAAAAACAAAATTAATTTTTTGGAAAAGATAACCATTTATCTTCCATCCACTGTGCCCTATATTTGACTGGGTGGTGAAGAGAACTTATTTACCTTGTTAGTTAGTGAGTAAGTAGCTGTCATCTGTGACTGAGATCAAGTGACAAGGTTAAGTATTACTTGTTTAATTTTGTCAGTCTAGTGATTGACGATAGCTCAGCAGTCCCCTGTCTCTGATTCCTTGTCGTTTGTAAATGGGCATATTCCCCGAAGGAAATGAGCTTGAGAACAGCAACTGATGCCTGCTTCAACTATTCTAGTACTGTTTTGCATTGTTTGACATTTCGCTATTGCAGAACTGACCTTACACTTTGATAGTGTGGACAATTATTAAGAATGTAACTGTAAGAAAAATGACTGAAATATTTTTATTCATTTAACAAATCATATAACCATAGAACCATATAACAATTACAGCACGGAAACAGGCCATCTCGGCCCTTCTAGTCCGTGCCTAACCCTTACCCTATCCTAGTCCCACCGAGCTGCACCCAGCCCATAATCCTCCATTCCTTTCCTGTCCATATATCTATCCAATTTAACTTTAAACGACAACATAGAACCTGCCTCAACCACTTCTGCTGGAAGCTGGTTCCACACAGCTACCACCCTCTGGGTAAAGAAGTTCCCCCTCATATTATCCCTAAACTTTTGTCCTCTAACTCTCAACCCATGTCCTTTTGTTTGAATCTTCCCCACTCTCAATGGAAAAAGTCTAACCACGTCAACTCTATCAATCCCCCTCATAATTTTAAACACCTCCATCAAGTCCCCCCTTCAACTCTCTATGCTCTAAAGAATAAAGACCTAACTTGTTCAACCTTTCTCTGTAACTTAGGAGATGAAACCCAGGCAACATTTTAGTAAACCTCCTCTGTACTCTCTCAATTTTATTGACATCCTTCCTATAATTCAGTGACCAGACCTGTACACAATACTCCAGATTTGACCTTACCAATGCCTTATACAATTTCAACATTACATCCCAACTCCTTTACTCAATGCTCTGATTAATAAAGGCCAGCAAACCAAAAGATTTCTTCACCACCCTATCCACATGAGATTCCATCTTCAGAGAACTATGCACCGTTATTCCTAGATCCCTCTGTTCTACAGCATTCTTTAATGCCCTACCATTTACGATGTATGTCCTATTCTGATTAGTTCTACCAAAATGTAGCAACTCACATTTTTCAGCATTAAACTCCATCTGCCATCTTGCAGCCCACTCTTCTAACTGCCCTAAATCTCTCCAAGTTTTGAAAACCTTCCTCATCATCCACAATTCCACCAATCTTAGTATCGTCTGCATACTTACTAATCCAATTTACCACCCCATCATCCAGATCATTAATATATATTACAAACAACACTGGACCCAGTACAGATCCCTGAGGCACACCGCTACACACCATCCTCCAATCTGACGCACAGTTATCCACCACTACTCTCTGGCATCTCCCATCTAGCCACTGCTGAATCCATTTTACTACTTCCATATTAATGCCTAACGATTGAACCTTCCTAACTAACCTTCCGTGTGGAACCTTGTCAAAGGCCTTACTGAAGTCCATATAGACAACATCCACCATTTTACCCTCGTCAATTTTCTTAGTAACCTCATCAAAAAATTCAATAAGATTTGTTAAACATGACCTTCCACGCACAAATCTGTGTTGACTGTTCCTAATCAGACACTGTCTATCCAGATAACTATATATACCATCTCTAAGAATACTTTCCATCAATTTACCCACCACTGACGTCAAACTAACAGGCTGATAATTGCCAGGTTTACTCTTAGAACCCTTTTTAAACAATGGAACCACATGAGCAATATGCCAATCCTCCAGCACCATCCCCGTTTCTAATGACATTTGAAATATTTCTGTCAGAGCCCCTGCTATTTCTACACTAACTTCCCTCAAAGTCCTAGGGAATACCTTGTCTGGACCTGGAGACTTATCCACTTTTATATTCCTTAAAAGTGCCAGTACTTTCTCTTCTTTAATTGTCATACTTTCCATAACTACCCTACTTGTTTCCTTTACCTTACACAATTCAATATCCTTCCCCTTAGTGAATACAAAAGAACAGAAATTGTTCAAAATCTCCCCACCTCTTTTGGCTCCGCACATAGCCGTCCACTCTGATTCTCCAAGGGACCAATTTTATCCCTCACTATCCTTTTGCCACTAACATAACTGTAGAAACACTTTGGGTTTATTTTCACCTTATTTGCCAAAGCAGCCTCACATTTTCTTTTAGCTTTTCTAATTTCTTTCTTAAGATTCTTTTTACATTCTTTATATTCCTCGAGTACCTCATTAACTCCAAGCTGCCTATATTTATTGAAGATCCCTCTCTTTTTCTGAACCAAGTTTCTAATATCGCTTGAAAACCATGGCTCTCTCAAATTTTTAACCTTTCCTTTCAACCTAACAGGAACATAAAGATTCTGAACCCCCAAAATTTTGCCTTTAAATGGCCTCCATTTCTCTGTTACATCCTTCCCATAAAACAAATTTTCCCAATCCACTCCTTCTAAATCCTTTCACATCCCTCAAAGTTAACCTTTCTCCAATCAGAAATCTCAATCCTTGGTCCAGTCCTATCCTTCTCCATAATTACACTGAAACTAATTGTATTGTGATCACTGGACCCGAAGTGCTCCCCAACAAATACATCCGTCACCTGCCCTGTCTCATTCCCTAACAGGAGATCCAACACTGCCCCTTCTCTAGTTGGTACCTCTATGTATTGCTGCAAAAAACTATCCTGCACACATTTTACAAACTCC
Organism: Mobula birostris; assembly: GCF_030028105.1. Classification (NCBI taxonomy): domain Eukaryota; kingdom Metazoa; phylum Chordata; class Chondrichthyes; order Myliobatiformes; family Myliobatidae; genus Mobula; species Mobula birostris. Next base: position 87,161,895 of record NC_092380.1, on the reverse strand, counting down.
AAACCATCCAGCCCTTTTACAGAATGGGCTTCCCAGTCTATGTGTGGAAAATTAAAATCTCCCACAATCACAACAAATAACTGCTATCTCCTTACAAATTTGCTCCTCCAGTTCTCGGTCCCCATTAGGTGGTCTAATACACCCCTATAAGTGTCACAACACCTTTCCTATTCCTCAATTCCACCCAAATAGCCTCCCTAGACGAGTCCACTAATCTATCCTTCCAGAGCACCGCTGTTATATAATCTCTGACGAGCAATGCAACACCTCCCCCTCTTGCCCCTCCTGTTCTATCACACCTGAAGCAACGAAATCCTGGAATATTTAATTGCCAATCAATGAACAAAAGCAAGCATTTTTTCTATCATTAATGTTAATTGTTCAGTTAACACAAATCATACTGAGTTTCATATTTTAAGGTGCGCTAGCTAGAATAAATACTAAGAAATGTTCAGTCCCATAAAATAGATAATGTTGGAAAATTATTTCAGAACTGGCTATATGCAGAGAGCCATCTATGCTTGCCACTAACAGATGTGATAATTATGGATTCACCTTTTGGCATCAGTTATATGCTGTCTCAAGTAGTTCTGACCCAAATGTGCTGCACTTAAAGCTACCCTGGGGTTGAGTGAGAGCAAGTGCAACCCAATTTACAAAAGGAGCTGACAGCTGGTAAGGACATGTCCTTGGAAACATTCAAAATGTTTAAGCACCAATGAAAGTATTACACATTAACATTTAAAAGAAAATTAAAACATTTATGAACTACATTAAACAGTTAAAATGTTAATGCAAAGTTTATTAGTTAAAAAAACATATTTCGCCTACTACTTGCCAAAGTTCCTTGTGGTTGTTTGATGCCAATCTAATCAATAGGTTTTGGTTTTCCTTCACTGCGTTTAACCAAACAGCTGCACCTTTGTTGGAAAATTGATTAAAGGTTAAGGATTAACTTTATTTGTCAGATGTACAACAAAACATCAAAACATACAATGAAATAATCAGTTTGTGTCAAATCAAACCAGCATGGGTTGTTTTGGACAGTCTGCAAGTGTCCCTGGAATGTGGGACAACAAGGGAACATCCACAGGAAACCCACATTGTCACAGGGAGAATGTATGAATCCCTTAACAGGCAGTGGCGGGAATTGCACCACAATCAGTGTTTGCTGGAATTGCCGTCATTGTCGTGGCTATCCCTCGAGGTCGAGGATGATGGTCTTCATTCTGTTGATCTACTAATGGGCTCTCAAGTGGCTTATGAGTCCAATCTTGGCTTTGAAAGTTCTTCCGCATTCAGCACAGGTAGTTCCTGATGGTAGATCGGGCTTTGGTTGGTGCTGCCTCTCTTTCCATTTTCTTCTCTTTTCTTCTAATTCTGTACATCTGTTGGCTTCGAAAGTTGCTGTTCTTTCTCGGATGATGGTTTGCCAGGGTTTCCTGTCCTTGGCATTGGTTTCCCAATTGCTGATGGTGATGTTACATTTCTTCATGTTGGCTTTTAAGACGTCTTTGAATCTCTTCTGTTATCCCCCTCTTTTACGTTTGCCTTCTTTAAGCTAGGAGTAGAAGGTTTGTTTTGGTAGACGCTCGTCTTTCATCCGAACAACATGACCGTTACATCTTAGTTGGTTCTTGATGATGTAGGCTTCGATGCTTGTTGTTTTTGCTTCATTTAGCACACTGACATTGGTTCTTCCATCTTCCCAGCTGATATTTAAGATGTTTCGAAGACAGCGTTGATGGAACTTTTCAAGTGCCTTCAGATGTCGTCATTGTAAAGTGATGTGCTAAGCACAATGCTACTATGCCACCCCTTAAGTTTTGCACAGACTTGTTGGGCTATCATGTTTGCTGTTGTGTGCTGGGGCAGCAGGCTGAGGGTAGCAGACACCAACAGAATCAACAAACTCACCCATTAGGCCAGTGATGTTGTGGGGATGGAACTGGACTCTCTCATGGTGGTGTCTGAAAGGAGGATGCTGTCTAAGTTGCATGCCATCTTGGTCAATGTTTCCCATTCACTACATAATGTACCGGGTGGGCACAGGAGTACATTCAGCCAGAGACTCATTCCACCGAGATGCAGCACAGAGCGTCATAGGAAGTCATTCCTGCCTGTGGCCATCAAACTTTACAACTCCTCCCTTGGATGGTCAGACACCCTGAGCCAATAGGCTGGTCCTGGACTTATTTCATAATTTACATACTACTATTTAACTATTTATGGTTCTATTACTATTTATTATTTATGGTGCAACTGTAACGAAAACCAATTTCCCCCGGGATCAATAAAGTATGACTATGACTATGAAAAACCCACTGTTGAAATGCAATTGAGAGGTCATATCTGAGGACTAGCCTGCAAGTTCAGAAATTCTGTCTACATATGGGAATCCTGAAATTGGTATCAGTTACTTTGAAAAGTGCCTGAACTGGGTACATAACTGCTAGCCTTCCCTAAGATTTCTCAATAAAGTCCCTACAAAAATTCTTATGGAGAAAGGACATCTTAGTGTACAATGGGTGTGTAGCTTCCATACATTATAATATATTGAATGATGTACACTGCCATATGCATCATATGCACAGATCATACATTAACAAGTAATTTAAACTGAATTGATATTTGAATAAGATTAGAGAAAAATAGGGGAGGGGAAAAATGAACAATAATCAAAAACAAACTCATGGACTTTGGGAAGTCACAAGTGCAAAAGAGTATTTTCTCAACAGTTTTATGTTAAGATTGTCCTCCTTAGCTTCAGATTGTATATTACTTGGCTCTTTGGATGTGATTTTCTGAAAGACCCTTTCAATTCAGCATGTAAGAATGAGGAATAGCAGGAAATCTTCTACTCAAATGGAATGGTTTGTCTAGCAGCTTGTCATGACTCTTCGTTGTAATCATCTTCTTTAACCTTGGGATATGGGTCTCATTTACTAGGCCTTTTTTCAAAGGACCTTAAGAGTCAAGCACATTAGTTTGGAATTAGGGCTGCATATAGGGCAGTCAAAGAAACAGATAGGTTTCAACCCCTTTACTATGTGCTGTGCTTTATCTTGATATATAATGGCAAGTGAGTGATTTGAACTTAAACAAGCATAACAAATTGCCACTACAAATGCCTGAGGCACCAGTCTGTTAAAGTGGAAAGAACTTTTGTGGCTAAAAGTGCATTTTATGTCGTACTACATAATCACTGACTAAATTGCAAAGTCTCGAGCTTTGTTCTCTAAACCAGCATTTTATCACTTTAAATTATTTCCTTTTAAACATTGTTCTATTAACTTTTTGTAGGGATGATTAAATTTCATTCATCAACCTGGAACTTTTGTTAAAAACTTTAATAATAATTTGCTCATTTGTTGCATGCACTACATCAAAGTCAAACTCAAATATGCCTTAAAGGGTCAGTCCAAAATGTCCAAAATAAATTGTATTAAGAGCTGGAAGTGCATAGTTTAACACAAAGAGGTATGGCAAAGAACAAGAATGTGATTTTGAGGTAAAAGATCAATGTTCAAAATAAATTCATTTTCAAAATGCATGTATATTGCCATATACTATCTTGAGATTAAATTTCTTGCAGACATTTACAGGGAAAAATGCTATAGATTTTACAAAAAAAATACATAGACAAAAGGACAGCAGATAAAAGGATTAACGATGAATGACAAAACAGGCTGGAAGATTAGGTTATCGACTCCTGTTCTTTTCCAAAGTTCAAAGTACTTTTATTATCAAAGTATATATACATTATACAATCTTGAGATTCATTTCCTTATGAAGAGGAGACACAAAATAAATGTTTCGTCTGTATTTTTTTAAGTGCTACACAAGAAAAACTAGTCCCGTTTATACTTAGCAATCAACTAGGTTAATTGAGATAAAGTGCAAAAACTTGTGAATTGTAGAAGCCCTTCAAGGGCAATGTTGGTGACATTTGGGGAAATTCACCCCTAGGGTAAATAGGGTTAAATACAATCTAAAGAAGCATCAGAAAGTTATACACTACATTAGAGGTTTATTTACTTCATGTATTGACATATACACTGAGGTATAATAAATTCCTTGCTTTTGTGATGCCACAGAGTAGTAAGTACGGCAATAAGCATGAGAACAAATATGTTCATATATGGTACAGATGTCACCTTATACAACCCTGTGTGTTGGTGCGTGGCCAAGTGGTTAAGGTGTTTGTCTAGTGATCTGAAGGTCACTAGTTCAGGCCTTGGCTGAGGCAGCGTGTTGTGTCCTTGAGCAAGGCACTTAACCACACAGTGCTCTGTGATGACACTGGTGCCAAGCTGTATGGGTCCTAATGCCCTTCCCTTAGACAACCTCGGTGGCATAGAGAGGGGAGACTTGCAGCATGAGCAACTGCTGGTCTTCCATACAACCCTGCCCAGGCCTACACCCTGGAAATCTTTCAAGGCACAAATCCATGGTCTCATGGGACTAACAGATGCCTATATATAAATACAACCCTGAGATTCATTTTCTTGCCGGCATACACAGCAAATCCAAAGAAACATAATAGAATCAATGAAAGACTGCAGCCAACAAGATGGACAAATAATTGATGAGCAAAAAGGCAACAAACTACAAATACAAAAGAAAGAAAAGGCATAACAAAAAATATTGAGAACATGAGATGAAGATGATGAGATGAGATGAACAAAACAACAGCATGTTGAAGGTAGTATGGCAGTCTGAAGTAGTTCAAAAATAAATGCTGAAGTGACAGTAACAAAATAACTGGGAGAGGTAGAATTAAAGATTAGCTTTATTTGTCACAAGTACATCAAAGCATTGAAACACACAGTGAAATCGATCTTTTGCATCAAATCAAATCAACAGGAACTGCACTGGGAAAACCGAAAGTGTTGCCATGCTTTCGTTGTCAACATTGCATCTCCATTGCTCACTAACTGGAATCCAAACCATACATTGTTGGAAACTGGAGCAACTAGCTGAAACTCCCAGACGTACAAACTCCTTGCAGACAGTGACAGGAGTCATTCCCCAGTCTTACAGCTAGCACAGATGTGGGTGATAGAGTTTAATCTGGGCAAGTGTGAGATGTTGCACTCTGGAAGTATTAATTTAATGGGAACACCCTTAACAGCATTGACATACAGAGGAATCTTTGGATCTTAGGATCCAAATCCACTGCTCCCGATGGCGAAAAAGGCAAATAGCATACTTACCTTTATTTGTCAGTGCATTAGCTATAGCAAGCAAGAAGACATGTTGCAGTTATATAAAACTTTAATTCAGCCATGTGGTATCATGTGCTGCTCTGGTTGGTTGTTCCAATACAATTGAATTGAATTGACTTTATTACTTACATCCTTCATATATCCGAGGAATAAAAATCTTTACATTATGTCTCCACCTAAATGTGCAATGTACAATTTATAGTAATTTATAATAAATAGTATGTTCAACAGGACAGTCAATATACCATAGAAATACAATTGCATCTGCATGAATTAATCAGTCTGATGGCCTGGTGGAAGAAATTGTCCCGGAACTTGGTGGTCCTGGCTTTTACGCTGCGGTACCATTTCCCCGATGGTAGCAGCTGGAACAGTTTGTGGTTGGGGTGACTCGGGTCCCCAATGATCCTTCAGGCCCTTTTTACACACTTGTCTTTGTAAATATCCTGAATAGTGGGAAGTTCACATCTATGGATGTGCTGGGCTGTCCACACTGCTGTCTGCAGAGTCCTGCGATTGAGGGAAGTACAGTTTCCGTACCACGCGGAGATGCAGCCGGTATGTACAGACCACACGAGATCCTCGAGAAGAACATGGATACTTTGGAAAGGTACAGAAGAGGTTTACCAGGTTGTTGCTTGGACTAGAGGGTATGAGCTATACAGAGAAGTTTGAAAAACTTGGAATGTTTTCTCTGTAGCACCAAAGGCTGAGGGGAGACCTGACGGAAGTTTATTGAATTGTGCAAGTCATTGATAGGGTAGACAGTCAGTATATCTTTCCTAAGGTAGAAATATCTAATACTAAACGTCATAAATTTGAAGAGAGAGAGAATATGCAGTGTGTAGGACAAGTTTTATTTCACACATCAAGTCCTTATTTCCTGGAATCTGCTACTGGGGTAGTGGAAGAAGCAGAAGTGGCATTTAAAAGGCATTTTGATGGAACAGAAATACGCTGGGAGTAAAGGGGTTTGGATCATGTGCAGACAGCTTAATTTGGCATTGTGTTTGACATATACATGGTTTTCTGATTGACTTGCTTCTGTGCTGTGCTGTTCTATGGTATGTTATGACAGCATCATGTTCACCGAAGTCAGTGGTGTATTATTCAGAGAGAGGGTGATATTCTGATGCAATTATATAGAACATTCAGCATGACCAGCTGGGGCGGATTTCTGGGCAAGGAAAGCCAGCACTGTTTAGAGAAGCTGCTACATAGGGTGGAGGAAGACAACTGTTCCACAGCCCAGAATTTGATGGAGGGGAAGGGCATGATGTCAGAAGAATATTCAGGTTCAGTACATTTTGAAAAACTTGCCCTTTTGATTACAGTAACACGAGCAGAATGCTGGAGTCAGCAGTGCAGGCAACATCAGTGTAAGGAAGTGGACAGCTGACATTTTGGGCCAAGAACTTTCATCAGGGCTGGAAAGGAAGGATAAGGAGCCGGAATAAGAAGATGGTAGTGACGTAAGAAGTACAAGTTAGCAGGTGATAGTTGGGATTAAGTGAGGAGGGAAGGTGGGTAATAGGAGTGTGGTAGGGGGAATAAACTGGGAGGAGATAGGCGGATGAGATAAAGAATGAGAAAGGAACCTAATAAGAGAGGACATACACAAATGAAGAAGGAGGGGAACCAGAGGGAGATGATGTGTGGGTCATGAGGAGAAGGGCATTGTGTTTGCATTGTGTTTGACATATACATGGTTTTCTGATTGACTTGCTTCTGTGCTGTGCACAGAGGGTTGAATGTAGAATGATGAATTGTAAAAGAAAGAATGGAGGAGGGGGAAATAGTGGGTGGGGGGGCAGAATTACTGGAATTTTGAGAAATCAATGCTCATGCCATCAGAGTGAAGAATACCCAGAGAGAATATAAGGTATTACTCCTTTGAACTGAGTTTGATCTCATCATGGCAGTAGAGGAGGCCAAATATAGCTATGAGAGTTTTGGAATGAGAAGTTAAATTGAAATGCATGGCCACTGAGATATCCTGCTGGTCAAGATGGCACTGGCCTGTGACATCTGTGGTGGTGGATGAAGCAAAGGTGCTCAACAAAGCAACATCAGATCTCAACAATACAGAGTAGGCTGCACTGGAAGCACTGGGTATAATAGATAACTCTGAAAGACTCACAGGTGAAACATTGCTTCTGCTGGAAGGACTGCTTGGAGTCCTTAATGGTGGTGAGGGAGGAGACCTGGTAGAAAAATCGTCATGAATTCAAAGTACATTGTGTTTTAAGACCATAAGACCATGAGACATAGGAGAAGAAATAGGCCATTAGGTCCATCAAGTCTGTTTCAATATTCCACAGTGGCTGATTTATTATCTCTCTCATGCCCATTCTCCTACCTTCTTCCGAGAACCTTTGACACCCTTACCAATCAAGAACCTAACAAACTCCACTACAGATTTACCCAATGAGCTGACCTCCACAGAAATCTGTGGTAATGAATTCTACAGATTGATCACACTCCGGATAAAGAAATATTTCCTCATCTCTGTTGGAAATGGATGTTCTTGTATTCTGAGGCTGTGTCTTCTATTCCTGGAACTCCCCCACAAAAGAAAACATCCTCTCTATGTCCACTCTATCTAGACCTCTCAATATTTGATGTGTTTCAATGAAATTCTCCTTTACTCTTCTAAACTCCAGCAAGTGGAGGCCCAGTGCCATCAAATGCTCCTCATACATTTTGGTATACCCGAAGAACAAAAATAACAGCAACTGATTAAATGCAGCATTTGATGGCACTGGACCACTTCTTGCTGGATTGTTATAATTACACTGTTTAGTTTAATACTTTGCTGTGAACAAATAGTTCCATATAATTGCAAATTTGCAATGCAAGCACATCTTAACTGACTATCAAACACTTTTGCTGAGACAAAGTAATTCACAAACATATTCAAAGGATTCTGAGGGTGAAAGCCACAGACATTTAAAATTAGTATTATGAAGGCTTTCTCTATGGTGACAAAAATATACTAACTATTAATTAACAGAGTGAATATGACTATGACCAAACCTGTTGTGGTAAAGGTCAAGATAGCCAGTTTGAAACCTTCCTTGGTCTCTGGCATAATGGGCTGCAAGTATCTTAGGTTGAAGATATTTGATGTGTGGGACCTATAGAAATGTGGAGCATATTAATGGACACTGGATACCCACCTAATTTTCTTATATTATGTTCATATAATTTTTATTGCTTTGGTTTGTTATTTTGTTCATTCACAATTTGATTAATGTTCAGTTGCACTATAGTGGGTTGGTTGATGGTTACAAGGGGCAAAGCTTATACAGGCACTTGGGGCAGCTGAGGGGTCCTGGGGGGCACGGGAGTGCGCACGTGGTGGAGTAGATGGAGACGGTCCCACATCATGCAAGGTAAGCCGATGCACTTGTGTTCCTTTATTTCCAGAAAGGAAAATAAAGACATTATTTTAAACTTCTGCATGCCTGGAAGTCCCTTTTCTGTCCAAGTGTGCATCAGATGATGCTCAAAATAAATTGCAGATGCTAGAAATGTGAAATAAAAAGAGAACATGCAACATGCTGGAAAACCGATCGGTTCAGGGAAGTACAGGGGCAGTGTAGCACTTGTCATGGTCACAGGGAGAAGTGCCAGAGGAAGATCAGTGAGGAGGGAGGAGTGGGCAAAGAAATCACATAAAAAGTGATTGTTGCCGAAATCATAGAGAAAGTGGGGGTGATGGAAAGATTTACCTAGTGGTAGGATCATCTAGGAGATGGCAGAAGTTGTACACAATGATGTGCTCAATTTGAACTCTTGTGGAGTAGTAGGTAAGGACCTATCACTGATATCATGATGAGACAATGGGATAAGAGCAGATGTATGGGAATTGGAGGGGATGCGAGTGAGGAAATCATTGATGGTCATGCAAGGGAATCTCTGTTCTTTGAAAAATGAGGACATCTTTGATGGTATAAAAGGGAAAGCTTTAATCTGAGAACAGATGTGGTGGAGATGAAGGGACCTGAGAGAAGGGAATAGCATTTTTACAAGTGACATGGTGAGAAGAGATAGAGTCAAGATAATTGTGAGACAGTGATTGTAACAGATATCAGTAGATATTTCCATCAGAGATGGAAACAGAGAGATTGGGAAAGTGGTGAGAGGTGTCAGAGATGGACCAAGTAAATTTGAAGGCAGAGTGAAAGCTGATGTAATTTGCAAGCTTAGTGCAGACAGCAGCACCAATGCAATCATCAATGTAGTGAAAAAAATTGGGGAGCTTTAGTCTTGTAGGTTTGAATCATGCCATTGATGTCTAGTTTAGGTCTTGCCAGGAGCATTCAACTCTAGCTCCCTTCACAGTCTTGATCCAAACATGAACCACAGAGCTGCATTCCATTGGAGAGTTGAGAAAAACTTCTCTTGACATCAAGGCGGCATCTGACCAGGTGTAATATTAAGCAATTCTGGTAAACTGAAATAATGGGTATTTAGGAACAATGATTCCAATGATTGGTATCAGACTATTTCATTTCCACCCCATTCCTAAAGAGCTTGTCCAGCTGCTGTCTTCTCGATTGTCAGGATAAGATTCAATTATCAGGATAAGATTCAATTGCCAACTGGTGGAAGAAGACTTCATATTTCATATGGGTTGTTGGGTGTTCATCCATCGTCAACGTCGATGAGGACCTCGATACCAATATGATGGTGTCAAGACTAGCGCAAGATTTGGATTTAAGTGAGGGAGAGTTGCGCAGCGTCAGCCTCACTTTTCCTTCCCAATTCCCATCTGGATCCAGTGGCAAGACTGAGTCCAGAAGACTGGAGATGGAACTAGGCGCAGTGGATGACCAGGATGTCTTCTGTGTCTTGTCTTGCTCTACACATTCCACGATGCTTGCAGAGACCGCCTTCTTGACCGTTAGACCTTCCATTGGTCTTGTCTGCTCAATCTGCCGGAGGTAGACAACTCCCTATCTCACCGAGCGTTTGAGACCCATCGGCTACCCTCACCTGGTTTAGCCGGCTTGTCAAAGCCGTTGCCCAAGTTGTGGCCGCTGTTGTGAGCAAACAGCTACGGGGAGCCACAGGTGAGAGCTAAGTGCCAGATGGGGGCTAAAGGTGGACTAACCACCTTGAAAAGGACACAACATGTTCCCCCACCAGAGGTGCTTCCCCTCCCTAATACCCCATATGGGTAATCTACAATTCAATGGCATGAATACTGAGGTATTCCTCCCACTTTGGTCCCAATTGACTCAAAGTCCCCACCCACACCCCCTTGCCGTTTTTCACCCATATTTGACCCACCACCGTCCTTCCCCCTCCTGGTTCCATCCACCCACAACATACACACAGTTTATCAACAGGTTGCCCTCCCCAACCCCTCACTCACCTTCTTTTCATCTGCTTCTGGTGCCACCTTCCATTCACCTTTCCCTTAATAGTTCCCAATCTCAACTCCTGTACTTATCATTGTCCTTCTTTTCCCTGTTTATCACTCTTGAGCAGCTGCCTCCAACCTACACTCTACCTTCCCCCACCTTGCTCATTTGCCTCTCCACCTATTTTCTTCTTCCTCCTTTTGTCTGCCTCCATCTACCATTCTCTTGCCATTGTATCCCAACCTCATTCTTCTCCCCTTCCTTACCACCAGTCTATTATCTTACACTCTTCCTTAGTCCACCAATCACCACAGATTCCTTCCTTGGAAATGGAAACTCTGCCAAATGGGAGAAGAAAATACAATCAATATTGATCTTAGTCATGACTTCAGCTATCATGACACTACACTGCTAATTCTCAAATAACCTGGCAGTTTTGAAGTCCGCTAAGAGCTTTGTTATTTACAATTTTATTCAGTTCTTAATGAACTTCCATCACAGACTCTGCCCTTGTCCACATTTTACTTTTTAACTCACCTCTCCACTCTCTTTCCTCGGCAGGGTCTTGACCCCAAATTTTGACAATTCTTTTCCTCCCATAGATGCTGATTTGCCCACTGAGCTCTTCCAGTAGATTGCTTGTTGCTCCTGCCTTTAGCATCTGTAATTTCTTGTGTCTGCCTTGTGGCCTTGGAGCTAGGTCTTTATTGCAGAATTTCCTTAAGAGAGTATTCTGACCATTTTCATTGCTTCATCAATGATCTTCGTGTCATCATAATGTGACCCTCAGGCTCACCCGGCTCGTGTTTCTCTAGTGGAAACAGCCTTTGGCCCCGCCAAACTGGGAAATCACGTTTGTGTGGATGCCATGTAATGGACGCCCAGTTACAAACCCACAACACAAAATATCAGACAGTACAGCATATGCAATTAAATGATTGAACTTTATGAATCTTAACCTGAATATAGAATTAGTAATGAAAATAAAAAAAGGGCCCAAATCAAGTCAAAAGTTCACGTTGGAGCTCACTCAGTAGTCATTCTTCCACCATCGCTCTCCTCCGAGCGTCGTTATCTTCGGACCCTCAGATCCCAGTCCACTCCAGCTGGTGGTCTACCAGCTCTCTCCACACGTGTCTTCCCTCTTCCTTGCTCCTCAACAAAAGACCACGAGAAAACATCCTTCCGGATTCACAAGACAAAGCAACAATCTCCGATTGGCTAACATGCATACTACAATCCTGTTATCTCCAGCCATAACCCAAACATTGCTGCTACAGAGAAACTGTTACCTCAGCAGTAAACATTACAGAGAAGCCATTATATTAGCCTTAGCAGTGAAACATTACAAAGAAGCCATTACAATAAGATCAGAAGTGAGAACACTTATGATTACCTGATGTTCAACTCCATTTGCAAATGAGGTCCATGCCACACGGCCTAAACAATGACCGTGAATCGGCTGTTAAGTGGTAAATAACATTCAAGCCAGAAAAACCCCAAGGTGATAACAGAGACTCTAGCCATCTACCTTGATGTTCAATAGCATTACCTCCACAATCAATATCCAGGGGTTTAATGGACTAACCAAACAAATACAAAAGAAGATAAGATGCTAAGTATCCTATGGTGAGTAGTTAATTACATGACATATCTGAGCATTTCTACAGCACATACAAAGTATGATGGAATGCTGGTTTGGACGAATAAAGATCCAACAACTCTTAAGAATCTTGACAGCACCTGGGAAAAGCAATCTGCTTGACTGGCTTCTGTTGGCCATCCTAAACATTTCTTCCACCACAGGCATACAGTGACTGCAAAGAGTACCAAGAAAGACAGAGTAGGCAGCTTCATTGGAAGATCACCCTTCCAAGTGCCACACCATCCTAATTTGGAGATGTATCATTGCTTTGGAATTCCTTCACCAGTGATACTTTGGGAGGACTGCAGCAGTTCAAGAAGGTGACTCACGGGCATTTAGAAATGGACCCTCAGTGATTTCAGATCCTTAAAAAATGAAGAAATATAAAAATGCAGTCGTCATTGTATGGACTATTGGTTTTGTATTTGTTAATCTGACTTCAGGGAATGTTGCTACATCAGTAGAAGATACATTGAAGGCAACCTAATTATGCAGCATTACCAGGCATTAGGTTCCTTATTTGAAAATACAAGTCTCCTAGTAACTATTAGGAATGTGCTGTGGAGGTAGCTTTTGATGATTATCCTGAAGTGGCAGAGTTCCAATGGGATAGTGCAAACTACCAAATGATTATGTTGCAATTTCACACCTGAATGGCATCATTAGGCCTTGAAATTAAAAGACGATCAAGTGAAAATCTAGTATTTTTATGTACTTCTATGACTAATTGTGGTTAAACAATAACTACAAGAAACAGATAAGAAAATTGCTGTCTATGTTTTTTAATGTACGTCTTTGAATAATTTTGTTAGACATGAGCAATTTCATACTTGTACTGTGCGGTATCAAACAATCTTAGCTTTTAGGATTTTACATTGTCACTATGCAATGGTTGACTGCCCTGGGCTATGAGCCAAAGGAAATGGAAACTCTGCCAAATGGGAGAAGAAAATACAATCAATATTGATCTTAGTCATGACTTTAGCTATCATGACACTACACAGCTAATTCTCAAATAATCTAGCAGTTTTGAAGTGTGCTAAAAGCTTTATTATTTACAAATTTTATTCAGTTTTTTAATGAACTTCCACATAACCTATATCACCAGAAGAATTAACATTAGATTTCAAGCCCATTTTAATTCGATTTTTGAGAACTAACTGGTAGAAAGTGTCATCACAGAAAGCAACAATTGCATTATTGCTGGTTTTATACCCAGTATATTAAAGACCTTTTTATCCTTAATGCAAATGAAGTGCTGGCTTTTTATACTGTGCATAATTATGTATAAAACCTATGCACACACAATGAAGTTGATATTACAATAAGGATAGCTTTCAGTGAAAATTAATGTATGCATTCTTAGCAGCCATTTCAAACTTTGTGACAGAATAACTATAAGATAATTTTAGCCTTATGGTCTAAAATTTATAGGAATAACTGTCCTTAAGAGTAAGTTTGAAATGATGTTAAACAATTAACCATAGAGCCAGCTAACCGACTGAATTTAATATAAAGCTAATTGAGAGGTTGTGACTGTTTTCCTACTTTAAACTGTTACAGGTACTTGTTTCTTCTAGTATGTTTAGTAATCAAATTTAGGATAAGGCAGCTAAAATATGTTAAATCAGAAAATATAGATCAATTTAACAGTCGGTGGTATGTCAAACAGATTTTGGAACTGTGGGGTGTGAATTAAAATGAAGAAGTTTCAATTGTTATAGAAAAACTTTAGAAATCAATGCATGATGGTGAATCACAGTTAACACTGCTAAAATATTTACCAAACCATCTTTCAGCTCACGCACAATTCCAGCTAAGCAACCGTGTTAGGCATATTGTACACACACATTGTAGCATACTGGAGTCACAAGAGACAACAGATGCTGGAATTCTTCTGACAGGATTTCAACCTGAAACATTGACAGTCCCTTTTCTCCCACAGATGTTGCTCAACCCACTGATTTCCTCCAACAGATTTTTGTAATTGTAACATAGTCTCCACCACCTCACCCATCCCATCCCCACCGCCCCTCACCCTTCCACTCTTGACAAGAGAAAGCTACCAATGATGCCAGATTTCATTAGCAGACTGGAGGATGTCCTGATTCAGTCTTTCAGGTCAGAGTATGGAGTTGAACATGAGCTTAGTTCTTGCACATTCTGTGACCGGCTGGAGTTCAAGAATCAGGAGGACATCAATATTCCCATTTCTATTTCTTCTTCCCACTGCTCACTAAGCCTCAAATTGCAGCATATTCCACCTATGCAAGTTGTACTGGTGAAGCATGTCAACGTCTTGTGGACAGCTTACAAAACTTATAAATATATTTCCTCTGAACTATTCTCACTGCAATCTGCAACCTGTAACTTGCCTTTATATAGTGTACTTTTGAACCAGTTTAATGAAGTAGCAAGTTCACGATCTCCTGAAGGACTTGGCAAACTTAACTCAGGCATGCAGGTATGGTACCTTTAAAAGGACAAATGTACATTGCAATGGCTGAAGTAGAGGAAGGAGGGGAGGACTCCAAGCCAGAATAAAATATCAAAGTGTGAAATTTCCTCTCTTTAGCGTCTTATTAGCAAAATGTACAGCTGCTGGAGACCAAGAGGCAAGATTGCTATAATGGAGAGAAGTGAGGAATTGCTTCATTCTCTTTTTCACGGAGACATGGCTCATTCTGAACACACCAGATACAGTGGTAAAACTTAAGGCTTTTCAATACACAAGATGGACCAAAATGCTGATTCGAAAAAGGCAAAAGCTGAGTGTCTGTGTCGTATAACAAACTACTTGTAATGCTTGGACACACCAGTCTCGTCACACTCTTGTTCCCTGACCGGAATATCTAATGATTAAGTGCTGACTATTCTACTTATGAAGAGTGTTCTCCTCTGTGATCCTGAACACACTTTACATATCATCAAAGACTGACATTAAGCAGGCACTCGAGGTACTGAGTGCTGCCATCAGCAAATCTACGCCTGTGCTGTGCACCAGTGAGGGTAGAAACAGGATGATTTAGCAGATAAATGCGTGGCTGAGAAACTGGTGCAGGGGGCAGGGTTTCAGGTTCTTAGACCATTGGGATACCTTCTGGGGGAGGTACAACCTGTACAAAAATGATAGGTTGCACCTAAACCTGAGGGGAACCAATACCCTCATGGGGAGGCTTGTTAGAGCTGTTGGGGAGGGTTTAAACTAATTTGGCAGGGGGTGGGAACTGGAGTGAAGCAACTCAGGATAGGATGGATGGTGAAAAAACAAAGATAATGTGCAGTTAGACTGTTAGGAAGGGCAGGCAGATGATAGAACAAAATTGCAGCCAGCAGAGTAAGTATCAGTGCATTAGGGATGCAGCATCAAAAAGGGTAGCAAATACAGTACTCAAAGTGTTATATCTGAATGTACAGAGTATAAGAAATAAAGGTGGAGGATCTTGCTGCACTATTACAGATTGCTGTGTAATGTTGTGGCCATCACTGAATCATGGCTGAAGGATGGTTGTAATTGGAAGCTGAATGTCCAAGGTTACACTTCGTATCAGAGGGATAGGAAGGTAGGCAGAGGGAGGTGGCGTGGCTCTGCTGGTAAAGAATGGCATCAAATCAGTGTAAAGATGTGACAAAGGAGTGGAAGATGTTGAGTCTTTGTGGGTTTAGTTAAGAAACTGCAAGAGTAAAAGGACCCAGATGGCAGTTATATACAGGCCTGTCATAGTAGCAGGGATATGGACCACAGATTACAATGGGAAATAGAAAAGGTGTTTTAAAACAGCAATGTTATGATAGTCATGGGAGATTTTAACTTGCAGGTCGCATGGGAAAATTAGGTTGGTGATAGATCTCAAGAGAGTAAGCTTGTTGAATACCTACAAGATAGCTTTTTAGGGAAACAGCAATACTGGATTGGGTGTTATGTAAAGAACTGGAGTCAATTAGGGAACTTAAGATAAAAGGATCCTTAGGAGGCAGTGATCACAATATGATTGAGTTCAACTTGAAATTTGATAGGGAGAAGGTAAAATCTGATGTAGCAGTATTTCAATGGAAGAAGGGAAATTACAGTGGTATGAGAGAGGAGTTGGCCAAAGTAAATTGGAAGGTGATGCTGGCAGGGATGATGGCAATGCAGCAATATTGTGAGGTTCTGGGAAAAATGAAGAAGATGCAGGATAGATGTATTCCAAAAACGAAGAAACACTCAAATGGCAAAAAGGTACAACCATGGCTGAGAAGGGAAGTCAAAACTAATCTAGAAACAGAAGGGAGGGCATACAACAAAGCAAAAATTAGCGGGAAGATAGAGGATTGGGAAGCTTTTAAAATGTACAGAGAGAACTAAAAATATCATTAGGAGGGAAAATGAAATATGAAAGCAAGCTACAAACAATAACGAAGTGGATAATAAAAGCTTTTACAGGTATGTAATAAATAAAAGAGAGATGAGAGTTGATATAGACTGTTAGAAAATGAGACAGTAGAAATAATAATGAGAGACAAGGAGATGGTGGATGAACTAAACGAGTATTTTGCATCAGTCTCCACAGTGGAAGACCCTAGCAGCATGCCAGATGTTGAAGGGTGTGAGGGAAGAGAAGTGAGACCATCAAAGGTTATGGGGAGAGGCCAGGGATTGGGTAAAGGAGGGGAAAATAGGATCAGCCATGATTAGAAGGTAGAGGAGACTCTATGGGCCAAATGGCTTAACTCTGCTCCTATGTCTTACAGTCTTATGATCTCAAAGGTGAAACAGCCTAGCCTTTCAGCTTTCAAATAAATGTTGTGGACTTTAGTCAGGCTTGTTTGAAGAAAACTCTGCTCTATTATTGTCAACATATCACCTGCAGCACAAGGGGTCCCAACATACTCAACCACTGCAGTACTAGAAAATTAGGAATGTCTACTGTTCCATGGCCTGACTGAATTTTGGGAAATCCGACCACTTATCTGTCCTCCTTCTTCCTGCATATAGGCAGAGGCTAAAGCACAATGCTCCAGGCTTAAGAAGATCTACAAGGTTGTTGGGGGGGGGGGCAGAGGAGCAGCTAAAGGATTGTTTTGAGTTGGTGGAATGGCCCATGTTCATAGACTCATTGTAAGATCTGAACAAATATACCATGGCTGTCATGGACTTTATAAAAACAGTTGTAGATGACTATGTACCCACAAAATCATTCAGAGTCTTCTCCAGCCAGAAGCCCTGGATGAAATATGAGATCCACAATGTCTTGAGGGTCAGATCAGTGGCATTCAGGTCTGGTGACAAAGTGAAATACAAAAGGTCCAGGTACGATCTCTGGAAAGCCGGCTCATGTGTGAATTCCAGACCAAATGAATCACTGAAGGAAGTTTGAAAGTTGTGGCAGAGTTTGAATGTTATCACCTCTGACAAAATGAAACCAAGGTAACAACAAGGCTTCACTTCCAGATGAACTCACTGTCAAAACATGGAAGAAACATGGCCCTGTAGTTTCAGTCTCTGAAGCCGATGATGAAGCATCCTTCAGCTGGGTGAAATCATGGAAAACATCCAGCCTAGATGGGATATCTGCCTGAGTACTAACTACATGTGCTGATCAAGTGGCTGGAGTGTTCACTGATATCTTTAACCTCTTGCTTCAAGCGGGCTTCATTTATACTGGCGCCTATGAAAAACTCGGTAGCCTGCCTCAATGATGATGGTCCAGTAGCACGTACATCCATAGTGATGGTCTTCTTTGAGAGGCTGGTGATGAAGCATATCACTTCCTGCCCAAGAAGTGAATTGAATCCACTCCAATTTCCACAACAGGTCAACAGCAGATGTCATTTCACTGGCTCTTTAACCAACCCTGGAACATCTTGCCATCGAAGATGCATACATTAGGCTACTCTTCATTGGCTATAGCTCAGAATTCAATACTATCAATCCCTCAAAACTAATCAGTAAGCTTCAAGACCTTGGGCTCAATAACACCTTGTGCAGGTGGATACTAGGATTCCTCACTGATAGATCCATAAGACCAGGAGATACAGGAGCAGAATTAGGCCTTACAGCACATTGTGTTTTCTTTGCCACTTCATCATAGCTTAAGCTTTTTCCCTTTTAACCCCATTCTCCAGCCTTCTCCCTATAACCGTTCACACCCTGACTAATCAAGAAACTACCAACCTGCGCCTTAACTTCACCCAATGACCTGGTCTCCACAGACGCCTGTGCTGATGAATTCCACAGATTGCCCACCCTCCAGCTAAAAAAATTCCTCATCATCTCCATTCTAAATGCACATCCCTCTATTATGCAGCTGTGCCCTCTGGTCCTACATCTCCACTGTAGGAATTATCATCTCCACATTCACTCAATCTAGACCTTTCAAAATTTGATAGGTTACAATAAATTTCCCCATCATTCTTCTAAATTCCAGAGAGTACAGGCTCAAAGCCATGAAACACTCTTCATATGATAACCCTTTGATTCCCAGAATCATTCTCTTGAAACTCCTCTGGACCCTCTCCAATATCAGCGCAACCTTTCTCAGATTAGGGCCCAAAACTGTCCACAATAATCCAAGAGGTTGCTCCCAATTACCAGTGCCTTGTAAAGTCTAAGAATTACATCCTTGCTTTTACATTCTGGTCTTCTCAAAATGAATGCTAACATTGCATTTGCATTCCTCGCTACTGAGGCATTGATTGTGAGGATATCCAGAGACTTTTTCCCAGGGCTGAAATGGCTAACACAAGGTGGCATAGTTTTAAGGTGCTTGAAAAAGTAGGTACAAGGGGGATGTCAGAGGTAGGTTTTTCACACAAAGAGTGGTGGGTGCGTGGAATGCAAAGCCAGTGATGGTAGAGGTGGATACAAAAGGGTTATGGAGTAGGGAAATTCTAGTCAGTTTCTAGAGCAGGTTACATGGTCAGCACAACATTGTGGGCTGAAGGACCTGTAATATGCTGTGGATTTCTATATTTCTATGTCTTTATGAATCAACTTGCATATTAACTTCCAGGGAATCCTGCAAGAGTACTCCCAAGTCCCTTTGCACCACAGATTTTTGAATTTTCTCCCCCATTTAGAAAACAGTCTACATTTTTATTCCTTCTACCAAAGAGCATAGCTATACACTTCCTGTCACAGTTTTCTATCTGCCACTTCTTTGCTCACTCTTCATCTGTCTAAGCGTCTGCAGTCTCCCTGCTTCCTCAAAACTACCTGTCCCTCTACGTATCTTCATATCATCTGCAACCTTGGCCACAAAGCCTTCAATTCGATCAACCAAATCATTGACATATAACATAAAAAGAAGCAGTCCCACACCAACCACTGTGGAAGACCACCTATCACCAGCAGCTCACCAGAGAAGTCTCCTTTTATTCCCACTCTTTGCCTCCTGCTGATCAGCTAATCCTCTATCTATGTTTATTTCTTTCCTGTAATACCATGGGGTCTTTTCTTGTTTAGCAACCTCATGTGCAGCACCTAGTCAATGGCCTTCTGAAAATCCAAGTACACAGCATCCACCTATTCTCCTTTGTCTATCCAGCTGGTTATTTCCTTAAAGACTTCTGACAGTGACTAGGTCTCAGGAGTCTGATGCTGTGGTTCAGAAGGGAATGGGAGCAAAGAGGACTGCAGTAGTGACAGGGGATTCTATAGTTAGAGGAATAGACATAAGATTTTCCCTTAAGGGAATTATGCTGACTTTAGCCTATTTTATCCTGTACCTCCAAGTACCCTGAGAACTCATCCTTAACAATCAATTCCAACATCTGCCCAACCACTGATGTCTGGCTAACTGGTCTGTCATTTCTTTTCTTCTGTTTCCCTCACTCCTTGAAGAGCAGGGGTGACATTTGCAATTTTTTAGTCCTCTGAAAGCATCCAGAATCTAATGATTCTTGAAAGATTGTGCAGCAACAACAACAATGCTCTCTCACTGTCAGGATGACAAAAGAACTGAGTAATAAATTCAGGAGGAGGAAACCCGAGGTCCATGAACCAGCCTTCATTGGGAGAATCAGAGATGGAGAGGGTCAGCAATGTTAAATTGCTTGGTTATATCATTTCAGAGGATCTGTCCTGGTTCCAGCACTTAAGTGTCATTATGAAGAAAGTACTGCAGCACCTCTACTTTCTTAGATGTTTGAAAAGATTCAACATGTCATCTAAAATTTTGACAAACTTCTGTAAATGTGTGCTAGTGAATATATTGACTAGTTGCAACACGGCCTTATATGAAAGCACCAATGCCCTTGAACGGAAGAGACTACAAAAGTAGTGGATATGGCCCAGTCCATTACAGGTTAATCCCTCCCCACCATTAAGCACATCTACATGGAGCACTATTGCAGGAAAAGAGCATCTATCATCAATGACCCCCACCTTATAGGCCATGCTCTCTTCTCGCTCCTGCTATCAGGAAGAAGGTATGTGAGCTTCAGGACCCACATCACTAGGTATAGGAATAAATATTACCCTTCAGCATCAGGCTCTTGAACCAGAGGAGATAACCACGCCATTACTGAACTGATCCCACTACCTATGGACTCACCTTCAAGGGCTTTTCATCTCATGACCTTAATATGTATTATTATTTTTTTTTTCTCAGACTACTCTAGTGGTTTTCACTATTGTGGTTTTCTGCACATTTACAGAAATATTGCTGTGTAGACCCAATTGTTTAATGCTATCGTGCAGTGACTTTGGAATGATACCAGTTGCAGATATTACTATCGGGACAATGTATATATACCCGGTTCATGTTCCATAGTATTTAAATTTCCTCTTTTAGTTCAGCATATTTCTAGTGTTTATCAATTATTGATTTCTGTGTGTTGTGTGTGCTTGGAATGGCTGTATCTATTAAGCAAGTTGTTGTTACTTGTTCATCCAGTAACATTATATCAGGTCAGTTATTATAGCCTGTCCTATTTGGATCAGTTGTAATATAGCTGTCAGATTCTGACTCTAGCACTGGATCAGGCTTGTAAGACAAGGTTAGATGGATTTTTGCAGAGTAGGGGAAAAGGCAGGTAGTTGAAGATTAGTCCATGGTCAGATCGGCCATGAACTTATTGAATGGCGGAGCAGGCTCATTGGGCCAGATGGCCTACTCCTGCTCCTATTTCTTTTGTTCTTATGTACTTGTAGTAAGGCATGGTGCGTTTTATGAATTTATACCTTAAAGCAAGTCTTTGGTGAATGATGTTTGCTACTTGATTGTTCCTGTGTGAGTAATCAGATCGAGTTAAACTGCTGCACGATCCTATAATCTTAAACACAAAATACTCTGCAGATGCTGGGGTCAAAGCAACACGCACAACACGCTGGAGGAATGCAGCAGGTCGAGCAGCATCCGTGGAAACGAACAGTCAACGTTTCGGGCCGAGACCCTTCATCACAACTGAAGAGGGAAAGGGGAGAGGCCCTATAAAGAAGGTGGGGGGGGGAGGGTGGGAAGGAGAAGGCTGGTGGGTTCCAGGTGAAAAACCAGTAAGGGGAAAGATCAAGGGGTGGGGGAGGGGAAGCAGGGAGGGGATAGGCAGGAAAGATGAAGAAGGAATAGGGGAAAACACAATGGGTAGTAGAAGGAGGTAGAACCATGAGGGAGGTGAAAGGCAGCTGGGGGAGGGGGCAGAGTGAAACTGGGATAGGGGAAAAGAGAGGGAGGGAATTACTGGAAGTTGGAGAATTCTACGTTCATGCCAAAGAGCTGGAGACTACCCAGATGGTATATGAGGTGTTGCTCCTCCAACCCGAGTTTGGCCTCATCATGGCAGTGGAGGAGGCCATGTATGGACATATCCGAATGGGAATGTGATGCAGAGTTGAAGTGGGTGGCAACCGGGAGATCCTGTCTGTTGTGGCAGACAGAGCGGAGGTGCTCAACGAAGCTGTCCCTCAATCTGCATCGGGTTTCACCGATGTAGAGGAGGCCACACCGGGAGCACCGGATGCAATCGATGACCCCAACAGACTCACAAGTGAAGTGTTGCCTCACCTGGAAGGACTGTTTGGGGCCCTGAATGGTGTTGAGAGAGGACGTGTAGGGACAGCTGTAGCACTTAGGCTTACAGGGATAAGTAGCAGGTGGGAGATCCATGGGGAGGGACATGTGGACCAGGGAGTCGCGGAGGGAATGATCCTTGTGGAAAGTGGAGAGGGGTAGAGAGGGAAAGATGTGCTTAGTGGTGGGGTCCTGTTGAAGGTGGCAGAAGTGCTGGATCCGGAAGCTGGTGGTGTGGTTCACCCGCATCTCCTCCATTTCCCACACTTCGGCCCTCACCCCATCCTCCCGTCACTATGACAGGGACAGAGTTCCCCTTGTCCTCACCTACTACCCCACCAGCCTCCGGATCCAGCACATTATCCTCCGCAACTTCCGCCACCTTCAACAGGACCCCACCACTAAGCACATCTTTCCCTCTCCACCCCTCTCCGCTTTCCACAAGGATTGTTCCCTCCGCGACTCCCTGGTCCACATGTCCCTCCCCACGGATCTCCCACCCGGCACTTATCCCTGTAAGTGTAACCTGTCCCTACACCTCCTCTCTTGCCAACATTCAGTGCCCCAAACGGTCCTTCTAAGTGAGGCAACACTTCACTTGCAAATCTGCTGGGGTCATCTGTTGCATCCGGTGCTCCCGGTGTGGCCTCCTCTACATCGGTGAAACCCGATGCAGACTGGGGGACCGCTTCGTCGAGCACCTCCACTCCGTCCGCCACAACAAACAGGATCTCCCAGTTGCTACCCACTTCAACTCTGCTTCACATTCCCATTTGTATGTGTCTATACGTGGCCTCCTCTACTGCCATGATGAGGCCTAACTCAGGTTGGAGGAGCAACACCTTATATACCGTCTGGGTAGTCTCCAGCCCTTTGGCATGAACATTGAAATCTCCAACTTCCGGTAAATCCCTCCCCCTCTCTTCCCCCATCCCAGTTTCACTCTGCCCCCCCCAATGCCTATCACCTCCCTCATGGTTCCACCTCCTTCTACTACCCATTGTGTTTTCCTCTATTCCTTCTTCACCTTTCCTGCCTATCCCCTCCCTGCTTCCCCCCCCCCCACCCCTTTATCTTTCCCCTTACTGGTTTTTCACCTGGCACCTATCTGCCTTCTCCTTCCCCCCCTCCCCCTACCTCCTTTATAGGGCCCCCGCCCCTTCCCTCTTCAGTTGTGATGAAGGGTCTCGGCCCGAAACGTTGACTGTTCGTTTCCACAGATTCTGCTTGACCTGCCAAGTTCCTCCAGCGTGTTGTGTGCGATCTTATAATCTGTTGGATTGTTCCTGGTTCCTTTTGTAATTTTCTGCATTAATCATCCTGCATCTTTTATTATGTAATTTTGATATTTTTTATGTTAACCATCTGATCCTGTATTGCCACAGGAAATTCCTCTGTTTCAGCGAAGAGGTCTCCAACTGTGAGCCAGGTGTCCGATGCTTTTTTGTCAACAGCCATTCTGCTCTGATCATGGGGATCCCTGTTGTGGAGGGGTATGCTCTTTCGTTGGTTAACTTTTCATTCTATAGAGATTTTTTCATTTTTTCTGGGTTTTGCTTTCATCTAAGTTTAGTGGGGTGTGCTTTTCACAACTGCAAATGCTCACATGGAGTGCTGAATCCTGTTTTTCTGTTGATGAAAAAATATCCTTAGAAGTTTTATCTGACTGTTATGTATTTTTTTTATTTCTGCTAATCCTTTTCCTCCTTCTGTCTTAGTGCAATATGTTTATTGCCTTTGTTATATTTTATTTATTGAGCTCTGTTTGACAGATTTTCTTAAACCTCGAAGTAAATTCTGTTGAAAGTTCTCCCTTTATCACACTATGATCTATTTTCTTTGCTTGTTGATATCCCAAATATGTATAAATTTTATATTCATCCATCGGTTGTATTGTATCTTGTTGCTCTGTTTTACATTCTACTCGGTCTATTGCTCCTTCCTTTATGTTTAATGTTCTGCACTTACCTAGAGCGAAATGCAAGTTTATATCTTTAGAAAATAGTTATATTATTTGAATTAATTGCTTTAGCTGTAGCTTTACTGATGCAGGAGTGTCTCTTACTCTCCCTCTCACTCGCTGCTGCTGGCGGAAGGTGCCAGTCTCTCCCTCTCGTTAATTGCTTTCTGAATATACTGCTGGAGTCTTGGGTCTTGGGAAAGGTTTAATCAATGGAATTTGTGGATTGGTCTCTGCATTTCATGTTATGATGTGTTTCTGGTTTCTGGTTACTCTTTTTTATTGCTATTTTGTGCAATTTTGATCAGGCAGGCTGGCTCCTGCTGCCTGCGGTCAACGAATGACACAGGGCTAAATTGAACTGAACTGAACTGAACTAAGCTGCATAATCCTAGACTGTTTCAACAACTTTGTGGTTTGTTATTACGCGTATAGTCTATGTTTTTCACTCACTTGCTTTTACTTTTTACAGAATTTGTCTTTTTTTCTGAGTTGGGTGTTTGATGTTTTCTTTGAATGAGTTCCATAGCGTTTCTTTGTTTTGTGGCTATCAGTGGAAGATGAATTTCATGGTTGTGTACAGCATACTTACTTTAATAATAAACACAAGAAAATCTGTAGATGCTGGAAAATCAAACCAACACAGAAAACACTGGAGGAACTCAGCAATTGAGGCAGCATCTACGGGAAAGAGTAAACAGATCACATTTATGGTTGAGACTCTTCTTCAGGACTAAGAAGGGGGAATATTCCAGAGTAAGAAGTTTTTGAACTTTGCATTTGTATAATTTCAAATCATCCATGATTTCAAATCATCTATGCTTAAAGGATGTGTCAAGGTATAATTTGTTTGGTTGTCTCTGATCTGATACTTTATTTTTGTCTGATTCGGTAAATTAGAGAGCTGGTTTAAAGCTATACAGAACCATGGTGGGCTTAGAGAAATAACCTGGAAAATGTCTCTTTTTTTTAATGGTGTTTGTACTTTTTTGGTTGTTAATAGATATGGCGATCATAGCATGCCAATGCTTCATTATTATTAACCCAATACTTGTAAAATTCCTGCAACATCTGATGAAGCATTGGCATACTATAATCACCATATCTATTAACAACCAAAAAAGAACAAACACTATTAAAAAAAAATTACAAGTATTGGGTATGGTTTATATATACTAAGAACTTCTATTAACCGTGAGTGTGGGACAGAATCAAATGCTTTTTGGTGTCAACATAACAACATGAAATATTTCTGCTTTTCTGCTGGGCTTGATTTAGAATTTCAGAATCTATTATTAACTATTCTTTACATCCTTTCATACCCTTACAGCATCCTTCCTACTTTTCTGTAAGTATATTGTGGTTATCTAAGAGAGTGGTGATTTGTTGTGAGATGTATGATGTTACAATTTTATATGTAGTTTGTAAACAAGTAATAGGATGATATTTTGATGGGTTATTTGTGATTTCTCCTTTTGGTAAGTGATATGTTTTACCTTCTGTCAAAAATTTGGTCATTTTTTCAGGATTTTTAGGAAAATTTTTGGTATGAATGAAGACAAGTGTATTTTTATACTTATATTTATGAATATTAGCACTGCTACTACTTTTCCATCCGTAGGGAATTTTTTAATAGCCACTTTTAGCAAATCCAGTGTAATTTCAGGTGATTGCATGTCTTCAATTTATTCTGAGTGCGTTCTTTTTCCTCCCTAATCCAGCTCGCTCCTTGGTTTTGCATCGCCCTGTTTGACCAGACATTAGAGCAAAAGTTCATTATCTCTGCGTCTGTTGGAAATTCTGTGTTAGCGTTGGTGACATTTTGGTATGCCAAATTTAGTTTCAGTGTTCTCTATAAACTCTTTTCATTGTTCCTGAACTGATAATTCTATTTTCTTCATCAGGCGCATTTTATATATCTATTTAGTCTGGCTTGGTATGCACCAAGCTTTTGTTTTAGTGTACCTATGTTTTTGTTAGGTTGATCAGATCTTGTGTGGACCTTATATTTCCTCATTATTTCCTTAGCTTTTCTCTTAACTTTCTTACTTGGGTTATCCATTTTATACTCCGTTAGGTGGGCTATTTCTGCTCTTAAGGATTCAATTTTGTTTCTTAACCTCTTCTGCAATTTTGGTGTTCTAATCTCATTAATCAGTTTTGGGGTTTCTATTAATGAATGCTTCTATTTTGGAGCCCTTCTATTGTTATTATTTCTTGTTTTAGCTTTTGCATTTTCCCGTTTGATTGTCTTGTGTTGATTTGTCCATCCATCCTGTATTTCATTGATTCCATTTTGTTTCTTGTATTTACTATAAATGCCCACAAGAAAATGAACTTCAGTGTTGTATCTGATGAGAAATCACCTGTTATTTAAAATTATTCCCTAACCACCCAGCTCATTGTTCACTCACTTTGTGCCTTTCTCATTTAATATCACCCAAACAGGATCTGTGAGCAGGGAAGGAAGAAGTAAACAACTCATCAGGGACCACTGTCATGACTTGGAATGATTCAAAGCAAAGTAGCTTAGAGTAACAGTAGCACGCAAGTCCACAAACAGACCTGAGTAGGCACGCGTACATAGCTGGTGAACTAACAGAAGAGATAGCAGTGATGCTGTTTTCCATTGAACTCAACACTTTTTATGCGCACTTTGAAAGAGAGAATAACACTATTCCTGTGCAAACCCCCACCGCATTCTGTGCCCTGTGATCTCTGCCTCAGGTGCTGATGTCCAAACATCCTCTAAGAGTGTGAATGTTCGCAAAGCATCAGGCCCTGACCTGGCCTGGTACTGAAAAACTGTGCCAACCAACTGGGTGGAGTGTACAAGGACACCTTTAATCTCTTTCAGCTGTGGTCTGAGGTACCCACCTGTTTCAAAAGGGAAGCAATCATTCTAGCCCCAAGAAGTCAGGATGACCTGCACCATTGACCATCACCCAGAAGCACTCTCATCTCCTGTAATGAAGTGATTCAAGAGTTTGGATATGATCAGAATTAACTCCTGTCTGAACAAGGACCTGCTCCCCAACTGCAATTTCACTATCGCCAAAACAAGTCTACAATAGACGCAATGGTACTGGCCCTCCACTCTGCTTTGGAGCACCTAGACAATCACAAGATAAATGTCATCTACTATTTATCAATAATAGTTTGGTGTTCAACACCATTTACTCCCTCAGTACTAATAACCAAAATTCAAAACTCAGGTCTCTGCAACTGGATAATCAGCCTGAAGACCCACATTCAATGATTGAGAAACAGCTTCTCCCCCTCCGCCATCAGATTTCTCAATGGTCTATGAACCCATCAACACTACCTCATTTTTGTACTATTTATTTACTAGTGTAATTTATAGATTTTTTAAAGTCATTGCCCTGCACTGCTGCTGCAAAACAACCAATTTCACATCATGTGACAATGAGAATAAATGTGATAGTTCTGCCTCAGAAGGTGATTGATCTGTATTGCCAGTGACAAAGGATATTCAATGATGTCCAGCTGCCTTAGGGGCTCCACTCCGGATCTACTGTCTGGGTTTACTTCCATAGCCTATGCCTCCCCCAAGGCTGCCCATAAGGCAGTGGGACTATTTACCCATAGCTAGGGATCTGGTTCATGAGCACCAAGGCGTGTCCACACACCGCTGGTCCTGTGCGCTACATGTGCAGGGGCCAGACCTCCTCCCCTTTCTCTGTAGTTCAACCTGAGTCCAAAAGGAGTTCAGTTTCTGTGTGTCGTCAGCGAGGAGGCACTATGTAAGGTTTGCTATTGGGAGGCTATGTACTGGCAGGGAGAGACTTACACATTCAGCTCTCCTTTCTAGCCAGCTGTGGAAGCTGAAAATGAGAGCGACGAACACTACCCATACACTACCAGACTAGACACATCACAACAACCATTTTGATAATATGTATAGTATACATAAATAGTTATTTAATTTAACTGTTATAGATATATATAAATAAAGTTAAATTAAATAAGTAGAGCAAAAAAGTAGTGATGCAATATTCATGGCTCCAATGTCCATTGATCGTTGGAAGTAACAGTGTGTCTCTTAGAAGGATGGAGAGATAATTTTATCCACTTATCCTTCAGTTTCTCTCTACCCATCTCAGCTTTTCTCCCTGTCTTCCTGCATGTTGTTATGCTGTAGACCCACTTATGCTGCATGGAATGACTCATGTTTCAGATAGTACCATGAAAGTGAATATCCGATTGGAAGGATTCATGGTTAATTCTTGATTCTTAACACCACTTATTTCTTACTTGTTATTAAAGTTTTGAGGTTTTGTTATTCTAATGCTCCTCAGAACAAATGCTGCTCACAAGTTTTAGGAGGTTAATTGATAGCTTCTCCATCTATAATAGCAACTCCTTAACTTCACCCAGCATTGAATGGAACAAAAACATACTTCAAAATGACTGTCCCCTCATCTGCAAATCGTGAACATCTGACCTAGTCACCATATAAACTGAAAACAGAACATCATCAAGAGCAGTATAGGTCCTTTGACCCATGATATTGTGCTGACTTACCTCAGCCTACTCCATGATCAATCATCCTCTCCTCCTACACAGCCCATAACCTTATGCAGGTTGTGTAACCATTATGTAAAATTCCAAAATCCGAAAAGCTCCAAAATCTGAAATATTTGAGAGCTGGCATGATGTCACAAATGGAAAATTCCACAAGACACTGTGAAGGTTACCAGGTGATGCAGGGGTCTCTATGCATTGCAGAGCATTCTGAGAAATGACTTCACATATGTAATGAACACAAGTTAATGAAAAATAGAAAAACACTGCATAAAGCAAAAAGTAAAGATCTTAACTGTGTATTGAAACAGTGGATTCGTCAATGTTGGACTGAACATATACTGTTTAATGGTATGCTGATTGTGAAATCAGAAAAGATCTATCATGACGAACTGTAAATTGAAGATAATTGTGAATATTCAGCAGACTCGTTGCAGATATTTAGGAAAAGGCACAGCATTGTATTTTTACTAATCTACTGATCACGAAGCAGCAGCGAAATTCATTGAGTTTGCTGAGATCATCACTGATAAAAATCGAACACTGGAACAAGTTCACAACATTGATCGTTTTTATATCTTACATAAACCTTTTAAAAATTAAAATACAAATACAAGTACTGTAACCTTTTCATGAAACATGGCATTGTAGATGGAGACCAAAAACTGTTAACGTTTTTTCATTATATTAATCATAAGAAATAACTTTTACTGTTCATATGTGGATAAACAAGTGTAAGACAAAGGCAACGTACCAGTAGCACATAAATTCAAACGGAAATGATGGCCACTCAAAGCCATCTCATTATACCTGTCTACTCCAAAATCTGAAAAAAATCTGAAATCTGAAACAATTCCAGCCCCGAGCATTTCCGACACAGGGTACTCCTCCTGTATTTTCTTGCATTAGTGTGCATTCCTAAGAGTCATTTAACTATCCCTATTGTATCAACCTCTACCACGAACCCCAGCAATGCATTCCAGAATCCACCACTCCCTTTGTAAAATATGTACCTCTGACATTTTGTTAAATTTTCCTTCACTCACCTTAAATGGATATCCTTCAGTATTAGCTGTTGTCACTCAGGGGGGAAAAAAAGGTGTTGGTTGTTTACGCTCTCTCCTAATCTTATACACCTCTATCAAGTCACCTGTCATACCCCATCACTTCAAAAGGAAGAGTTCTAATTCACTCAACCTTTCCTCATAAGATATTTTGCCAAACAACAGAAGATGTGCATTACCTGTTGCCATACTCTGTGAAAGTACATCCGTTATTTATTTATATACACACATTCTTTCTCTCTCTCTCCTTTTTCTCCCTCTGTTCTTCTCACTATACCCTTTGCCCATCCTCAGGGTTTTTCCCCCCCTCCCCCTTTTCTTTCTCCCTGGGCCTCCTGTCCCATGATCCTCTCATATCCCTTTTGCCAATCAACTGTCCAGCTCTTGGCTCCATCTCTCCCCCTCCTGTCTTCTCCTATCATTTTGGATCTCCCCCTCCTCTCCCACTTTCAAATTTCCTACGGTTAGTCCTCTCGAAGGGTCTTGGCCCAAAATGTCGACTGTACCTCTTCCTAGAGATGCTGCCTGGTCTGCTGCGTTCACCAGCAACTGTGATGTGTGTGACATAAAACAAATTTTGGTATTTGCTGTTATCTGCCTGTAAAGTCAATGAGAATTTCAGGATTTTGGAACGTCATTCATTTAATGCAGTAATCTCTCAATCCCACTGTTAGACCTATAATGTCAATCATGATTTCTGGTGTTTGTGATCTTCTCCAATAAGAACATGAGAAGACATTGCCACTAACTTGACTCTCAGACAGCTGTGAACTAGACTTATTGTAACTTATTTTGACACTCTTACTTTTAGCTCCACAAGGTCTAAATGTTTTCTTAAGACAATAATTAGTATTTAGCAAACAAGATGACCTAAATATATAATTTTATTTTTTTCCTTGACATAAATATTTTGAAATACCAGGGATTCAGAGTAATTATTTTAATAAGTAATATTTCTGATATTTCATCTTCTGATTCAATTATCTTCCAATCTTTATTTAGAACCCTATTACTTAAAATTTTAATTTACAAAATGCCTTGGAAGCATTTCAGGAAAGGTATACTGGACTTGTGCCTGGACTGGGTGGCTGGAAGCAGGTGAGTGAAGGTTTACTTGATTAAGGTTTGAAATGTTCAGAAGATTACTGAAATAACAGGCAGCAGAAAAAAAACTCAGCTTCATTATTCAGGGAATTATGTGTGTCAGGTTATAACTATGATATAATACTCAAAGCAAAAACAAAATAATCAGTTTGAAAGTTATTTTATGAAAAGTTCAGGTATCTATTAAATACATTCAGATCTTTTGAAAAGTAACATAATTTTTGAGGGTGAAGATGTAAGGAATTTACATCTTAAGAAAATATGTATTATTGTTCAATTCTCCAAAGAACAAAAAAGACTGAATTAAATGTACTTTAAAAATGGAATAATCATATTCTGAAGTGGGAACAAATAGTAATTATCTAATGTTCAAGAGGACACAACTTGACATTGCATTCTCATCGACTGCAAATGATAAGCACTTGTTTGTTCCATCATTGGTATATGACTCAAAATCATAAAATGGACTTCCAGATGATTGGCATGAGATCTGACAGATTTTCCATTTCCACATGAAGATATTAAAGAGCAAACAGCAGTGATAAGGTTGGTGAGTAACGTCACAGCAAAGCATTTAT
This sequence comes from Mobula birostris, assembly GCF_030028105.1. NCBI lineage: Eukaryota > Metazoa > Chordata > Chondrichthyes > Myliobatiformes > Myliobatidae > Mobula > Mobula birostris. The sequence goes on along the minus strand of NC_092380.1, from coordinate 87,130,407 downwards.
ACCTGAAAAATTGCACTATCCATTCCAAATGGACCTAAATAACGAACTGCTAGTTTCCAGTTTGTTCACTTTATGATGAGCAATTACTTGTTTCAGCAGGTAAAATAACCAACACATGTAAGAAGAGATCAGAACGTAGAAATACTAAATTAAAGTTACTCCAGATGTCAGTGCTGTTACCTTCTTCCAAGAATGTGTGAGTAATTGCTACATGCCTTATAATGTACAATAGTGGATGCAGAAATTACAAAAATCTCAATAACAAAGAATAAATCATTGGAGAAACTTATTGAAAGGGGAAACCTGTTGCCATGAACATCAATTTCTCCTTCTGATATTGTTATCTTATTTAAATTTTCCCTTCCTGCTTCCCTCTTCTTCTATTCCCCCGCCTCGATTCTTCTCCTCACCTGCCTATCACCTCCTCCTAGTGCCTCTGCTTCTTCCCTTTCTTTCATGGTCCTCTCTCTCCTCCTATCATATTCCTTCTCTTCCTGCCCTTAACCATCCCCACCTACCTGATATCACCTATCACCTTCTAGATTGTCCTTCTCCTCCCCCCTCATTCCTTTGCAGTCCTGTTGAAGGACTCAGCCGGAAACGTCAACTGCTAATTCATTTTTATAGAGGCTGCCTGACCTTTTAAGTTATTCCAACGTTGTGTGTGTCTTGTTATTGAGAAGGGATTGGAATTTTAAAAATAGGGAGGTGCTGTGAGGGTGAACAAAATCACCAGAGGGACACTGAAGCTGGTGATATGAGGATCTTTATTCATCGCCATCAGCAGGCACTATTCTGGAGAGACTCCAGGCAGAGCCTCACAAGCCAGAGGATACATCACATCTTCATCCACACAAAATGCTGGAGGAACTCAGCAGGCCAGGCAGCATTGTGGAAAAGAGTACAGTCAATGTTTCAGGCAGGTCTGGAGAAAAAGGACGTGCAGCAGAGTTAAAAGGTGTGAGGAGGGGAGGTGATAGGTGAAACCTTGATGGAAAGTGGTGAAGTAAAGAGCTGAGAAGTTGATTAGTGAAAAGGATAGAGGGCTGGAGAAGGGGGAATCTAGTAAGAAAGGACAGAAGGCCATGGAAGAAAGAAAAAGGGGGAGAGGAGCCCAGAAGGAGGCGATGAGCAGGCAAGGAGATAAGGTGAGAGAGGGAAAAGAGAATGGGGAATAGTGAGGGGGTGGAAGGGCCATTGCCGGAAGTTCGCAAAATCGATGGGCATGTCATCAGGTTGAAGGCTGCCCAGAGCAATATAAGGTGTTGTTCCTCCAACTTGAGTATGCACTCATTGCGAAGGCAGAGGAGGCCATAGATATACATATCGGAATGGGAATGGGAAGTGGAATTAAAATAGGTGGCCGCAGGGAGATCCTTCTTTTTCTGGCAGGTGGAATGTAGGTGTAACCCTCTACTTTGGCTTACAATTTCACAAAAGTTAAGACCATAAGACATGGGAGTAGAATTAGGCCATTGAGCCCACTGAGTCTGCATTGTCATTTTGTTATGGCTGCTCTATTATCCCTCTCAAACCTGGCCTTCTCCCATAAACTTTGATACCCTTACGGATCAAGAACCTATTAAATTCTGTTTTAATATACTCAATGACTTGGCCACCACGGCCAACTGTGGCAATAAATTCCACAGATTCACCCTCTGACTGAAGAAAAACCTCCTTATTTCTTTATCCTAAAGGGACATCTCTGTATTCTGAGTATGTGCTCTCTGAATTTCAAAGTGGAGCTTAGGAGACAATGGTGCCTAACGGCAACTCTTTTGTTTGTGTCTTTGAAAACAGCTCTATTTCTATCTTTAATGTCATTATTTTTCCCTTTCAGGGTTCTTTTGCAAAACCTGACCTGGGGTTACTCACTGACTTTGCTTCTTTATGGGATTGGGACCCGCTCTCGTGGTCTCGCGACTGGCCGCTATTCAACACACCAGGGACGCGGCCTAGAAGGGTAGCACGCCTTTGGGGTTCCGGGATTTCGTGGCTCTGGAGGCGGGCGGACTTGAGGTAGGTGCCTCCGCAGGAAATCAGTGTGTTGTGGGAGACAGAAAATGCAAACCAGCAAGCTGGCTGCTGGCTGTCTGCCCAGAGACCCGAGTTTTTAGGACAAAGCTTGGAAAGAGTGAGGCAACAGACTTATAAAATCGTAAATCAGCAAGTTGCTTGTTAAATCTCCCCTCTCGCTGTGAAACGGGGACACCCCTTTTTCCCTTATTAGGGAGAACGAGGTATGTTGAACTACCAGGTGAACTAGTAGTCTTTGGGGAACTGCAAGTCTGTCTCCTTATTGATCCTTTGCTGCATTCTTGAGTAATCGGGGGGGGGGTGTCAATGCCTTTTTTGCTGGTGGCTTTGCTGCTGTTTACACGTGTGGGGGGAAGCTGGGGAAGCTTTGTGGTTCTAACATTTAACTCTCATTCATTCTTTGGGGTACTTCTCTGTTTTCGTGGATGGTTGCGAAGAAAAAGAGTTTCAAGATGTATATCTTATTCATTTCTCTGTTATTAAATATACCTTTGAAACCTTTGAACAAGACTCCCCCACTATATATACTGTATATGAAGATTAAGTTCCCTATTTATGACTTGCTGTTTATGAGTTCCCTTTTAGTATCATTGAATTGTTTCATCTAGACTGAAAAATTTCACTTCCTAATGATATAGCTACTGTTACCTGGATAAAGAAGAGAGTTCAGACACGGTGCATGGGACATAACTCATCAAATGCCCCTGAACAGTGTTTTCTGGTCGCATTTTGCACACTCTCACTCAGCTGTCAACTCTATGATCTTTTAGGTGATCAAGCAAATGATAGAGTGCTGATAAGGTCTGGAAATTAAATTTGCATTGGTTTCACTCCACACTTGGGTAAGCATTTTGAGGAAATCTAATTCACTGTCTCTTCTAGTAGATGATTAAGTATTCAATGTCTGCTATAAACAGAACTCCCCATCTTTATACATTAAATATGAGGTGGAGCTTTAAAATCAGAATCATAATTATTATCGCAGTCTTATTGACATGAAATTTGTTATTTAGTGGCAGAAATACAGTGCAAAGGACATAAAATCACTAAAAATTACTAAATAAATGAATAGTGCAGAAAATGGAATAATGAGGGAGTCTTCATGGGTTCATGGAGCATTCAGAAATCTGCTCCTAAACCATTGAGTGGAGGACTTCAGGCTCCTGTCCCTCTTCCCTATCAGTAGTAAAGAGAAGAGGGCATGTTCTGGATAGTGAGGGACTTTAATGATAGATATCACCTTTTTGAGGCACTGCTCTTGAAGATGACCTTGATAGCATGAAAAACTGTGCTGTGATGGAGCTGCTTGAATCTACAAACTGTTGCAGTCTCTTGCGATCCTTTGCGATGGAGCTTCCATACCAAACTGTGATGCAACCAGTCAGAATGCTCACCACATTGCAGCTACAGAAATTTGAAAGTGCCTTGGGTGACATGCCAAATCTCCTTAAATTCCTAATGAAGTAGGACTGTCTTCTTCATGATTGCATCAATGTATCAGGCTCGGGACAGATTCTTAGAGATGTTGACACCCATGAACTGAAAGCAGCTCACTCTTTCCACTGCTGAAACCTCAACGAGAACTGGTGTGTGTTCTTCTAACTGTCCCTTGCCAAAGTCGGCAATCAGTTCCTTGATCTTGTTGATGTAGAGGGCAAGGGTGTTATTACAACAGTTATCTATCTCACTCCTGTATGTCTCCTTTTGCCGTCTGAGACTTTACCTAAAACCATGGTAGAAGATTGAAAATTTCCCCTGCTCTACTCAGTTTACATCTATGACGGTGTCGCTAGGTACAGCTCCAACACTGCATACAAGTTTGCTGATGTGGGCTGTAACAGAAGTGGTCATCAATCAGCATACCACACAGGAGGGAGATTGAAAATTTGGCTGAGTGGTGTAATAACAACAATCTCTCACTCAATGTCAATAAGACCAAGGAACTGATTGTAGGCTTCAGGAGAGGGAAACCAGGGGTCCATGAGCCAGTACTGATTGTAGAATCAGAGGTGGAGAGGGTCAGTAGCTTTAAATTCCTGGGTGTCACTATCTCAGAGGACCTGTTCTAGACCCATCACATAAATATAATTCCAAAGAAAGCTCGACAGTGCTTCGACTTCCTCAGCAGTCTGCAGAAATTTGGCATGTCTTCAAAAACCTTGGCAAACTTCTATAGATGTGTGGTGCATTGATTGCATTACGACCTGGTATGGAAACACCCATACCTTTGAGTGAAAAATCCTATAAAAGATAGTGGATTCAGCCCGGTACCTCACAGGTAAAACCTTCCCAACCATTGAGCACATCTACATGTAAAGTTTCTGAAGAAAAACAACATCAACCATCAAAGATCCTCACCACCCAGGCCATGCTCTTTTCTCGCTGCTGCCATCAGGTAGAAGATCTGAGTGCCTCAGTTACTACCCCTCAACCATCAGGCTCTTGAACACACTCATTCTAATTCTGGTGTTCCCACTACTGATGATCTCACTTTAAAGATTTTTTATCTTGTTATTTCATGATTTTGTTATTCGTTTTTATTTATTTATACTTGCTTTTGCACATTGATCCTGTTTACAGTTACTGTTCTATAGATTTGCTAAGTATGCCCACAGGAAAAAGAATCTCAAGATTTTATGTGGTGACATGCAAGTACTCTGATAGTTACTTTTACTTTGAACTTTGAGCTTTGAACATGATGTCATCTTCATGTTTATGAATGATGTTTGAGTTATGCTTAGCCACTATATCGTGAGTGTCGAGAGTATAAAGCAGTCAGCTAAGTATGCATCCTAAAGATGTACCTGGTTGACTTTCAGTGAGGAGATGCTATTACTGACCTGTACAGAATTTGTCAATGTTTTAGGTGAGGTAATGTATCCTAGCAAACTTCTAAGAAAGAAGAGGCACTGCTGTACTTTCTTTGTAATGGCACTTACTGTATGTGCTGAACACAAGACAGATCCTCTGAAACGACAATGCCGAGGAATTATGCAGTTGCTGACCCTCTCCACATCGGATCCCCCAGTGAAGAGTGGCTCATGGACATCCTGTTTCCTCCTTCTGTAGCCAATAATCAGCTCCTTGATCTCATTGCTGTTGAGTGAGAGGTTGTTGTTGTGGCACCACTCAGTCAGATTTTCAACCTCCCTCCTCTTTGCTGATTTGTCACCACCTTTGATTCGGCCTGTGACAGCGCTGTCACCAGCAAACTTAAATAAGGCTTTGGAGCTGTGCTCAGCCTCACAGACATGAGTATAAAGCGAGTAGAGCAGGGGGCTGAGCACATTGCCTTGTGGTGCACCTGTGCTGAGAACGATTTTGGAGAGGTTGCTGCCAATCTGAACTGAGTAGGGTCCGCAAGTGAGGAAATCGATGATCCAGTTGTATAAGGAAGCCTTGAAGCCTAGGTCTTGGAGGTTATTAATTAGTTTTGAGGAGAAGATAGTATTGAATGCTAAGCTGTTGTCAATGCAGAGCATCCTGCTGTATGTATGCACATTTACTGTCGAGATGCTTCAGGATTGTGTGAAGAGCCAATGAAATGTCATCTGCTTTTGACCTGTTGTGACAGAAGATAAATTGGAGTAGAAAATTAGATTTGTTTTGAAGCAAATACAACTAACAACTAACATAGTATTAGTATTCCTGGAGCTATTAACAGCCATCTCAGAACTCAAGGTAACATAACTGCCTGCAGTGATTCAATCACAACCTGGCTTTTCAAAGCAGCATTTGTCAGTCTGTGAACAATAACATTAGCAGAGACAATTATCACTTGACAACCTTCAATGTACTTCTGATGGATAACTAAATAGAAGTTTACAGACCTTTCAAATGAAGTACATGATGCTTTAAACCCAAAGTAGTTTGGGAGTCTGCATCGTCGAGCACCTTTGCTCCGTCCACCGCAAAAGGTGAGGTTTTCCAGTGGTCACGTATTGCAATTCAGCTTTCCACTCCCATTCTGACACATCAGTCCTTGGCACACTCAGTTTGGAAGAGCAACAACTCATATTCCGTCTGGGTGGTCTCCAACCTGATGATGGCATGAACATCAATTTCTCTAACTTCCTGTCATTTCTACCTCCTCCCCTTTCTCTCTTTATCCATGCCCCTTTGTGATTCCCCACTTGACCTTTTCCTTTTCCTCACCTTCCCATTTCCTTCTACTGCTGCCCCTCCTCCTTCCCTTTCTCTTATGGTTCTCTTCTATCAGATTCCTTCTCCTGTAGCCCTTTATTTCTTCCAACCTCTCACCTCCCTGCTTTTACTTCATCCTGCTCCTCCACCCATCCACCTTCCCCCTCACCTGGTTTCACTATCAACTGCCAGATTATATGCCTTCCCATCCCTCCACCTTCTTATTCTAGCTACTTCCCCCCTCCTTTCAAATCCTGATGAAATATCGACTGTTAATTCTTCTCCATAGATATGGCCTGACCTGCCGAGTTCCTCCAGCACTTTTTGTGTATTCCTCAAGATTTCCAGCACCTGCTTGTGTTTTAAACCAAAGCTTGGCATAACCAAAGCACGACTTTTTTTATTGATGACTATTCACTGCTGGCATATCATCTTGGGCCGGGTGTGTTTTTTTTTCTATTTATTAGCTCTCAGTCATCCTGTTAGGCTTTTAGAACTGCTTGGAATAAATATGGATTTCAATTAGGAGTTTAAAAAAATCTCAGATCTCTCACTGCTTATAAATCTATGTTCTTGCTTCTTTATAAAGATTTTCATTTTGTTTTCTAATGACAGGGTGCACAGTGAAGTTAAAGTGACTTCAAGCATTAGTGGGATTAAAGGAGGTGGGATTAATTGGGAGCATAAACGTAATAGCACTTGCAATTGAAGAATCACTCTATTATAAGTTTCTTTATTCAAATTTATGATGATAGCTTCCTGTGCAAATTTGTCATGCAATACAGTAGCACAATTCATTAACAGAAGTGTCCATTTGAAGGCTTACATTTTTAGTTTCCTCTCTAAATGTGGGCATAAGATTCCACGTTGGTAATTGTATGCAGTTAAGGTTATTTCAGCTACTAAATCTTTCCTTACATGCACTTGATTTGTGCAATGGTGATGAATATCTTTCTGATCAATACCAACAATATCACAGAGTGAAATACAGTTTTCTGTCAGATTATGGATTTTTTTTTCATTTTTGAATTTAAACCCCACAAACGCCTGTTTAGAACATTTTTACAGACTTTGTTGTATTTCTGGAACAGTGATTACACAATGGAACACGTACATACTCAGAGACAACTAGTTTGTTAGTGTTTTCCACAGCTGCTGCACCACCTGTTGTCCCCTTTTCTATTGGTACAAATTAAAATACAGAAACAAGTGTGACTTCATGCAATTTGGAGCAGAATTCAAACATGCCTTTGACATGGAGATACATAAGTCTGTTCGTTTGTCTGGCTCGTCTATCCACCTACTCATTAATCTGCGGCATTGATCTGAAACCAGGATGTATTTGCCAAAATAGGACATAACGCCTTGGAAAACAAAGTAAGGTCACTGCCAGTGTAGGGATCGAACAACTTAAATCACAGATCACATTGCCTTAGTATTAGGAAGGGCTTATTAAAATATAAAATAACATCAACATGGAATCTTTAGAAGCAGTGTTTGTAATAATCAAGTGGATTAGTTATGGTATTTTTAACTTTCCTTTTGCAGCTAATAAGAACAATTCAACTGACTGTAGTCATTAGCAATTCTACGTTTCAATGAGCCAACATCTACAGGGAAAGAATATAAGCAAGCTGTGTATATTTCTGATATTCTGCATCTCATGAATAATCCATCAATCTCAGTTTATCTCATTGGAATTATGATGCATCTAGTGTAAAATCTGGCTGCAACATTAATTGGCCCAAGAGTAACTTACTTCTTCTTTCCAGACTGTGTCCTGTAATTGCTTTATAACTATCAAAACCTTCTTTTATTCTCTCATGAGCAAATAACAATTCCCCTTGAAAAGGTGGTGTTGACATGTTTTGTAGGTCACTATAGTGGCTCATTTGAAAACAGTTGTTCTGTTGGGTTGGAAGGATGTACAGTTAGGTTCTACCAGAGATATAAGAACAGAAATCTGGACTGACATTCTAGGTACGATCAATTTTTGGGTCAGATTTTCTTTATAAATGCAGCCAGTGCCAATTGGAACGACCAGCATTTGCCTAATTAAATGCCAACAAGTTCAGAATTTACCCCCATGGAGCCCAGAGACTGCTCTTGATGAGATACCCATAAATTATGTTGGAAAAACCAGCTCTTAGGTACTGGCCTAGTTAGATTTATAGCTGTATCGGTGCCTTCATTGCTATTAGCAGGAATGGTAATGATGCGGAGAAGAAAGGAAAAGGAGAAAGAAAATACCTTTAGTTTAAAAAAATTGTTTGTCCTGCTTAACATTTTATGTTGGCAAGATGGAGATATGTCTCTACCAAAGGAAGTGTAAGGCACATCTCCCCTCCGCTAGTCTGCAGGTCACCCTTGGGCAAGGTGTAGCACCTGCTTAACCCCCCAGTCAGGGTTACATGAAGCCATGGAGCAGGTGGTGGATGGTCATATGAGCAGCTGGTGCATATCACAAGTCCTGGTTACGTGACCACTGATGCCTGGCAAACAATCTCTGAAGAGTATTGATTATCGCTGGGGTCACCCGTCTTGTAAAGATGCTACTAAGAAAAATCAAAGGCAACCCACTTCTACAGAAAAATTGGCCATGGTCAAAGACCATAATCACCCATGACATATGACACACCATATAATGACGATGATGAATATCTTGTAAACCATAATTTGTAGATTTATTTAAATAAATTGCTTTTTAAAATAGATATTATTAAATTGAAGAAGAATGGTAGACATATCAATGTGCTGAAGTGAAAATATATCTCCAAATTAATTCATTGTCATATTTCTGTTGTAAGAACTTACTGGACACAAAGTAGCTCCTACATTAAAAGAGTGACTATACCACAAATGCATTTCATTGCCTGTAAGGAGTTTTGAGGTATCCTGAGAGGAACAAGCATTTCTCTTTTTGAATCCACTCGATGCTGGTACGGCCACAGTGTTTTTAGTAAAGGATTTGGAGATTTACATTAAGCAATGATGAAGGGAGAATAAATAAGAGAGATGCATGACTCATTGAGGAGTTTGTAGATGTGACATTTTAGTAGCCAGCTTCCCTTTGTTCTTCTAGGTGGTAGAGTTTGCAACTTTGAGTAGTGTTGACAAAGAATATTTAGTAAGGTTTTTGATGCATTTTGATACATCAATTCTCCAGGGACTTGACTTACCTCCATTCCCAAAGACATCATTTTGATCTTAGGAGCAGTTTCTTGTTACCTAGTTCTCTGCTTCTGTACACACTCTGAAGTCATGATCTCCATCAGGGAACTCCCTGGGAACCTATGAATTCAAAGTCAATCAGGCCTTCCTGTTCTGGGTGAGCAAGGGCATTTCACCATTGAGGCACTATTGACTGAAATCAGCATAAAGAAGGGCCAGAGTTGCCTCTACTTCCTGAGGAGGCTGAGGTCCTTTGGAGTATGCAGGCCTCTACTTCACACTTTCTACCAGTCTGCTGTTAAAATTCAGACGTGGGAACTGGATTTATATTTTCAGCCACTGCTGCTCCTTGCTATCAGGCTACCTTGTTAGGAAAACCCCAGTCATCGACTAGATACCAGTCAAAGTAAGAAATGTCTCTGTGAGGTAACGTCAATATGATCTTTAGACTAAGTGATGTTTATATGAATCTGATACTGAGAATTCAAGGGATTTGTGCAACAAAGTTTCAGTAATTGTTATTTGCTATATCATGCTTACGCAGAACAGGATAGAATGATATTACAACACAAGAAAAAATAATTTTTTTCTCCCAGCCATTCGTTTCTGATGCTAAAATAGGTGATAACCTGCATGCCTTCTCTAAACACTATTGAGCATTCTATCTGCCTATAGCTTTTACCATATTATTAGCAATGGCAGGGCCCTTGTAAAAAGTAACAGATTGATCAGGGTTAAATTTGAAATAGATTAGACTGAACTCAGTTACAGTCCGAGATTTGAAATGAGTATACAGTACTGGGCAAAAGTCGTAGGCACCCAATATTTTTATATGGTTTCAGATATGGTAGCTCTGAATCTCAGCATTGTTGGGGCTGCTTGGAATTACCTGGAGAGGCAGAAGCAAGCCTGACAACCAAAGTCTGCAGAAGAACTGTGGCAAGTTCTCCAAGATGCTTGGAACAACCTCCTAGCTGAGTTTCTCATAAAACTGCATTGTAGTGTAACTAAGATAATCACAGTTTGAAAGGCCAAAATATTGGTCTTTATTGGTCACACCAAATATTGCTTTGATTTTGTTTTTCACTGTTTGCTGCTGTTCATAGTAAAAATGTTTCTTTTCATTATTTTTGAAAGTATCTTCATTTTGCAGAATTTTTTACACTTGTTTTGAATTTTGCAGTGCTGTATTAATTTATATTGACTATCTTTATCCATTTTGCCATTAGTTAACAAGTTTATAATTCAAAAATCCATTCTAATCGAGAAATATGACTGCCTTGGTCAAATGGTGGAACTTGATCCTTGCCTCATCCAATTAGATGCTGATTTGATGTGAGAATTCCATATATTTACAACTATAGGACAATTTCTCTAAATAATGTTGAATCATTTTCATTTAAAGTTCAATTCAGCTGATACTTTAATTGAACTTGCTACATTAGCAATCAAGGATCATTGTTCTTATTCAAAATTAATGTTACTTTTACTGCTACAGAGGCTACCTTGACTGCTCAGCATCCTAAATCAATTAAATAAAAAAAATACTCCACACAACTTACCATGTCTTCAGGCCACAACACTTGGGCAAATGGTTTTCTGTAACATCTCAGTGCCTCTTGACAGCTGGAATTAGCAAGGAATTGAATTTTAGAGTCTTCAGTAGAAGGAAAACTGTTTATTTAGGTTGGTTATAGACAGGTTCTTCACTCCATCATGTCAAGGCTGACCGGCAAGCCCACCTATACTAAATCCACTTGCCTAAATTAATTCCATACACCTTAAGATCCACTCGTTCAATTACCTGTTTAAATGGCTGTTAAAAATTGTTACTATCCTATGCGCAGGTCATGCATGCAGCCTGTTACAGTTGCTCCGTAATTTCTTACTTTTAAACTTTTTAACTTAGTTATTTGTTGTATTTTTTTTTCACACAGTAACGCGTTGAAGCTGCACCCTCTCTAACATGCTGGTGGAGAGAGTTTTACTTGTTTTTTTAACGCTGGAATTAGTTATATTCGGACACGTCTCGTTAGCGTGGCAGCAGGATGGCCGCATTATTTATTCCAGGGAACAATTGGTTCAGTGAACAGAGCAGCGGACATCCCGGCTGAAATCTGGAGGAAAACACACAGAGGATGCAGAGGGGATCAAAAAGGCGAGGGAAGAGGACCGGGTTGAGACAACAGAGGCTTATGGAAAAGAGAAGTTATAAGCCATGTCTCCCCTCTCTCATCATGGGAAATGTGAGTTCGCTGGGGAATAAAATCGACGAACTGACGGCGCTTGTCAGGAGTCAGAGAACATTTCGGGAGAGCAGTGTCATGTGCTTTACTGAGACGTGGCTGCACGAGGACATACCCGATCAAAGCGTTTCCATAGAGGGCTTCCAGACCGTTCGAGCTGACCAGAATTGCACTGATAGCGGTAAGCATAAAGAAGGGGGTTTGGCGGTTCTGGTAAATAACAGATGGTGCAATCCTGGGCATATTACGATCAAGGAACATGTCTGTAGCCTGGATATTGAACTTTTTGCTGTTGAACTCCGGCCATATTATTTGCCCAGGGAAATCTCGCATGCAATTGTGGTTTTGTGTACATCCCTCCCTCTGCCAACCCGACATCAGCGTGTAACATCATTTACACCGTCATAGCCAGACTATACACCCAGCACCCGAGTGCCCTCATTACCATCTGGGGTGGCTTCAACCAGGTTACCATGGCTAGAACACTGCCCAACTTCACGCAGCATGTGAGCTGTACAACCAGAGGGGAGAAGACTCTGGATTTGATGTACACTAACGTTAAGGATGCATACAGCTCCTCTCCCCTCCCCCCACTGGGAAGGTCAGATCACAACCTGGTGCATCTAAAACCCTGCTACGTGCCTCTGGTGAAGAGTAAACCTGCAACCTCGAGGACAGTGAGGAAATGGTCGGAGGAGGCTTATGAGGCGCTCCAGGGTTGTTTCAACGTGACAGACTGGCAGGCACTCTGTGAGCCACATGGAGAGGATATTGATGGGCTCACAGAACGCATCACTGATTACATCAACTTCTGTGTGGACTGCAATTTTCCGACAAGGACTGTCCTTTGTTATTCAAATAACAAGCCATGGGTGACAAAGGACATTAAGGACATCCCGAACGCTAAAAAGAGAGCGTTTAGAGATGGAAATAGGGAGGAGCTGAGGGCAATACAGAGGGACCTGAAAGCCAAGATCAGGGAGGCTAAAGACAGGTACAGGAGGAAGCTTGAGTGGAACCTCCAGGAGAACAACATGAGAGAGGTCTGGAGGGGGATGAGAACCATCACTAGGTTCCGGCAAACTAGCAACAGAGGAGCTGAGGGCAGTGTGGACAGGGCCAACGAACTTAACCTGTTCTTTAACAGATTTGACGTTGTGACCCCTGCCCAACCCCCAAATGAGCCATCTGTTGTCGGCCCCCAACCAACACATATTCCACTCTCCCCTCCTACCCCTCCTCACAGTTTCCCACCCTGCTCTCATGACTATACCCCTCTCCCACACAAAACCACCATGGTGGGCTTCACTGCTGAACAGGTGAGAAGACAGCTGAAACGTCTCAACCCAAGCAAGGCTGCAGGACCGGATGGTGTCAGTACCAGGGTGATCAAAGCCTGTGCCCCTTAGCTATGTGGAGTACTTCGCCATGTATTCAACCTGAGCCTGAGGCTCCGGAGGGTTCCTGTACTGTGGAAGACGTCCTGCCTCGTCCCTGTGCCGAAGACGCCGCGCCCCAGCGGCCTCAATGACTACAGACCGGAGGCATTGAACTCTCACATCATGAAGACCCTGGAGAGACTTGTTCTGGAGCTGCTCCAGCCTATGGTCAGGCCACACTTAGATCCTCTCCAGTTTGCCTACCAGCCCGGACTAGGAGTTGAGGATGCCATCGTTTACCTGCTGAACCGTGTCTACGCCCACCTGGACAAGCCAGCAAGCACTGTGAGGGCATATGTTTTTTGACTTCTCCAGTGTGTTCAACACCATCTGCCCTGCTCTGCTGGGGGAGAAGCTGACAGCGATGCAGGTGGATGCTTTCCTGGTGTCATGGATTCTTGATTACCTGACTGGCAGACCACAGTACATGTGCTTGCAACACTGTGTGTCCGACAAAGTGATCAGCAGCACTGGGGCTCTACAGGGGACTGTCTTGTCTCCCTTTCCCTTCACCATTTACACCTCGGACTTCAACTACTGCACAGAGTCTTGTCATCTTCAGAAGTTTTCGGATGACTCTGCCATAATTGGATGCATCAGCAAGGGAGATGAGATTGAGTACAGGGCTATGGTAGGAAACTTTGTCACATGGTGTGAGCAGAATCATCTGCAGCTTAATGTGAAAAAGACTAAGGAGCTGGTGGTAGACCTGAGGAGAGCTAAGGTACCAGTGGCCCCTGTTTCCATTCAGGGGGTCAGTGTGGACATGGAGGAGGATTACAAATACCTGGGGATACGAATTGACAATAAACTGGACTGGTCAAAGAACACTGAGGCTGTCTACAAGAACGGTCAGAGCCGTCTCTATTTCCTGAGGAGACTGGGGTCCTTTAACATCTGCTGGATGATGCTGAGGATGTTCTATGTGTCTGGTGGCCAGTGCTATCATGTTTGCTGTTGTGTGCTGGGGCAGCAGGCTGAGTGTAGCAGACACCAAAAGAATCAACAAACTTATTTGTAAGGCCAGTGATGTTGTGGGGATGGAACTGGACTCTCTCACGGTGGTGTCTGAAAAGAGGATGCTGTCCAAGTTGCATGCCATCTTGTCAATGTCTCCCATCCACTACATAATGTACTGGGTGGGCACAGGAGTACATTCAGCAAGAGACTCATTCCTCCGAGATGCAGCACAGAGCGTCATAGGAAGTCATTCCTGCCTGTGGCCATCAAACTTTACAGCTCCTCCCTTGGAGGGTCAGACACCCTGAGCCGATAGGCTGGCCCTGGACTTATTTCATAATTTACATATTACTATTTAACTATTTATGGTTCTATTACTATTTATTATTTATGGTGCAACTGTAATGAAAACCAATTTCCCCTGGGATCAATAAAGTGTGACTATGACTATGACTTCACCATGCCCTCTGGCAGAGCATTCCAGATACCACCGACTCCTTATGTGAAATTTTTTCCTTCAGATCTCCTTTAAGCCTCCTCCCTCTCATTTTGAACCTATGCCCTACATGGGTTTAAGAGACAGGCTCTCTACCGTATCGATGCCTCACGGGATTTTATACACCCCACTATGTCACCTTTCAGCCTCTTTTGCTCTAGGGAAAATAAACCTAGTCTACCCAATCTCTTGTGATAACTGAAGCCCTCCAATCTAGGTGATACCCTTATGAATCTTTCATGAATCTTTTCCATACCCTTTTAAACTTAATCACATCTTTTCTACAGTATGGTGATAAGAAACACACACTGTATTATGACATGACACCTCAACACTTGAATTTGGTGTTACGGCCCAAGTTCCCAGGTTCAGGGAGATATGTACTTGTTCTAAAGGTATCTCTGTTTAATAAAACTGTGCTGAGTCCTACAGTTCACCATTAGGAATTCAAGAATTATGGATTTATGTAAATATAGCAGATGCTAATTCAAAAAACAATCCTTTATTTCTTAACGTAAGAACTCAGAGCCGGTGCCAGTTGGAATTTTTCAGCAGGCAATAACTATCATTGAATTCGTGCATGGTTGAGGCTGTGTGAGGTTTAAAAAGAGCTTGGGGCATTTTAGAACAAAGGTGGCCTGCAATCAAGGCCATCTTTTAGGCACTCAACAGGGGGCAAATAAAATGAAGCAAGGTGTAAGCCAAGTGGCCATTGTTGGAGTGGGCCAGTGTTAGGGTGGTCAGGCTTTGGCTCAACAGGCTTCAGCGAGACAGGTGCTGGCTAGAAATTAAGCTTGCAAAGTTAGAGGTATATCAAATGTAGATGGGATGATTACTAAGGCAATGAACTCCTCCTGCCGTAAGATGTGGGATTTTAGGGTACTTAACAGACACCCTGTTGGCTACATCTGCATGAAATGCACCCAACTTCAGCTCCTGAATGACAAGTCAAGGAACTGGAGCTGGAGCTGAATGTACACAGGACCATCTGGGAGGCTGAAAACCTCATGGATGAGATCTTTACTTTGATGGTCATACCCAGAGGGCAGGCAGTGATAACTAGGAGAAGTAAGAGGAGTAACCAATCAGTGTAGAGTTTCTCTGTGGACATTACCTTCAGTATACCATTTGGATACTGCTGCAGGGAGGCGGGGGGGGTGGGGACCGGGGGAGATGACCTGTCAGGGCACAGCAGCAGCTGCCAAAGCAGGCATACCGTGGCCAGCTTTGAGTCTCTGCAGAGAAGAGTAAAGTCAGGCAGAGTGACAGTGATAGGACTCTCGATAGTTACAGGGATGGACAGTAGTTTCTGTGTCCTTAAAAGAGAAGCCAGGATGGTATGTTGCGTCCCAGGTGCTGGTGTCCACAATACCTCAGAGTAGCAACAGAAGATTCTCAAGAGGAAAGGTTAGCAGCCAGAGGTCATGGTGCACATTGGCACCAATGACATAGGTAGAAAAGGGGAAGAGGTCTGTGCAGTGAGTATAGGGAATTAGGGAAGAGGCCGAAGAGCAGGACCTCCAAGGTAGTAATCTTCGAATTACTCCTAGTACCACATGTTAGTCTGGGCAGGAATAAGGTGATAGTACAGATGCATGAGAGGCTGAGGGAGTGCAGGAGGCAGGATTTCAGATTTCTGGATCATTTTGATCTCTTCTGGGGAAGGTATTACCTGTGCAAAAAATACAGGTTACACCTGAACCTGAGGGGGGTACCAATATATCTTTGGGCAGGTTTGCTAGAGCTATTAGAAAAGATTTAAAAATAATTTGGCAGGGGAATAGAAAAGGAGGTGATAGCATTGAAGATGGTACAATTGGCATACAAGATAATGCATTGCGTAGTGAGACTGGGAGGAAGGGCAGACAGAAGATAGGGCAAAATTGCAGTCAGTGGGATACGTTGAAGTGTTACCTGTGTAACCTGTAAGGTTTCACTGCTAATGTAATGGCTTCCCTGTAATGTTCCACTGCTGAGAAAATTATAGGTCAGTTAGCCTGACATAAATGCTTGGGAAGATGTTGGAATCCATTATTAAAGATGAGGTTTCAGGGTACTTGGAAGTGCATAATAAAGTTGCCAAACATCTTCAAACATCGCCAAACATCATGGTTTCCTTAAGAGGAAATCTGATGGAATTCTTTGAGGAAATAACATGCAGGATAGACAAAGGAGAGTCAGAGTATATTGTTTGCTTGGATTTTCAGAAGGCCTTTGACAAGATGCTGCACTTGAGGCTGCTTAGCAAGATAAGAATCCATGGCAGGATATGAAAGACACTAGCATAGTTAAAGAATTGGCTGACTGACAGGAGGCAACTTGTGGGAAAACAGGGTCAGTTATGGTTGGTTGCTGGTGATGTGGTGTTCCGCAGGGGTCGGTATTGGGCCTGCTTCTTTTCATGTTATATGTGAATGACTTATGTGACGGATTTAATGACTTTGTAGCCAAGTTTGTGGACGATATGAAGATAGGTGGAGGGGCAGGTAGTACTAAGGAAGCAGGAAGTCTGCAGAAGGATATAGATAGATTTAAAGAATGGGCAAAGAAGTGGCAGATGGAATGTGGTTACACACTTTGGTAGAAGGAATAGATTATGTTCTAAATGGGGAGAAAATTCAAAAATCAGAAGCGGAAAGGGACTTGAGAATCCTTGTGCAGGACTTCCTAAAGGTTAACTTGCAGGATGAGTTGGTGGTAAGGAAGGCAAATACAATTTTAGCATTCATTTCAAGGGATTAGAATGTAATAGCAAGGAATCAGATTCAGGTTTTGTTAATCACCAGCATATATTGTGAAATTTGTTAACTTAGGATATGATGCTAAGGCTTTATAAGGTATTGGTTAGACTGCACTTGGTATATTGTAAGCAGTTTTGGGCCCTTATCTAAGAAACTATGTGTTGGCATTGGAGATGGTCCAGAGGATGTTCACGAGAATTATTCCAGGAACGAAAGGGTTAATGTATGAGATACAATTGATTGCTCTGGGCCTCCACTCACTAGTGTTTAGAAGAATCAAACCTTTTGAATCTTAAAGGTCCTAGATAGAATGGATGTGGAGAGGATGGTTCCTATCTTGAGTGAGTCTAGAACCAGAGGGTGCAGCCTGAGCATAGAGGGATGTCCATTTAGACCAGAGATGAGAAGGATTTTCTTTAGGCAGAGAGTTGTAAATCTGTGGAATTCATCATCACCGATGGCTGTGGAGGCCAAGTAACCGAGTCTATTTAAAGCAGAGGTTGATAGAGTCTGGATTAGTAAGGTTACAGGGGAGAAGACAGGAGAATGGGGTTGAGAAGGATAACAAATCAGCCATGATGGAATAGTGGAGCAGATTCGATGGGCCGTCTGGGCTAGTTATGCTCCTATGTCTTATGGTAAAGGACAAGCAGTAATCAGTTTAAAGATAAAAGGACAACTTAGCATTCTACAGTACTGTCTACAGATCCTAGTCTGCTGGCCCATAGCAGGGGACTGCCTGCTTGAGATCTGAATCAGAGTCAGAAACAATTTCATCAAGTGAAGTGATTATCCACTAAGCACATCTTTCCCTCCCCCACTCTCTCTGCTTCCCGCAGGGATTGCTCCCTACACGACTTCCTTGTCCATTCGTTTACCCCCCCACCATCCCTCCCCACTGATCTCCCTCCTGGCACTTATCCTTGTAAGCAGAACAAGTGCTACACGTGCCCTTACACTTCCTCCCTTACCACCATTCAGGGCCCCAGACAGTCCTTCGAGGTGAGGCGACACTTCACCTGTGAGTCGGCTGGGGTGATATACTGCATCCGGTGCTCCCGATGTGGCCTTTTATATATTGGCGAGACCCAACGCAGACTGGGAGATCGTTTTGCTGAACACCTACGCTCTATCTGCCAGAGAAAGCAAGATCTCCCAGTGGCCACACATTTTAATTCCACATCCCATTCCCATTCTGACATGTCTATCCACAGCCTCCTCCACTTTAAAGATGAAGCCACACTCAGGTTGGAGGAACAACACCTTATATTCTGTCTGGGTAGCCTCCAACCTGCTGGCATGAACATTGACTTCTCTAATTTCCGCTAATGCCCCACCTCCTCCTCGTACCCCATCCGTTATTTATATACACACATTCTTTCTCTCACTCACCTTTTTCTCCCTCTGTCCCTTTGACTATACCCCTTGCCCATCCTCTGGGCTTTTCCTCCCCCTCCCACTTTTCCTTCTCCCTGGGCCTCCTGTCCCACGATCCTCTCATACCTCTTTTGCCAATCAATTGTCCAGCTCTTGGCTCCATCCCTCACCCTCCTGTCTTCTCCTATCATTTTGGATCTCCCCCTCCCCCTCCCACTTTTAAATCTCTTACTAGCTCTTTCTTCAGTTAGTTCTGACGGAGGGTCTCAGCCTGAAATGTCGACTGTACCTCTTCCTAGAGATGCTGCCTGGCCTGCTGCGTTCACCAGCAACTTTGATGTGTATTGCTTGAATTTCCAGCATCTGCAGAATTCCTCGTGTTTGAAATGATTATGAGATGTTTTCATCTTCATCAGCCAAATGTAACACAGTGGTTATGTTACTTTGTACCATTGTGACCAAGTTCAAGAAAGCTTGCAGACCAGACTGATATTTCACTAGGCACATCAAATATGGACACAGGCATATTTGATCAATCAATAATTGGGATACTTGTATACACAGAAGAGTATGCCCTCACAGCATTACTTCTTGGTGTCTGTGATCTCTGTCCCAGAAGTTTTTGACCATCCTTGTGAATTACTTGGTCCCAGCAAAGGTGTTTGTGTCACAGTGACAGGGGCATTGGGAGCAAGGGTGGACCCAAATGCAAGACGCATCTTCTGAGGTTACTTAGATTTAGTTTATTGTTTGATACCAGGAGAGCAAGGCAGGAACAGGAAATAGCGAACTGGACAAGGACTCAGGACTATGACTAGGCTGGGACCAAGGGTCTGGGCTTGGAATCGGCTCCCAGAACTAGAGGAGACATGAAGAGGCTAGGGTATGGACTCCGAGCCAGAGACTGGGCAAGGACCCAGTACCTGGGTCTTGCCTCGGGTTCGGACCCCAGAACCAGGCAAGGACATGACATGGGCTATGGAGAGGAGGTTCATGGGAACACAGAGCCTTGGTCTCGGGGATAGCAGGTACATGGAACCATGGACACATACACAGAGTCGGGACCCCTCCTTGGTTATAGGACATAGGGCCGGAACTCACACACAGAACAAAGAGCCGGGATCCCTGCTTGGGTACAGGACATAGGGTCGGGACTCATGACCCTCCACGGGGCAACAGCAAGATGGCCTGACGTACCCCACGGAGGCGAGGACAAGACAAGACAAGACGTGACTCCCCGTGAGGCAACGGCAAGATGGCCTGACTTACCCCACGGAGGCGAGGGCAGGACAAGACATGACTCCCCGCAGGGCAACGATAAGACGGCCAGACTTACCCCACGGAGGTGAGGACAAGACAAGACAAGACCAACATGAATGAACACCAGACAGTACCTATCTAGCTCTGGCGATGGAACTAGACCGAAGTGCAGGCGGGGGCTGCAGACGAGGGCTAGAGGCGAGAGGGGCAGAGAAGGGATTCAGTCAAGGGGGTAGGGCAGGAATCACAGACCGCCAGGGCCAGGACTTGACTCAGAACTGGGAAGCCGCCAGGGAGAGGACTTGACTTGGTGCTAGAATGCTGCCAGGGAGAGGACTTGACTTGGTGCTAGAATGCTGCCAGGGCCAGGACTTGACTTGGTGCTTGAATGCCGCCGGGGCCAGGACTTGACTTGGAGCCTCCGGGTAGTGGTGAGCTCTCGACTAGGCCCGGGAACAGTAGACAGCGGTTCATGATTCCCTCCGGCGGGTTAACTGATGGACCCACCTCGGTGAAGAAACTTTGCAGGCTCGCTTTGGCGAGGTAACTGGACAGGGTTGCTCCAGTGAGGAGAGGCAAATTACCGGCACTCGTTTCGGCGGAGACTAGGCTTTTTCGGCCAGGTGACATCGGCACACCGTACCTGGGATGACTTTGCAGATGCTCCCACACCGAATGGCTGAAAGCCGGAGACTATAAACTATCGGTTCAGCCAAGTGTTAATTGCCTCTAATCACCAAAGTCGAAGGACATGGGAAAACAGGGAATCAACGTTCCGGATCGTAACATAAACAAGGTAAATTTAAAGGGACCCCGATCCGGACCATGACAGTTTGAGTATTCAAAGGTTTCTCCCATTGAAGATATGTACTGTAACTCAGTGAATGCATTGTCAAACTCAAAACCTTGAAGTGAATGATGTCATTGTAACTATTGAAATTGTATTGACTAACCTGCTGTTACCTTTGATCTTAAGGGTATAAACGTGAGACTCTACTGAGAGTGTCTCCAGAAGAATTCCTGCTAGTTGTGATGAATGAAGAGCACCAGTTTCATTGTATACTGGGTGATAAGATCACAGTCACAACAGCCTTGTATGTCCTGCCCTGGTTTAACTTCCCAAACTGCATCACTTTTCACTTGTCTAAGCTAAATTCCAACCACCATTTTATTGCGCACTTTCCCAGTTGATAAACATACTTTTGGAATCTTAGATAAGCTTTTACCACGCAAACACGAGGAAATCTGCAGATGCTGGAATTTCAAGCAACACACATAGAAGTTGCTGGTGAATGCAGCAGGCCAGGCAGCATCTCTAGGAAGAGTTACAGTCAGTGTTTCGGGCCGAGACCCTTCGTCAGCTTTTACCACCAGTTTTGCTGTAACCTGCAAATTTACTAACAATGCCCCCCGCAATTTTATCTAGTGTGACTATTCATTGGAACATAGAATATTGTTTGTTATTAATACACTTCTCCAGAGCTTTAAATCTCCTCACGACCCACTTGGTTGGTGAATCTGAAGTAACTGGGACTACAAAAGTGCTCAGAAAAATGTTTTTTGATATAACAGCATCCCAAACTTAATCAACCCATTCCCCCTCTCACCAATCCCACTATTTCATAAACCCATCAAGTTCCTCTTTAGATTATTATCAGCATTTCCCTATTCTCTGTTTATGTGGATGTGACTAGTGAACCCAAACATTGTGGCCATACTATCCCAGTCATCACTCCAGAGCTTTTTTTAAAAGAGATACAGCATGGCCCACTGAGCTCATGCCACCCAATTACACCCATGTCACCAATTAACCTTCAAACCTGTATATCTTTGGAATGATGGAGGAAACCAGAACATCCAGAGGAAATCTACATGGTTATGGGAAGAACAAACAAACTCCTTACAGAGCGGCAGGAAATGAACGTGTGTCACCGATGCTGTAAAACCGTTGTACTAACCACTATGCTACCATGCCCCAATTCAACCCTGGCATACGTACCAGCATCCACGCATAAATTCCAGTATTTCAACCATGGATGTTTACTTTATAACAGGAAGCTGCTGTCCAGTTTGACAAATGTTGACCGATGGACCCTTTTTGACTTTTTGTTCCAGATTTCCAAAACTAATTATTTTTCCTCCATCTTGTTTGGCTCCTTTAGCTGTTTCCTGAATGCAGGGCTTTTAAACTGAGCTCTAATTAATAGCTTTCTTCGGAATTACTGCTTCCAAGCTAGTCCTCATGATTATTGAACTGAGTGCCATATAATGTGATGTTTTGGGACATTAACTATGTCAAAGACTATTCATCCCTTCCTGAACACAATCTATGACTAATGTCCAACTCACAGCTTTAGAAAGAACAGATGTGAAATATGATGCTTAACTAGAGTGACGATTGCCCAACTTCAATCCCCTCTGCAGAACTTGAGCTATATTTATTTTCGGACACAAAGAATTAAACAGTGAAGCCATTATTGAGCAGATACATTTTTGATCAAATCTAAATTATTCTTTACATTTGATGGATGAATATTATGGTGGTTATTCAATCAAACTGATAATTCTACAGATTTCTAAATGTGTATTTAACAATCCTTGGTGAATAATAATAATTGCATGCTGAATTTCTGTATGATTTATTTTCTGTTAAAATTATTGAGTGGCTTCAATTCTTTGTATTCCATCTTTAGCTGACACCTTGAACTTTATGTTCGTCATTCTATTAAATACACTGTGGCTCAACTAATGGTATGCCAGAGGCTCAGTGTATTAATCTTTCTCTTTCATGTCAGCTGTGGAAAAAATCAACGACATTTTGTAGAAGTGTTATCTAAAATGCTCATGCACAAAGCTAATAAAACAAATAACATTTGCTTTGAGGTAGCACTTTGCATAAACTGAATTATTTCCTGTGCTGTACAGGAATTGAAGGGCTTTGGAAATGTCATTGCCAAAATCTCTGTAATAAACTTTTAATAATTACATGGTAAGATAGAGCAATTGACAATTTGATATAGGAAATTTAACTTGCATTTAATTGATGTTGTTTATGAGCTAATTATTGTCCAAGGCATTAGAGAGCACTCCTTTGCAATTTTTAGAAATTGTGGCTAGCGATCTTTTGCCCGAGAGAACAAATACTCTTGGTAGTACCTTATCTAAAAGTCAGCATCATGTAAAATCATAGAAATTACAAGGCACAGAGGAGTTCATTCAGGCCATGAAGTTTACACTGATCAGTTTGGCCAGTATCTTCGATACTGCCACATTCCTTCATTATTGCAGTGGAACGTATTCCAATATATATTGGTAATATTAATTTTGTTCATTTGGAGTGAAACTTGTGTTGACACATCAGGTTTTATTGATTTGGTGGTTGAATTTGCTTAAAGTTTGCATTTCCAGGAATGATGTGAAAGCTCACACTGAGTTTATTGAATCATAAGAAAATGAAAACAGAAAGAAGCCATTGAAATAAAAGCAGTTACACAGTCTAATCTCAGTTCTCAGTATTAAGTATATGACTGATAGGCCTCTGTCCCTCAAGTATACATCTAAGTAGTTTTTTAAATGCGATGAAGGCCTTCTCCTCTCTCTCTCACTTTGACAGTGAGCATCAAATCCACACTGCTCTCTGCTGAGAAGTACTTTCCTCATTTCCCCTTTTATCTTACTACCAATTACTTTAAATTTATTTCCCTAGGATTTGACTGCACCACAAAGGGAAATAGGTCCTTCCAACTTATTCTATTTTGTCTCCCCTTAATCTTATACAACCCAGTGAAGACTCACATCTGTGTCTTCTGTTTCAAAGAAAATAAACTGAGTTTATCCAATCTCCCTTCATAATTGCAATCTTCCAGTCCTGGCAATATCTACATCAATCTCCTCTGCATCCTATCATGTGCATGCACATCATCCCTGAAACATGGTGACTGAAACTATATGCCGTGCTCAAGCTGTTGTCTCACTAATTTTGTATACAGCTCAGTCGAAGAGCTCAGCCTTCCATAAGACAATGGTTATAAAAGTGGAATATAATCAGCTAACTTTGAAGATTTAATTGATATTCATTTTTACTTTAATTGCTTTTATTTGCTCTTCAGAAAGTCTTAGTTTTTGGTATATCAATGGTGACATTCTGTTCTCTTATTAAGTAAAGTAAATAGTAAGAGATTTTACAAGGGTAGAATCCGTACAAAGATTACAATTATCATGTCAAAATGAACCATTTGCTTATTTTCCATATTTTTATGTTCATGTGGAGAAACCACAAAAGAAATGAAGTATTATGCATGAGAAATATTAATGCTAATACTCCAAGTTGTTGAACTGATTCTGCAATGAAAAGAAACATGGGTTACAATTCCGGTTTTAACACTTGTACTGACAGTTGTCAATGTGCCTAAGCAGGAGGATACAATAGAAGTAATGCTTTCACATTGTCATGGAACCATGTCATCTTACAGCAGGGAAACAGATCCTTCGGCCCATCCTGTATATGCCGACTGTGACCAGTCCCATCAGCTCGTATTGAGCCCATTGCCCTCTCTACCTCTCCTATCGATGTTATTATCTAGTTGGTTTTTAAACGTTGTTACTGTGCTTGCCTCAACCACTGTTTCAAGTAGCTTATTCAAAATATGCACCACACTTTGAGTGAAAAAGCTTCCCCTGACATTCCTTTTAAATCTCTTGCCTCTGAACTTAAACCTCTTGTTGTTTGCACCTCCTCCCTTTGAAAAGAACTATGTGCTTTCAGCATGTCTATTCCCCTTATGATTATTGATCTTGCATTTCAAATGAAGACAGAAAGCAAATATTTTAATTATGGTCAGCGGCAATAACCTCAACCTTAACTCTTCCATACTTGATGCATGTAAAATAGCATCAATCACTCAGTAAAATAAATTGAAGAAGCAGACAGAGGCAGAGAAGGGTGATACTCTTTACTGCTGCTCTTAGCTGAAGAATTGATCTATCTTTAGTTAAAGTAGGTTCAAATTGCTTACAAATGATATTACTACTGCTACCTTTGAACTGAAAATGTTCAGCATTATTCTGAGAAAGGAGCCAGATTTTTTACGGGTAACATTAATAAAAGGATTACAAAAGTTCACTACTGAAGGGAAATTCACATGCTTTGGACTGAAGAAACAAGTTCCTAAACTAGAAGTCCCAACTTTTTTTATGCCGTGGATCAATACCATCAAGCAAGGAGTCCGTGGCCCCCAGGTTGGAAACCTTTTCAAAGTTTGTTGAGACAAGACTAGCTTAAAAACTTAAAAAGTGAAGTAACCACACTTGTCTTCTACTTCATACTGTATATCTTCACATAACTCATCCAATATGCTCCATCGTGGGCACTAGCCTCCATAGCATCCAGGACATCTTCAAGGAGCGATGTGTCAACAAGGCAGCATCCATCATTAAGGACCCCCATCACTCAGGACATGCCCTGTTCTCATTGATACCAACAGGGAAGAGGTACAAGAGCCTGAAGTAAGGAACAATTTCTTCCCCTCTACCATTAAATTTCTGAATTGACATTGAACCCATGAACACTTTCTCACTACTTTTTTATTTTTATTTTTGCACTACTTATTTAATTTAACTATTTGATGTATAGGTACCTACTGTAATTCCTTTTTTTCTCTATTATGTATTGCATTGTACTGCTACTGCAAAGACGACAAATTTCACGACATATACCAATGATATTAAACCCGATTCTGATTCTGATTCAGTCTCAGGTTCAACAATTACTTGCATTTCTCATTCAGTGAGAGCTAGAATGTTCAGCATGAAAAATTCATTCCCTTTCATAGAGACATTAGAGTCTATAGATGCTGGAATCCAGAGAAACAAATAATTTGTTGGAGTTACTCAATGAGTTGACTAGCATCTGTGAAGGGAAAGGAATTATCAACATTTGGGGTCCGTTCTATGGTTTGTTAGTTCTCTATTAATTGGTTACAAGTATAACTTAACCTTTTTTTTTGTTTTCTTCATAGCTGTATGAAGAGCTTGAATTAATAAAAAAAAGTTGTGTTTCCTTGAGACAAATTAGGATTTACACACTTGCTAAGCAATCATGACTTACCAGGAGAATAGTAAATTTGCTCTGTGCTTGCAGTATTAAATGGAAGACTCGTATCTGTACCACGCAGGTCATGGCTTTCAGGTACCTCAAGTGCTTTATAGTTAATGTAGTGCCTTTGAAAATCAGTAAGTTTTGATGCAGGAAATTAATTAATAAAACCACTGTTTACACAGTTTAAAATTCTTTTGCCCATATCAAATCTCTAAAGCCATTTCTATACAAAGAAAAATAAACAGAGAATTGCACTTGGTTTTCATTGTAATATGAATTTCCAATAATTTAGTCTTTTAGTTCACCTCATCTTTCTTCCATATCTGACACCTGGTAATGGATTATATTTTCATTTATGAGGGCAGATCTTAAACAAGTTGAAGGGATGGACTTGAGTTAGTAGCACAATACCATTGATTGCTCTGGGAACATTAATTCCATGTCTTAAGCTTGGAGCTTTTTAACTGTTGCATTCTTGTCCCTGTAATATTGAAATTAAGCATTGACTTTTTGCTGACTTTTATAATTTATGTTTATTCAGATCAAAATTTAATATTGTGTGTGAATAAAAAACAAAAAGGTTGCATATTGAAAGCATACAATAAGATTTTCAGTAAATGTAACTTGATTTATTCTTGACAAGTTGCCAAACTCATTACATCCTGGAATTCCCTAACAGTTTGAAATGGTTACTGGTTATATATTAGTGACACAAATTGGGATTTGAGATTGTCATGTCATGGTTCGGTTTTTATAGCTAGTGATTATTAAATCACATGAGCTACCAGAGTAATGATGAGTTATGTAGTTCTAGTTGTTCAGGGACTGTAGTTATCAAAATACAAGGTATGTATGAGAGATATTGACTGCAAAATATTCTATTTGTCCTTGTCAGTCTGCTGTGCTTACTTTTGGTGAGACACCATGCCAAACAAAAGTTAGAGCACTTCTACCCATCAGGGAGCCAAACCTAAATCAACCAGATTTCCCCTTAGCAACCTAATTAACACTGGGGCATTAGGTTCTTATGGGCAACAAAAAGTCTGACAATATTCTTTCAAATTTATCTTCAAAATTGTCAGTCCTCTAGTTACAGCTAGAAAATAGGTTCATCCAGATATAATAGCTGCTTGTAAAGGCCAAATACAAGCTATTATAACACCATGAAAATTCAATACAAAGCCAGTGGTAAATTCCACTAAATCTGTATTTAAGCTGCCTGGAGAATTCTCTTTTTTAATGATAGCTACCACAGTCAACTCTTCAGATGTACCTGATCTCGGAATAAAAATATATAATTTTAGTCTTCACTCTTTGGTTTGCTGCATTGTTTGTGTTTTAATTTGAAATTCAGAGCATTTTAAGCAACATTAAAAGGGCGGCCATGCACAGTGATGACATTAATGTAATTCCATATTTTCCATCAATCTGTGTGATGTAACTCATGCAAACTTCCAGTACAAATTAAATTTGATAATATTGTGTCTGAAAAGTTATGCTGCCTGTGATCTAGTTAAATATCTGGGTTTTGATAACGGTCTGAACTAATTTCCTTCAAAATTTTGAACTACGTCCAAATATGATTTTAAGGTTATGAGGGAACTGGGGAACAGGTAGTGGATTTTAATTGGGAATATAATGATTGCGTCCCCTAAGAAAGGAAAATACAGAGGCATCCATTAGGATCAAAGCAAAGTAGTGCAGAAGCTGATATAAACTCAGAGAATGTAAGAAAAGCTTGGCCGGTCTTGAAGCAGCTTTGGAGATAGAAATGAGTTTAATACACCTGATGAAACTCCCATGTGGGCAGTGCAAATTAGAAACCTGAAGCACGTATAAACTAGGTAATGTGGATTATTTACAGTACTCTGTAAAAGTCTCAGGTATTTGTATATGTACTTGTCACCATGGAAAGGATATTGAGAATGGCAAGGGTGGAGTGCCGAGGGAGGGGTCTGGGGCAGGTGGCAGAGGAGTGCTGGGGCAGGGTGAGGGACGGTGTTGGTGCAATTTCAGATATACACAGCCCTGAGAAACTAGGCAAGGTCATTTGATCCCAGACAATTGGTTTATTGATCATAACAGATGTCTCTCTGGTGCATCCCACTTCCTCCCCTCTCCCTTCCCCTTTTACCAACCATAATTCCCCCCTTCTTGCCCTCTTCCCACTCAGTCCACAATAGAAACCCATATCAGAATTAGGTTTATCATTACTCACACACGTCATGAAATTTGTTTTTTTTTATTGTTGCAGCAGTACAGTGCAGTACATAAAATTACTACAGTACTGTGCAAAAGCCTTAGGCTCCCTAGCTGGAAATATGTGCCAAAGACTTTTGCACAACACTGTACCATGATCCTTAGCAATTTTATTCTCAGTATGAACTCCAACATAGTTTATCTTACCTGACAACTCTTAGCCACCACTAATGTTGAGGTGGTTTCTCATGATGTTATCAGCCTGGGAAACACGTTTTGCCACAAACACCTCGGTGAATTGTACTTCAACTTCAGATTCATTTGTTTTTAACAGATTTTCATCCAGTTCTCCTTTTAAAATAGAAAAGTTAAATCAACCAATTTTCTTCTGCCTGTTCTAAAAAAGCTCCCCATCTTTTGCAGCACTGCAAAAGAGGTGGCAACGAGTTTGCTCTTTACATATTCAGATTTTTTTCTTAGATTGTTATGCCACTAGTAAGTAGTCAGAGTGAAGCTAGTTAACAGCACTAATCTTGAATATTGCCTTGCTTAACAATTAATATAGCTTTGCTTTCATTGATAGAGATATAGCCTCATTTGCATCCATCTTACGGACATCAGGCAACAACACACACAATTATTTTAAAAGACAAAAGAGCAACCTCTGAACTGCTTGAGTGCTTATGTTATGGCTAAATTCATCATGGATTCACAGGTGATATCTGAAACAAGTACTACCTCTGGCTTCACCTCCTTCAAAAGCTTACTTGAAGGAAATTTCTGGTAATGCCACATGGAAAAACAGTCATAGACACAAGTGGTACTGCAAATGCTGATGCACACAATGTGCTGGAGGAGCTCAGCAGGTCAGGCAGCATCCCGGTCTCACATATCACCTGCCACCTTGTACATCATCTTCCCTACCACCACTCACCTTCTTATTTTGACATCTTCCCCCTACCTTTCCAGTCCTGGTGAATGGCCTCAGCCCACAACATTGACTGTTTATTCTCATCCGTAGAGGATGCCTGATCTTCTGAGTATTTTGTGTCTGTTGCACTGGAAAAACTGCCGATTAGTTCCCAATATGCATTGGTGGTTTACAATTGTTGACGCTCACAATTCTGGGCTCTTGATTATACTCTTGAAATAGCCCATCAGCTTGTAAATATGCCATAATTAGCCTCAAACTGACCATTTGATAATCATAGCATATAATCACAGCTACTATTTAAGGGTTATGTTGAATGATGGCAGAGAGATTCCACATAAAATCCTTGGTCCTGTGAAGAGATCATCATTTAACCTATCAAGTCAAACCTGATGGCCAGCTTCGTGTGTGGCTGCATCAGGTTGTGCGTGGATCCCAGATACGTGGGCACAAAGTACTACTATGTGCCCAGGTTCTACCTGTCGCCCTGGCTACGAAGGATGGGTCTGGCCCCACTCCCACGCAACGCCCCCGTCAGCTGGTCGTTGCCCCCTTACCTGTCCTTCGTAGAAAAATTCTTCAAGACCAACGCATTTGACCACAGGGCCATCAGGCAGTGGTCGGCACGTAGTGTCCTGCAGGCACTGCAGGAGAAGGACATGATGGACACAGTGGCGTGGTTCCCTGAGCAGACCGTCCAGTTCATCTGGCAAAATGCCTCATCGCCAGATCTCACCAACAGGCACCAAGACCTCGCCTGGCTGGCGGTGAGAGGGGCCCTCCCAGTCAGAGCCCTCCTGTACGCCCGGAACAGTTCCTCCACACCCCACTGCCCACGGGAGGACTGTAATGGGGTGGAGTCGGTGGCTCACCTCTTTGCACACTGTGGGTTCGCAAAGAAGGTGTGGAAGAGAATGGAAGGGACAGTACTAAGATTCATGCCCAGCAACTGCGTTACCGAGGACTCCGTGATCTACGGGCTGTTCCCGGGGACGCACACGGAGACCAACATCCGGTGCTGCTGGCAGATCATCAATTCGGTGAAAGACGCTCTTTGGTCGGCCCGAAACTTGATGGTCTGCCAGCTGACGGAGATGTCCGTGACTGAATGCTGCCGACTGGCACACTCTCGTCTGCAGGAGTACGTTCTGAGGGATGCACTCAAACTTGGTGCAGCCACCGCGAAGGCCCACAGTTTAACGTTCATCACCCGTAGGAGGGAGAGAGGTTGGGTGGGGAGGAGACCTACCCTCATCAGCAGTGTGGACAAATAATCAACATGGTGCCCAAGGAGTGGGTGGAATTGTTAATTTGGGAAAGTATTAGAGCCATTGCCTGCCTTTATTGTTGAAAATTTTGATTGTTAATAAGTCTTAACACTTGACCAAGAGTTGAGAGTAAACGCATGATTTACTGTAAACATCTTTCATTTGTAAATGAACAGAGTCAACGCAAAATTTTATTGTTAATAACTGTATTGAATAAGGACTCACAGTCAACGAATGGTTTTCTTTTTCTGTATGTAATTATTTTTATTTTGTAATATTTCTGAATAAAGTATTTTTGGAAAAAAAAATACCACAGAAAAGAGCCTATCAACTTAATGATGCCCATCAAGGTGATTTATCACTGTCACTCTGATCTCCCCATCCATTTTAGATTGGTGACTTTTCAGGATAGATTTTCCCTGAAAATAAGACTGTTTGACTTGTTTTCAAAGATTCAAGATTCAAAAAACTTTATTGTCATTCTAACCATACATTAGCTCTGCAGGGCAGAGTGAGACAGCATTTCCCAGGAGCAGTGCAATCAGAACATAACAAATGCAACACTAAATAATAAACATAACAATAAATAGTAAAACACAACAGCCACATGTCAGTTAAAATCAGTTATAAGTGTCCAGTGCAAGTTAAAAGTGTCCAAAGCAGAGTTAGGTGGAGCAGCTATTTAGCAGTCTGACTGCCTGTGGGAGGAAGCTGTTTAGTAGCCTTGTGGTTTTAGTTTTGATGCTCCTGTAACGTTTGCCTGATGGCAGAAGAACAAACTGTTCATGGAGCGGGTCTGAGGGCTCTTTAATGATGTACCGTGTCTTCTGGAGGTATCAACTCTGAAAGAGGTCTTGGACAGAAGGTAGGGAGACCCTAATAACCTTCTCTGCTCCCCTAACCACCCTCTGCAAGGCTTTTTTGTCGACAGCACTGCAGCTGGAGTACCAGGTTGTGATGCAAAAGGTCAGCACACTCTCAACCACGCCTCTGTAGAATGTAGTTAAGATGTTAGTGGGGAGTGATGCTTGTTTAAACTTCCTCAGAAAGTGCAATCTCTGCTGGGCCCGTTTCACAATCCCAGTGGTGTTCCTGGACCAGGTGAGATTGTCCGAGATCTGCACCCCAAGGAATTTAATGTTTTCCACTCTCTCTACTGTGGAGCCACTGATGCTGTGGAGTGTGTGCTCAGGCTGAGACCATCTGAAATCGACGATGTTGCTGGATGATGGAAGAATACAGCAGTGTGGGAACTACCTTGATGTGTGTTTTTTTTTGCTTAGAAGACATTTACTGCAGGGCAGAGAGAATGGAACAGTATTTCATTCAATAGTGAAAATAAACAAACTGCTGGTGGAAATCGGCTGGTCATCTGGCATTGGTGGGGAGGAGAAATATTCTCAACACTTTGGGTCGAGATCCTGAATTAGGGCTTATAGTAGAGAGCAAAGATAGTCAGCATAAAAAGCGGGGGTGGGGGTGGGGGTGGGAGGGGGGAGTGGTGATACCAGAACCAGTAGTTGATAGGTGATAGGTGAACTGAGGAGAGGCGAAGGGTGACAGGAAGATGGAGTCAAGTGGAGGAATGGGGGGAGGGGGTGTAATAATCATGATTAATCCCCCTGTTTCTATCTGCACCAAAAATCCAAACAGTTTCCCTCCACATGAATGTATTTGTTCTTCCCGGGAACAACTTTTCTTTTGACTCCTATAACGTCCTACAGATCAAAAGTGTTGCTTTGGGCAGAGATGTGAGCTACATTTGTCTTTCATTGGATATTAGAACAGTCTTTGTTCCAAACCCACTCTGGTATCACTTCCCAGCAATTTCTCCATTACATTAATAACCCTGCTGGTGTTGTTTCCTGCACCACACAGCATTCATCACATTCATATTTGCTAACTTTTATCTCAAATTCACATAGACTATCTCTGGCACTTCTCTTCCTTTGCTGGATCTCTCTGGCTCCATTTTAGTAGACTGTTTACAGACATTTACTATAAACTCACCAAACTCCCACAGCTACATTGACTCTACCCCTTCCCATGACTTTTGTAAGGATGCCATCACTTTTCTCATTTTCTCTGTCTCCTGCATATCTGTCCTCAAGATAAGATCATAAGACTTAGAAGCAAAAGTAGACCACTTGTCCCTCCCCACTCATCCCAATATTTTCCCTGAAAGTGGCAGCCCTTACCACTTCTGTTCCTTTCCTGCTCTTCCCTTCTGATCTACCAGGTCAGAAGGCTCAAATGATCCTTCCACATCTGTTCCCTTCCATTTTTGTTCTCTTTCTCAAGCCCCCATAATCTAATATTACCCCTCCACCTTTTTTGTTCTCTCAATCTACTACCACAAATTTCACCAACTACATATCTTCCCCAAAGGGTTCCATCTGCCCTACACCTCTCCACTAATGGTCCCCATTATCATCTTCCTTGCACATCAAGTTCTAGGACTGGTAACATTCATGCTCTTGTTTATCATCCTCCAGTCACTGTCTTCACCTTCCCCTCCCTCCACTGGCTCCATCCACCCCCATCATCCTTCAGCTCTCTTTGATCCACATAATTGTCCCTTGCACAATTCCGCTCTCCTTTAATAATGAATATCTTCGTCCTGATGTAGGGCTTCAACTCAAAACATCAACAGTTTCTTTTCACTCTCCCTGGGGAAACTTAATCTGCCTATTTCCTCAAGTAGTAGGCTTTCTACACCGGATTCTGGCACCTGCAGTCTCTTGTACCACCTAAAGGATTTTATAAAAAATTTGTACATAGGAGGGCAAGGTGTGGAATATATATAAAAAAACATTAAACTGAGTGTGTGTAACATGATTTATAAATAATTTAATTTCTCCTTAATCTCTTTAATTTGTCCCCATTTTGCATTAGCTTCTGAGAAAATAGAACTGCCCGGTACAATTAAACTGATCTATTTATACCAAATAAAAACATCTTTATGCAATTCATTGTAGATGTTAAATAAATTACAAAATGTTCTGAAGGTCATTGAATACAATGATCTGGTTTTCTAAGCATGTAATCTCTATTGTAACAACTCAGACAACACTTGAAACAAAGCCCTGGAGAATGCAAATTTGAACATACATATTCAAATACTTAATTTCAGCTAAAATGCCATTGGAGTACCTGAGAAGTGTTGAATCTTTCTCCAGTCACAAAACAAAGGCATTTTATAATCTTACATTCAAGAGCAACTTTAAAGGAGACTCAAAATTGATTTCTTTTTGCTATCAACAGAAGAACATGAGGCCATTTGATATTTGCAATGTTCACCTTCGACCTCATTCAATTCAGTGAAGACTAAATGCATCAGTAATATTTTTAAAGTTCTTTTCACATTCTTTTGATTTTAATTTCTAACTTGTATTTAAGCTTCAGTGAGCTAAATTTAAATGAGAACTGATAGGTTGTCAATTAAACCAGAGACTTTCTCTGGACCAGAATGAGACATGGTGTTGTTTATGTCACATTGGGGGGCGTTGGGAACAGACCCAAATGCGAGACACAGACACTGAAGTACAAGGAACAGGACTTGACTAGAGTAGGGACATGATAGGATACAGACAAGGAGCAGGGACAAGAACGCAGACTTAGGCTATGGCATGGACAAGACAGGGAATCCAGACAAGGAACTATGCACTAGGAGCCTGGGCTTGGGCTCTGAGCCAGAGACTGGACAAGGACCCAGAACCTGGGTCTTGCCTCAGGCTCAGGCCCCAGCCCCAGAACCGGGCAAGGACATGACTATGGGACAGGACGTGGCTGGGGTCCAGAGGCTTGGGGATGTAGGGTGGGGCCGTAGTCTTGAGGCATGGAGGCTGGCATCTTCCAGCTTGGGTTCTTGGAGCTTGGCTTGGGATCTTTGAGGCTGGGGTTCTTGGCTGAACTCCTGGGCAGGACGCAGAACTTCACCCCATGGAGGCAAGGACAGGGAGGGACAGACCCAACCGCAGGGTAACAGCAGACGGCCTGCTTACCCAACAGAGGCAAGGGACAGGAAGAGACAGAACCAACTACAGGGTAACAGCAATTACAGCCTGGCTTACCCATAAGAGGCAAGGACAGGAAAGGAGCTCAATCCAGGATGGCTCTGAGTCTCAGGGCAGCCAGCAACCTTGGCTGGCTACAGAAACAGCCAAAGCCATACCACAATGACTGCTCCAATAAGTGGCAACAAGTCTCCATGAAGCAGTGGTACTCCAACTAGGCCTAGAGATCACAAATGGTTTCACTAGCCTTCCATCAGCAAGTTGCTCTAAGGGGGACTGGCAAGACAAACCAGCAGCCCACACTCAACCTCAAGGCTACTTGTATTCCAAGCCACAAGATGGGAATAAGGTGCCTATGCTTAACTCAATCAAAACAAGGGACAGCTGGAAGACCCGGAGTCCTGAGTTCATGGACCGGACCGTGAACCGGAATGCGGACTTTACGGACCAGACCATGACAGTTTATGCAATTAGTTAGAGATTCCTTGCACCCATCAGTATTATTGTTTTTTTTATATCAGTAGGATCAACCATAATACAGAGGAGCAGAATTAAAACATTCAGCCCATCAACTCTGCTCCACCATTCCATCATGGTTGATTTATTACCCTTCTCTATCCCATTCTCCTGTTTTCTCCCCATAACCTTTCCTTCACTTCCTTATCAGGAACCTATCAACCTCCACTTTAAATATACCCAATGATCACCCTCCTCAGCCATCTGAGGCAATGCATTCCATAGATCTCATCACTCTTTGGTTGAAAGATTTATCATCATCTTCAATCTAAAGGGATGTCACTCTATTCTGAGGCTGTGCCCTCTGGTCTGAGATTCCCCCACCAACAGGATACATCATCTTCACATCTATTCTCTCTAGGCCTTTCAGTATTTGATAGGTTTTAATTAGAACCCCCACCCCATTCTTCTAAACCATAAGACCATAAGACAAAGGAGCAGAAGTAGGTCATTCGGCCCATCGAGTCTGCTCCGCCATTTTATCATGAGCTGATCCATTTTATCCTATTTAGTCCCACTGCCCCGCCTTCTCACCATAACCTTTGATGCCCTGGCTACTCAGATACCTATCAATCTCTGCCTTAAAGACACCCAATGACTTGGCCTCCACTGCTGCCCGTGGCAACAAATTCCATAGATTCACCACCCTCTGACTAAAAAAATTTTTTCGCATTTCTGTTCTGAAAGGGCGCCCTTCAATCCTGAAGTCATGCCCTCTCGTACTAGACTCCCCCATCATGGGAAACAACTTTGCCACATCCACTCTGTCCATGCCTTTTAACATTCGAAATATTTCTATGAGGTCTCCCCTCATTCTTCTAAACTCCAAGGAATACAGTCCAAGAGCGGACAAATGTTCCTCATATGTTAACTCTCTCATTCCCGGAATCATTCTAGTGAATCTTCTCTGTACCCTCTCCAACGTCAGCACATCCTTTCTTAAATAAGGAGACCAAAACTGCCCACAGTACTCCAAGTGAGGTCTCACCAGCGCCTTATAGAGCCTCAACATCACATCCCTGCTCCAATACTCTATTCCTCTAGAAATGAATGCCAACATTGCATTCGCCTTCTTCACTACCAACTCAACCTGGAGGTTAACTTTAAGGGAATCCTGTACGAGGACTCCCAAGTCCCGTTGCATCTCAGCTACTAACCTAAACCTTAGCTACTACAGACCCAGAGCCATTAAATACTCATCATATCTTGAACTTTCCACTCTTAGAATTCTAATCATCAACCTTCTCTGACACTCTCCAATTTCAGCACTTCTTTTCTTAGATAAGGGGCCCAAAGCTGCTTACAATACTCCAAGTGCAGTCTGACCAATGCCTTATAAAGCCTCAGCGTTGCATCATTGCTTTTATATACTTGTCCTCGCAAAATGAATGCTAACATTGCAATTGCATTCCTTACCACCAACCCAGGCTGCAAATTGACCTTTAGGGATCCTGCACGATGACTCTCAAGTTCCTTTGCAACTCTAATTTCTGAATTTTCTCCCCATTTTGAAAATAGCCCAAGTTTAGAAAATAGTCTGCACAATGGCCTATTGGACGATGAAGCAGATTACACTGTGGCAAAGATAATAGAAATGGAGAGACTAATGGTGTATTTCACTTACGGACTGGAAAAGAGAGGAACACCAGTAAAGAAAAGGATATTAGAGTGAAAGTAGAACATTGAACATAGAAATCTACTGCACATTACAGGCTCTTCGGCCCACAATGTTGTGCCAACCCTGAAACCTACTCTAGAAACTATCTAGAGTTTCCCTCCCACATAGCCCTCTATTTTTCTAGGCTCCATCTAAGTGTCTCTTAAAAGACCCTATTGTATTCACCTCTATCACCATTGCTGGCTGTGCTTTCCGCACACCCACCACTCTCTGAGTGAAAACCTAACCTCTGACACTTCTATCTGGTCACCTCTCATCCTGCATTGCTCCAAGGGGAAAAGGCCAAATTCACTCAACCTATTCTCATAAGGTATGCTCTCTAATCCTTGTAAATCTCCTCTGCACTCTCTCTATAGTATCTAGATCCTTCCTGTGGTAGTGATAGAAGGTTAAATAAAATGAGTCTACGTAGATTATAGTTTATAGTGCTTTTTATTATGTAGGATCACTTTTAAAGTTTGTGAATTTGTATTTTTATTGTATTCTTTATCTTTATTGTGCTTTTTTATGCTGCAGAGTAACAATCATCTCATTCTCCTTTACACTTGTGTACAGATTGACAATAAGTAAACTTGAAATAATGGCTAGATTCAAACACAGTAATATAAAGACTGAAAAGAAAGTCAATTAAAATAATAAACAATTTAACAGCTTATTTTTAATTTCCAAACAATTGACTAAATACAGGAATGAGATCTAGAATCTAGTGACCCCTAGAGATTTGTTCAATTACAAGTGTAAGTGAAATTCTGGGAAAGTGAGACAGTCGAGGTACAGGACTGATCGAGGTGAGGTGGCAGGCCCATCACTGAGAGCAAGGAAGACCCGAGGTTCGATCGGTTTAAGCAGCGTGCCAAACTGGAGAGGGCAGTTACAGGCCAAATGGAGGTTGCGCGATCCAGGCACCAGGGAGTTCCAAATCGACTGAACTCGATGTTTGGATGGAGAGTTAAGCATAGAGCCAAATCAGAAGAGTCAGTTAAGGCCAAATCAAGGCGGCGAGATCCGTTCACCAGAGCGGATCTTGGTGGAGATTTAAGCACAGGATTGAATGGGAAAGGATGGGTACAGGCAGAATTAAGGCGGTGGAGTCCAGGCTCCAGTGTGTAACAAGGCGATTGAACCCAAGGCAAATGGACGCCGATTTAGGTGCTGTGCAAGACTGAAAAGTGTCAGGGCCCGAGGTGAGGAATGCGCTCGTTCAGATTGCTGCTCCACAACTTGGCTCTGGACTGACCCATGAGACTCTCTGCAGACTTCAGTTCAGAACGCTATCTGCTTGTGGTTGTTGTTTGCCTGACATGTTCGTTGGGTGCTTGACAGCTTTTTTATGGGTTGTTTTATTTTTTATGAGCATATGTTTTTTTTCTCTCTGCACATTGGGTGTTCGACAGTCTTCTTTTTCTTAATGGGTTCTTTCGGCTTTCTTTGTATTGTGGCTGCCTGTTAGGAGATTAATCTCAAGGTTGTATAGTGTATACATACTTTGATAATAAATATACTTTGAACTTTGAAATTTTGGAAGAGAGAGTTAACTATGCATATACTGTAGTTATATGTACAAGGCACATATGCATGTTTGTGTGCAGATGTATATGCACACTATTATTTTTACCTCTATAATCCATCCTGCCCAGCATTAATCTGCAGCAGACAATATGGGTAAGTGATAGTGTCTTAAATCTGTCTAATTTATATGTGCTTTGAAATACGATACAATTTTGTGCTCCAGCTGTTCCTCCATAGCCACCTAGTTTAGTATTAATGTTTTACTGTGCCTTACATTAGAGAAGAAACACAAGCAAGCTTTCAGAATGAGTATATAATTGGCAAATGTATTTTAATATGTACAACCTCATGAAGGTGGTGGATGAAGATCACGTAATGCTCAGAGAATAATCGTATAGGATAGAAAAGTAAAATGATCTATACGTAAAAATGAATAATAACATCACTTGAAGTAGTGTTAGAAATTAAATCATTGAAAAGAATGTATTCCAAGATTGAACCGAAAGGTGGAAAAGTTATATTTAAATTTTACCAACATTTAGTTCAATTATACTTCTGACTGTCAGTCTCTGTATTTTAAGAAAGAAAGCAAAGCAATTGGAGACGCTGCAAAATCAAAGATTCATACGGTTAATAACAAATTGGGAAAATGCAGTATATATTTCAGGGAAGGATAAAGCTGAAGTGAGACCCTGAAAAATACTGTAGGTCAAAAATTTGTTGGAAATGTAGAGAACATGTGTTCCTTCATACGGAAGAGCAAAACTAGAGGTCGTAAATATGAGACAGTCACTAAAAAAATGTGCTGCGGAATTCAGAAGGAACTTATTTATCCAAAGACTGGTAAAAATGTGAGATGTGGTACCACAAAGAGTCAATTAAATGTTACGGTGTTTTTTTTTTAAAAGAGGAATCTGGATAAGCAGAAGAAGCAGAAACTATAATGAAAACTAAAGAGGACACCTGTGTTACACAAGGTGATATAGTCAATCTAAATCAATGTAATATTGAATTTTCCATCTCATTATTCCTTGAACACTCGCTTACAATGATAGCTGGTATGTTTATATAAATCCTTAACGTTAAGTGTTTTACTGTACCTACAACTTACACAAGACATGCTTAAGAACAGCAGCCTGCTGAATTATAAAGCCCTGTTAACTAGATCAACAGTTTCAAGATTTTGGACAAACTCCTTCAACAATCTGATATCAAGTACAATTATATTTAACACTTTGTAGTTTATGTTTACAAGGTAGCAACTCAAGAAATATCACTACCAAAATACAACGTTCATTGAACATGATTATACGTTGCACACCACACAGAACTGCTTTCTCAAAG